>NW_027118492.1:0-285871 GCF_036417845.1 Apteryx mantelli | reverse complement strand
TTGCCACTCAGCGAATACACGCAGCGCTCTGCTTTTTGGCGAGGCAGCGAACAGATGCAGCGAACAGATGCAGCGTTTAGTTTGCGAGGCGGCCAAGAGACGCGGCGCTTTGCATGCTGGCGAGGCGGCGAGCAGATCGAGTGCTTTGCTTGTTGGCGAGGCAGCGAAGAGATGCAGCGGTTTGCTTGTTTGTGACACAGCCAACATGCACAGTGGTTGCTCATTGTGCGAGGCAGCGAAGAGATGCAGCACCTTGCTTGTGCACCAGGTGGTGCAGTGGCATCGCGGATGGCTTTTTGGCGTGGAGGCGAAGCGAGGCAGCACTTTGCTAGTTGGCGAGGCAGCGCAGAGACGCAGCAGTCTGCTTGTTTGTGAGACAGCCAACATGCACAGTGGTTAGCTCTTGTGCGAGGCAGCGAATGAGCGCCGAGCAAATCGCTTTGTGCGTTCGCCGCCTCGCTGCCTAGCAAAGCGTCGTCTGCCTTGGGCGCCTAGCAAAGCTGCGCGTGCCGTCGCCGTCAAGCAAAGCGCCGTGTTCCTTGGGCGCCTAGCAAGGAACTGCCTGCGTTGGGCGCCTCGCCGCATCGCAGCCTAGCAAAGCGCTGCGTGCCTTCGGCGGCTGGCAAAGCAGTGCGTGCCTTCGCCGCCTCACACACCGCGGCGTGCCCTCGCCGCCTGGCAGAGCAGCGCGTGCCTTCGCCGCCTCGCCGCCTGAGAAAGCGCTGCGTGCCTTCTCGCCCTCGCCGCCTAGCAAAGCGCCGTGTCCCTTCACCGCCTCGCCGCCTAGCAAAGCTCCGCGTGCCGTCGCCGCCTAGCAAAGCGCCGTGTTCCTTGGGCGCCTAGCAAAGCAGCGCGTGCCTTCGCCGCCTAAGAAAGCGCTGCGTCCCTTTCGCCCTCGCCGCCCAACAAAGCGCCCTGTCCCTTCACCGCCTCCCCAATCGCTTCGGCCCTTCGCCGCCTCGCCGCCCAGCAAAGCGCTGCTTGCCTTCGCCGCCTCACACACCGCTGCGTCCCTTCGCCGCCTCGCCGCTTAGCAAACGCCGTAGTAGCGCCGAAGGCACACGGCGCTTTTGTAGGCGCCGAAGGCACGTGGCGCTTTGCTAAGCAGCGAGGCAGCGAAGGCACGCAGCGATCTGATCGTGGTGGACGGGCTAGGGCGCCTTGCTAGGCGGCGAGGCGGCGAAGGCACGCAGCGCTTTGCCAGGCGCCCAAGGACGCAGCGCTGTGCGAGGCGGCGAGGGCACGCAGCGCTTTGCCAGGCGCCGAAGGCACGCAGCGCTTTCTTAGGCGGCGAGGCAGCGAAGGCACGCGCTGCTTTGCTAGGCGCCGAAGGCACGCAGCGCTTCCTTCGTTTGCGAGGCAGCGAAGAGATGGAGCGCTCTTGTTGGCCAGGCAGCGAACAGGCGCTGTGCTTTGCTTTCTGCCACTCAGCGAATACACGCAGCGCTCTGCTTTTTGGCGAGGCAGCGAACAGATGCAGCGAACAGATGCAGCGTTTAGTTTGCGAGGCGGCCAAGAGACGCGGCGCTTTGCATGCTGGCGAGGCGGCGAGCAGATCGAGTGCTTTGCTTGTTGGCGAGGCAGCGAAGAGATGCAGCGGTTTGCTTGTTTGTGACACAGCCAACATGCACAGTGGTTGCTCATTGTGCGAGGCAGCGAAGAGATGCAGCACCTTGCTTGTGCACCAGGTGGTGCAGTGGCATCGCGGATGGCTTTTTGGCGTGGAGGCGAAGCGAGGCAGCACTTTGCTAGTTGGCGAGGCAGCGCAGAGACGCAGCAGTCTGCTTGTTTGTGAGACAGCCAACACGCACAGTGGTTAGCTCTTGTGCGAGGCAGCGACATGAGCGCCGAGCAAATCGCTTTGTGCGTTCGCCGCCTCGCTGCCTAGCAAAGCGTCGTCTGCCTTGGGCGCCTAGCAAAGCTGCGCGTGCCGTCGCCGTCAAGCAAAGCGCCGTGTTCCTTGGGCGCCTAGCAAGGAACTGCCTGCGTTCGGCGCCTCGCCGCATCGCAGCCTAGCAAAGCGCTGCGTGCCTTCGGCGGCTGGCAAAGCCGTGCGTGCCTTCGCCGCCTCACACAGCGCGGCGTGCCTTCGCCGCCTGGCAGAGCAGCGCGTGCCTTCGCCGCCTCGCCGCCTGAGAAAGCGCTGCGTGCCTTCTCGCCCTCGCCGCCTAGCAAAGCGCCGTGTCCCTTCACCGCCTCGCCGCCTAGCAAAGCTCCGCGTGCCGTCGCCGCCTAGCAAAGCGCCGTGTTCCTTGGGCGCCTAGCAAAGCAGCGCGTGCCTTCGCCGCCTAAGAAAGCGCTGCGTCCCTTTCGCCCTCGCCGCCCAACAAAGCGCCGTGTCCCTTCACCGCCTCCCCAATCGCTTCGGCCCTTCGCCGCCTCGCCGCCCAGCAAAGCGCTGCTTGCCTTCGCCGCCTCACACACCGCTGCGTCCCTTCGCCGCCTCGCTGCTTAGCAAACGCCGTAGTAGCGCCGAAGGCACACGGCGCTTTTGTAGGCGCCGAAGGCACGTGGCGCTTTGCTAAGCAGCGAGGCAGCGAAGGCACGCAGCGATCTGATCGTG
Organism: Apteryx mantelli; assembly: GCF_036417845.1. Classification (NCBI taxonomy): domain Eukaryota; kingdom Metazoa; phylum Chordata; class Aves; order Apterygiformes; family Apterygidae; genus Apteryx; species Apteryx mantelli. The sequence continues at coordinate 283,308 of NW_027118492.1, read as the reverse complement.
GTGGACGGGCTAGGGCGCCTTGCTAGGCGGCGAGGCGGCGAAGGCACGCAGCGCTTTTGCCAGGCGCCCAAGGACGCAGCGCTGTGCGAGGCGGCGAGGGCACGCAGCGCTTTGCCAGGCGCCCAAGGCACGCAGCGCTCTAGGAGGCGGCGAGGGCACGCAGTGCTTTGCTAGGCGGCGAGCGGACGTGGAGCTTTGCTAGGCAGCGAAGGCTGAGGACGCTTTGCTAGGCGCTTTGCCAGGCGGCGAAGGCACGAAGCGATTGGGGAGGCGGCGAAGGCACACGGCGCTTTGCTAGGCGGCGAGGGCGAGAAGGCACGCAGCGCTTTCTTAGGCGGCGAGGCAGCGAAGGCACGCGCTGCTTTGCTAGGCGCCGAAGGCACGCAGCGCTTCCTTCGTTGCGAGGCAGCGAAGAGATGGAGCGCTTTGCTTGTTGGCCAGGCAGCGAACAGGCGCTGTGCTTTGCTTTCTGCCACTCAGCGAATACACGCAGCGCTCTGCTTTTTGGCGAGGCAGCGAACAGATGCAGCGTTTAGTTTTGCGAGGCGGCCAAGAGACGCGGCGCTTTGCATGCTGGCGAGGCGGCGAGCAGATCGAGTGCTTTGCTTGTTGGCGAGGCAGCGAAGAGATGCAGCGGTTTGCTTGTTTGTGACACAGCCAACATGCACAGTGGTTGCTCATTGTGCGAGGGCAGCGAAGAGATGCAGCACCTTGCTTGTGCACCAGGTGGTGCAGTGGCATCGCGGATGGCTTTTTGGCGTGGAGGCGAAGCGAGGCAGCACTTTGCTAGTTGGCGAGGCAGCGCAGAGACGCAGCAGTCTGCTTGTTTGTGAGACAGCCAACATGCACAGTGGTTAGCTCTTGTGCGAGGCAGCGAATGAGCGCCGAGCAAATCGCTTTGTGCGTTCGCCGCCTCGCTGCCTAGCAAAGCGTCGTCTGCCTTGGGCGCCTAGCAAAGCTGCGCGTGCCGTGGCCGTCAAGCAAAGCGCCGTGTTCCTTGGGCGCCTAGCAAGGAACTGCCTGCGTTGGGCGCCTCGCCGCATCGCAGCCTAGCAAAGCGCTGCGTGCCTTCGGCGGCTGGCAAAGCCGTGCGTGCCTTCGCCGCCTCACACAGCGCGGCGTGCCTTCGCCGCCTGGCAGAGCAGCGCGTGCCTTCGCCGCCTCGCCGCCTGAGAAAGCGCTGCGTGCCTTCTCGCCCTCGCCGCCTAGCAAAGCGCCGTGTCCCTTCACCGCCTCGCCGCCTAGCAAAGCTCCGCGTGCCGTCGCCGCCTAGCAAAGCGCCGTGTTCCTTGGGCGCCTAGCAAAGCAGCGCGTGCCTTCGCCGCCTAAGAAAGCGCTGCGTCCCTTTCGCCCTCGCCGCCCAACAAAGCGCCGTGTCCCTTCACCGCCTCCCCAATCGCTTCGGCCCTTCGCCGCCTCGCCGCCCAGCAAAGCGCTGCTTGCCTTCGCCGCCTCACACACCGCTGCGTCCCTTCGCCGCCTCGCCGCTTAGCAAACGCCGTAGTAGCGCCGAAGGCACACGGCGCTTTTGTAGGCGCCGAAGGCACGTGGCGCTTTGCTAAGCAGCGAGGCAGCGAAGGCACGCAGCGATCTGATCGTGGTGGACGGGCTAGGGCGCCTTGCTAGGCGGCGAGGCGGCGAAGGCACGCAGCGCTTTGCCAGGCGCCCAAGGACGCAGCGCTGTGCGAGGCGGCGAGGGCACGCAGCGCTTTGCCAGGCGCCGAAGGCACGCAGCGCTCTAGGAGGCGGCGAGGGCACGCAGTGCTTTGCTAGGCGGCGAGCGGACGTGGAGCTTTGCTAGGCAGCGAAGGCTGAGGACGCTTTGCTAGGCGCTTTGCTAGGCGGCGAAGGCACGAAGCGATTGGCGAGGCGGCGAAGGCACACGGCGCTTTGCTAGGCGGCGAGGGCGAGAAGGCACGCAGCGCTTTCTTAGGCGGCGAGGCAGCGAAGGCACGCGCTGCTTTGCTAGGCGCCGAAGGCACGCAGCGCTTCCTTCGTTTGCGAGGCAGCGAAGAGATGGAGCGCTTTGCTTGTTGGCCAGGCAGCGAACAGGCGCTGTGCTTTGCTTTCTGCCACTCAGCGAATACACGCAGCGCTCTGCTTTTTGGCGAGGCAGTGAACAGATGCAGCGTTTAGTTTGCGAGGCGGCCAAGAGACGCGGCGCTTTGCATGCTGGCGAGGCGGCGAGCAGATCGAGTGCTTTGCTTGTTGGCGAGGCAGCGAAGAGATGCAGCGGTTTGCTTGTTTGTGACACAGCCAACATGCACAGTGGTTGCTCATTGTGCGAGGCAGCGAAGAGATGCAGCACCTTGCTTGTGCACCAGGTGGTGCAGTGGCATCGCGGATGGCTTTTTGGCGTGGAGGCGAAGCGAGGCAGCACTTTGCTAGTTGGCGAGGCAGCGCAGAGACGCAGCAGTCTGCTTGTTTGTGAGACAGCCAACATGCACAGTGGTTAGCTCTTGTGCGAGGCAGCGAATGAGCGCCGAGCAAATCGCTTTGTGCGTTCGCCGCCTCGCTGCCTAGCAAAGCGTCGTCTGCCTTGGGCGCCTAGCAAAGCTGCGCGTGCCGTCGCCGTCAAGCAAAGCGCCGTGTTCCTTGGGCGCCTAGCAAGGAACTGCCTGCGTTGGGCGCCTCGCCGCATCGCAGCCTAGCAAAGCGCTGCGTGCCTTCGGCGGCTGGCAAAGCCGTGCGTGCCTTCGCCGCCTCACACACCGCGGCGTGCCTTCGCCGCCTGGCAGAGCAGCGCGTGCCTTCGCCGCCTCGCCGCCTGAGAAAGCGCTGCGTGCCTTCTCGCCCTCGCCGCCTAGCAAAGCGCCGTGTCCCTTCACCGCCTCGCCGCCTAGCAAAGCTCCGCGTGCCGTCGCCGCCTAGCAAAGCGCCGTGTTCCTTGGGCGCCTAGCAAAGCAGCGCGTGCCTTCGCCGCCTAAGAAAGCGCTGCGTCCCTTTCGCCCTCGCCGCCCAACAAAGCGCCGTGTCCCTTCACCGCCTCCCCAATCGCTTCGGCCCTTCGCCGCCTCGCCGCCCAGCAAAGCGCTGCTTGCCTTCGCCGCCTCACACACCGCTGCGTCCCTTCGCCGCCTCGCCGCTTAGCAAACGCCGTAGTAGCGCCGAAGGCACACGGCGCTTTTGTAGGCGCCGAAGGCACGTGGCGCTTTGCTAAGCAGCGAGGCAGCGAAGGCACGCAGCGATCTGATCGTGGTGGACGGGCTAGGGCGCCTTGCTAGGCGGCGAGGCGGCGAAGGCACGCAGCGCTTTGCCAGGCGCCCAAGGACGCAGCGCTGTGCGAGGCGGCGAGGGCACGCAGCGCTTTGCCAGGCGCCGAAGGCACGCAGCGCTCTAGGAGGCGGCGAGGGCACGCAGTGCTTTGCTAGGCGGCGAGCGGACGTGGAGCTTTGCTAGGCAGCGAAGGCTGAGGACGCTTTGCTAGGCGCTTTGCCAGGCGGCGAAGGCACGAAGCGATTGGGGAGGCGGCGAAGGCACACGGCGCTTTGCTAGGCGGCGAGGGCGAGAAGGCACGCAGCGCTTTCTTAGGCGGCGAGGCAGCGAAGGCACGCGCTGCTTTGCTAGGCGCCGAAGGCACGCAGCGCTTCCTTCGTTTGCGAGGCAGCGAAGAGATGGAGCGCTTTGCTTGTTGGCCAGGCAGCGAACAGGCGCTGTGCTTTGCTTTCTGCCACTCAGCGAATACACGCAGCGCTCTGCTTTTTGGCGAGGCAGCGAACAGATGCAGCGAACAGATGCAGCGTTTAGTTTGCGAGGCGGCCAAGAGACGCGGCGCTTTGCATGCTGGCGAGGCGGCGAGCAGATCGAGTGCTTTGCTTGTTGGCGAGGCAGCGAAGAGATGCAGCGGTTTGCTTGTTTGTGACACAGCCAACATGCACAGTGGTTGCTCATTGTGCGAGGCAGCGAAGAGATGCAGCACCTTGCTTGTGCACCAGGTGGTGCAGTGGCATCGCGGATGGCTTTTTGGCGTGGAGGCGAAGCGAGGCAGCACTTTGCTAGTTGGCGAGGCAGCGCAGAGACGCAGCAGTCTGCTTGTTTGTGAGACAGCCAACACGCACAGTGGTTAGCTCTTGTGCGAGGCAGCGAATGACCGCCGAGCAAATCGCTTTGTGCGTTCGCCGCCTCGCTGCCTAGCAAAGCGTCGTCTGCCTTGGGCGCCTAGCAAAGCTGCGCGTGCCGTCGCCGTCAAGCAAAGCGCCGTGTTCCTTGGGCGCCTAGCAAGGAACTGCCTGCGTTCGGCGCCTCGCCGCATCGCAGCCTAGCAAAGCGCTGCGTGCCTTCGGCGGCTGGCAAAGCCGTGCGTGCCTTCGCCGCCTCACACAGCGCGGCGTGCCTTCGCCGCCTGGCAGAGCAGCGCGTGCCTTCGCCGCCTCGCCGCCTGAGAAAGCGCTGCGTGCCTTCTCGCCCTCGCCGCCTAGCAAAGCGCCGTGTCCCTTCACCGCCTCGCCGCCTAGCAAAGCTCCGCGTGCCGTCGCCGCCTAGCAAAGCGCCGTGTTCCTTGGGCGCCTAGCAAAGCAGCGCGTGCCTTCGCCGCCTAAGAAAGCGCTGCGTCCCTTTCGCCCTCGCCGCCCAACAAAGCGCCGTGTCCCTTCACCGCCTCCCCAATCGCTTCGGCCCTTCGCCGCCTCGCCGCCCAGCAAAGCGCTGCTTGCCTTCGCCGCCTCACACACCGCTGCGTCCCTTCGCCGCCTCGCCGCTTAGCAAACGCCGTAGTAGCGCCGAAGGCACACGGCGCTTTTGTAGGCGCCGAAGGCACGTGGCGCTTTGCTAAGCAGCGAGGCAGCGAAGGCACGCAGCGATCTGATCGTGGTGGACGGGCTAGGGCGCCTTGCTAGGCGGCGAGGCGGCGAAGGCACGCAGCGCTTTGCCAGGCGCCCAAGGACGCAGCGCTGTGCGAGGCGGCGAGGGCACGCAGCGCTTTGCCAGGCGCCGAAGGCACGCAGCGCTCTAGGAGGCGGCGAGGGCACGCAGTGCTTTGCTAGGCGGCGAGCGGACGTGGAGCTTTGCTAGGCAGCGAAGGCTGAGGACGCTTTGCTAGGCGCTTTGCCAGGCGGCGAAGGCACGAAGCGATTGGGGAGGCGGCGAAGGCACACGGCGCTTTGCTAGGCGGCGAGGGCGAGAAGGCACGCAGCGCTTTCTTAGGCGGCGAGGCAGCGAAGGCACGCGCTGCTTTGCTAGGCGCCGAAGGCACGCAGCGCTTCCTTCGTTTGCGAGGCAGCGAAGAGATGGAGCGCTTTGCTTGTTGGCCAGGCAGCGAACAGGCGCTGTGCTTTGCTTTCTGCCACTCAGCGAATACACGCAGCGCTCTGCTTTTTGGCGAGGCAGCGAACAGATGCAGCGAACAGATGCAGCGTTTAGTTTGCGAGGCGGCCAAGAGACGCGGCGCTTTGCATGCTGGCGAGGCGGCGAGCAGATCGAGTGCTTTGCTTGTTGGCGAGGCAGCGAAGAGATGCAGCGGTTTGCTTGTTTGTGACACAGCCAACATGCACAGTGGTTGCTCATTGTGCGAGGCAGCGAAGAGATGCAGCACCTTGCTTGTGCACTAGGTGGTGCAGTGGCATCGCGGATGGCTTTTTGGCGTGGAGGCGAAGCGAGGCAGCACTTTGCTAGTTGGCGAGGCAGCGCAGAGACGCAGCAGTCTGCTTGTTTGTGAGACAGCCAACATGCACAGTGGTTAGCTCTTGTGCGAGGCAGCGAATGAGCGCCGAGCAAATCGCTTTGTGCGTTCGCCGCCTCGCTGCCTAGCAAAGCGTCGTCTGCCTTGGGCGCCTAGCAAAGCTGCGCGTGCCGTCGCCGTCAAGCAAAGCGCCGTGTTCCTTGGGCGCCTAGCAAGGAACTGCCTGCGTTCGGCGCCTCGCTGCATCGCAGCCTAGCAAAGCGCTGCGTGCCTTCGGCGGCTGGCAAAGCCGTGCGTGCCTTCGCCGCCTCACACACCGCGGCGTGCCTTCGCCGCCTGGCAGAGCAGCGCGTGCCTTCGCCGCCTCGCCGCCTGAGAAAGCGCTGCGTGCCTTCTCGCCCTCGCCGCCTAGCAAAGCGCCGTGTCCCTTCACCGCCTCGCCGCCTAGCAAAGCGCCGTGTTCCTTGGGCGCCTAGCAAAGCAGCGCGTGCCTTCGCCGCCTAAGAAAGCGCTGCGTCCCTTTCGCCCTCGCCGCCCAACAAAGCGCCGTGTCCCTTCACCGCCTCCCCAATCGCTTCGGCCCTTCGCCGCCTCGCCGCCCAGCAAAGCGCTGCTTGCCTTCGCCGCCTCACACACCGCTGCGTCCCTTCGCCGCCTCGCCGCTTAGCAAACGCCGTAGTAGCGCCGAAGGCACACGGCGCTTTTGTAGGCGCCGAAGGCACGTGGCGCTTTGCTAAGCAGCGAGGCAGCGAAGGCACGCAGCGATCTGATCGTGGTGGACGGGCTAGGGCGCCTTGCTAGGCGGCGAGGCGGCGAAGGCACGCAGCGCTTTGCCAGGCGCCCAAGGACGCAGCGCTGTGCGAGGCGGCGAGGGCACGCAGCGCTTTGCCAGGCGCCGAAGGCACGCAGCGCTCTAGGAGGCGGCGAGGGCACGCAGTGCTTTGCTAGGCGGCGAGCGGACGTGGAGCTTTGCTAGGCAGCGAAGGCTGAGGACGCTTTGCTAGGCGCTTTGCCAGGCGGCGAAGGCACGAAGCGATTGGGGAGGCGGCGAAGGCACACGGCGCTTTGCTAGGCGGCGAGGGCGAGAAGGCACGCAGCGCTTTCTTAGGCGGCGAGGCAGCGAAGGCACGCGCTGCTTTGCTAGGCGCCGAAGGCACGCAGCGCTTCCTTCGTTTGCGAGGCAGCGAAGAGATGGAGCGCTTTGCTTGTTGGCCAGGCAGCGAACAGGCGCTGTGCTTTGCTTTCTGCCACTCAGCGAATACACGCAGCGCTCTGCTTTTTGGCGAGGCAGCGAACAGATGCAGCGAACAGATGCAGCGTTTAGTTTGCGAGGCGGCCAAGAGACGCGGCGCTTTGCATGCTGGCGAGGCGGCGAGCAGATCGAGTGCTTTGCTTGTTGGCGAGGCAGCGAAGAGATGCAGCGGTTTGCTTGTTTGTGACACAGCCAACATGCACAGTGGTTGCTCATTGTGCGAGGCAGCGAAGAGATGCAGCACCTTGCTTGTGCACCAGGTGGTGCAGTGGCATCGCGGATGGCTTTTTGGCGTGGAGGCGAAGCGAGGCAGCACTTTGCTAGTTGGCGAGGCAGCGCAGAGACGCAGCAGTCTGCTTGTTTGTGAGACAGCCAACACGCACAGTGGTTAGCTCTTGTGCGAGGCAGCGAATGAGCGCCGAGCAAATCGCTTTGTGCGTTCGCCGCCTCGCTGCCTAGCAAAGCGTCGTCTGCCTTGGGCGCCTAGCAAAGCTGCGCGTGCCGTCGCCGTCAAGCAGAGCGCCGTGTTCCTTGGGCGCCTAGCAAGGAACTGCCTGCGTTGGGCGCCTCGCCGCATCGCAGCCTAGCAAAGCGCTGCGTGCCTTCGGCGGCTGGCAAAGCCGTGCGTGCCTTCGCCGCCTCACACAGCGCGGCGTGCCTTCGCCGCCTGGCAGAGCAGCGCGTGCCTTCGCCGCCTCGCCGCCTGAGAAAGCGCTGCGTGCCTTCTCGCCCTCGCCGCCTAGCAAAGCGCCGTGTCCCTTCACCGCCTCGCCGCCTAGCAAAGCTCCGCGTGCCGTCGCCGCCTAGCAAAGCGCCGTGTTCCTTGGGCGCCTAGCAAAGCAGCGCGTGCCTTCGCCGCCTAAGAAAGCGCTGCGTCCCTTTCGCCCTCGCCGCCCAACAAAGCGCCGTGTCCCTTCACCGCCTCCCCAATCGCTTCGGCCCTTCGCCGCCTCGCCGCCCAGCAAAGCGCTGCTTGCCTTCGCCGCCTCACACACCGCTGCGTCCCTTCGCCGCCTCGCCGCTTAGCAAACGCCGTAGTAGCGCCGAAGGCACACGGCGCTTTTGTAGGCGCCGAAGGCACGTGGCGCTTTGCTAAGCAGCGAGGCAGCGAAGGCACGCAGCGATCTGATCGTGGTGGACGGGCTAGGGCGCCTTGCTAGGCGGCGAGGCGGCGAAGGCACGCAGCGCTTTGCCAGGCGCCCAAGGACGCAGCGCTGTGCGAGGCGGCGAGGGCACGCAGCGCTTTGCCAGGCGCCGAAGGCACGCAGCGCTCTAGGAGGCGGCGAGGGCACGCAGTGCTTTGCTAGGCAGCGAGCGGACGTGGAGCTTTGCTAGGCAGCGAAGGCTGAGGACGCTTTGCTAGGCGCTTTGCCAGGCGGCGAAGGCACGAAGCGATTGGGGAGGCGGCGAAGGCACACGGCGCTTTGCTAGGCGGCGAGGGCGAGAAGGCACGCAGCGCTTTCTTAGGCGGCGAGGCAGCGAAGGCACGCGCTGCTTTGCTAGGCGCCGAAGGCACGCAGCGCTTCCTTCGTTTGCGAGGCAGCGAAGAGATGGAGCGCTTTGCTTGTTGGCCAGGCAGCGAACAGGCGCTGTGCTTTGCTTTCTGCCACTCAGCGAATACACGCAGCGCTCTGCTTTTTGGCGAGGCAGCGAACAGATGCAGCGTTTAGTTTGCGAGGCGGCCAAGAGACGCGGCGCTTTGCATGCTGGCGAGGCGGCGAGCAGATCGAGTGCTTTGCTTGTTGGCGAGGCAGCGAAGAGATGCAGCGGTTTGCTTGTTTGTGACACAGCCAACATGCACAGTGGTTGCTCATTGTGCGAGGCAGCGAAGAGATGCAGCACCTTGCTTGTGCACCAGGTGGTGCAGTGGCATCGCGGATGGCTTTTTGGCGTGGAGGCGAAGCGAGGCAGCACTTTGCTAGTTGGCGAGGCAGCGCAGAGACGCAGCAGTCTGCTTGTTTGTGAGACAGCCAACACGCACAGTGGTTAGCTCTTGTGCGAGGCAGCGAATGAGCGCCGAGCAAATCGCTTTGTGCGTTCGCCGCCTCGCTGCCTAGCAAAGCGTCGTCTGCCTTGGGCGCCTAGCAAAGCTGCGCGTGCCGTGGCCGTCAAGCAAAGCGCCGTGTTCCTTGGGCGCCTAGCAAGGAACTGCCTGCGTTGGGCGCCTCGCCGCATCGCAGCCTAGCAAAGCGCTGCGTGCCTTCGGCGGCTGGCAAAGCCGTGCGTGCCTTCGCCGCCTCACACACCGCGGCGTGCCTTCGCCGCCTGGCAGAGCAGCGCGTGCCTTCGCCGCCTCGCCGCCTGAGAAAGCGCTGCGTGCCTTCTCGCCCTCGCCGCCTAGCAAAGCGCCGTGTCCCTTCACCGCCTCGCCGCCTAGCAAAGCGCCGTGTTCCTTGGGCGCCTAGCAAAGCAGCGCGTGCCTTCGCCGCCTAAGAAAGCGCTGCGTCCCTTTCGCCCTCGCCGCCCAACAAAGCGCCGTGTCCCTTCACCGCCTCCCCAATCGCTTCGGCCCTTCGCCGCCTCGCCGCCCAGCAAAGCGCTGCTTGCCTTCGCCGCCTCACACACCGCTGCGTCCCTTCGCCGCCTCGCCGCTTAGCAAACGCCGTAGTAGCGCCGAAGGCACACGGCGCTTTTGTAGGCGCCGAAGGCACGTGGCGCTTTGCTAAGCAGCGAGGCAGCGAAGGCACGCAGCGATCTGATCGTGGTGGACGGGCTAGGGCGCCTTGCTAGGCGGCGAGGCGGCGAAGGCACGCAGCGCTTTGCCAGGCGCCCAAGGACGCAGCGCTGTGCGAGGCGGCGAGGGCACGCAGCGCTTTGCCAGGCGCCGAAGGCACGCAGCGCTCTAGGAGGCGGCGAGGGCACGCAGTGCTTTGCTAGGCGGCGAGCGGACGTGGAGCTTTGCTAGGCAGCGAAGGCTGAGGACGCTTTGCTAGGCGCTTTGCCAGGCGGCGAAGGCACGAAGCGATTGGGGAGGCGGCGAAGGCACACGGCGCTTTGCTAGGCGGCGAGGGCGAGAAGGCACGCAGCGCTTTCTTAGGCGGCGAGGCAGCGAAGGCACGCGCTGCTTTGCTAGGCGCCGAAGGCACGCAGCGCTTCCTTCGTTTGCGAGGCAGCGAAGAGATGGAGCGCTTTGCTTGTTGGCCAGGCAGCGAACAGGCGCTGTGCTTTGCTTTCTGCCACTCAGCGAATACACGCAGCGCTCTGCTTTTTGGCGAGGCAGCGAACAGATGCAGCGAACAGATGCAGCGTTTAGTTTGCGAGGCGGCCAAGAGACGCGGCGCTTTGCATGCTGGCGAGGCGGCGAGCAGATCGAGTGCTTTGCTTGTTGGCGAGGCAGCGAAGAGATGCAGCGGTTTGCTTGTTTGTGACACAGCCAACATGCACAGTGGTTGCTCATTGTGCGAGGCAGCGAAGAGATGCAGCACCTTGCTTGTGCACTAGGTGGTGCAGTGGCATCGCGGATGGCTTTTTGGCGTGGAGGCGAAGCGAGGCAGCACTTTGCTAGTTGGCGAGGCAGCGCAGAGACGCAGCAGTCTGCTTGTTTGTGAGACAGCCAACACGCACAGTGGTTAGCTCTTGTGCGAGGCAGCGAATGAGCGCCGAGCAAATCGCTTTGTGCGTTCGCCGCCTCGCTGCCTAGCAAAGCGTCGTCTGCCTTGGGCGCCTAGCAAAGCTGCGCGTGCCGTCGCCGTCAAGCAAAGCGCCGTGTTCCTTGGGCGCCTAGCAAGGAACTGCCTGCGTTCGGCGCCTCGCTGCATCGCAGCCTAGCAAAGCGCTGCGTGCCTTCGGCGGCTGGCAAAGCCGTGCGTGCCTTCGCCGCCTCACACACCGCGGCGTGCCTTCGCCGCCTGGCAGAGCAGCGCGTGCCTTCGCCGCCTCGCCGCCTGAGAAAGCGCTGCGTGCCTTCTCGCCCTCGCCGCCTAGCAAAGCGCCGTGTCCCTTCACCGCCTCGACGCCTAGCAAAGCTCCGCGTGCCGTCGCCGCCTAGCAAAGCGCCGTGTTCCTTGGGCGCCTAGCAAAGCAGCGCGTGCCTTCGCCGCCTAAGAAAGCGCTGCGTCCCTTTCGCCCTCGCCGCCCAACAAAGCGCCGTGTCCCTTCACCGCCTCCCCAATCGCTTCGGCCCTTCGCCGCCTCGCCGCCCAGCAAAGCGCTGCTTGCCTTCGCCGCCTCACACACCGCTGCGTCCCTTCGCCGCCTCGCCGCTTAGCAAACGCCGTAGTAGCGCCGAAGGCACACGGCGCTTTTGTAGGCGCCGAAGGCACGTGGCGCTTTGCTAAGCAGCGAGGCAGCGAAGGCACGCAGCGATCTGATCGTGGTGGACGGGCTAGGGCGCCTTGCTAGGCGGCGAGGCGGCGAAGGCACGCAGCGCTTTGCCAGGCGCCCAAGGACGCAGCGCTGTGCGAGGCGGCGAGGGCACGCAGCGCTTTGCCAGGCGCCGAAGGCACGCAGCGCTCTAGGAGGCGGCGAGGGCACGCAGTGCTTTGCTAGGCGGCGAGCGGACGTGGAGCTTTGCTAGGCAGCGAAGGCTGAGGACGCTTTGCTAGGCGCTTTGCTAGGCGGCGAAGGCACGAAGCGATTGGCGAGGCGGCGAAGGCACACGGCGCTTTGCTAGGCGGCGAGGGCGAGAAGGCACGCAGCGCTTTCTTAGGCGGCGAGGCAGCGAAGGCACGCGCTGCTTTGCTAGGCGCCGAAGGCACGCAGCGCTTCCTTCGTTTGCGAGGCAGCGAAGAGATGGAGCGCTTTGCTTGTTGGCCAGGCAGCGAACAGGCGCTGTGCTTTGCTTTCTGCCACTCAGCGAATACACGCAGCGCTCTGCTTTTTGGCGAGGCAGCGAACAGATGCAGCGAACAGATGCAGCGTTTAGTTTGCGAGGCGGCCAAGAGACGCGGCGCTTTGCATGCTGGCGAGGCGGCGAGCAGATCGAGTGCTTTGCTTGTTGGCGAGGCAGCGAAGAGATGCAGCGGTTTGCTTGTTTGTGACACAGCCAACATGCACAGTGGTTGCTCATTGTGCGAGGCAGCGAAGAGATGCAGCACCTTGCTTGTGCACCAGGTGGTGCAGTGGCATCGCGGATGGCTTTTTGGCGTGGAGGCGAAGCGAGGCAGCACTTTGCTAGTTGGCGAGGCAGCGCAGAGACGCAGCAGTCTGCTTGTTTGTGAGACAGCCAACATGCACAGTGGTTAGCTCTTGTGCGAGGCAGCGAATGAGCGCCGAGCAAATCGCTTTGTGCGTTCGCCGCCTCGCTGCCTAGCAAAGCGTCGTCTGCCTTGGGCGCCTAGCAAAGCTGCGCGTGCCGTCGCCGTCAAGCAAAGCGCCGTGTTCCTTGGGCGCCTAGCAAGGAACTGCCTGCGTTGGGCGCCTCGCCGCATCGCAGCCTAGCAAAGCGCTGCGTGCCTTCGGCGGCTGGCAAAGCAGTGCGTGCCTTCGCCGCCTCACACACCGCGGCGTGCCCTCGCCGCCTGGCAGAGCAGCGCGTGCCTTCGCCGCCTCGCCGCCTGAGAAAGCGCTGCGTGCCTTCTCGCCCTCGCCGCCTAGCAAAGCGCCGTGTCCCTTCACCGCCTCGCCGCCTAGCAAAGCTCCGCGTGCCGTCGCCGCCTAGCAAAGCGCCGTGTTCCTTGGGCGCCTAGCAAAGCAGCGCGTGCCTTCGCCGCCTAAGAAAGCGCTGCGTCCCTTTCGCCCTCGCCGCCCAACAAAGCGCCGTGTCCCTTCACCGCCTCCCCAATCGCTTCGGCCCTTCGCCGCCTCGCCGCCCAGCAAAGCGCTGCTTGCCTTCGCCGCCTCACACACCGCTGCGTCCCTTCGCCGCCTCGCCGCTTAGCAAACGCCGTAGTAGCGCCGAAGGCACACGGCGCTTTTGTAGGCGCCGAAGGCACGTGGCGCTTTGCTAAGCAGCGAGGCAGCGAAGGCACGCAGCGATCTGATCGTGGTGGACGGGCTAGGGCGCCTTGCTAGGCGGCGAGGCGGCGAAGGCACGCAGCGCTTTGCCAGGCGCCCAAGGACGCAGCGCTGTGCGAGGCGGCGAGGGCACGCAGCGCTTTGCCAGGCGCCGAAGGCACGCAGCGCTCTAGGAGGCGGCGAGGGCACGCAGTGCTTTGCTAGGCGGCGAGCGGACGTGGAGCTTTGCTAGGCAGCGAAGGCTGAGGACGCTTTGCTAGGCGCTTTGCCAGGCGGCGAAGGCACGAAGCGATTGGGGAGGCGGCGAAGGCACACGGCGCTTTGCTAGGCGGCGAGGGCGAGAAGGCACGCAGCGCTTTCTTAGGCGGCGAGGCAGCGAAGGCACGCGCTGCTTTGCTAGGCGCCGAAGGCACGCAGCGCTTCCTTCGTTTGCGAGGCAGCGAAGAGATGGAGCGCTTTGCTTGTTGGCCAGGCAGCGAACAGGCGCTGTGCTTTGCTTTCTGCCACTCAGCGAATACACGCAGCGCTCTGCTTTTTGGCGAGGCAGCGAACAGATGCAGCGAACAGATGCAGCGTTTAGTTTGCGAGGCGGCCAAGAGACGCGGCGCTTTGCATGCTGGCGAGGCGGCGAGCAGATCGAGTGCTTTGCTTGTTGGCGAGGCAGCGAAGAGATGCAGCGGTTTGCTTGTTTGTGACACAGCCAACATGCACAGTGGTTGCTCATTGTGCGAGGCAGCGAAGAGATGCAGCACCTTGCTTGTGCACCAGGTGGTGCAGTGGCATCGCGGATGGCTTTTTGGCGTGGAGGCGAAGCGAGGCAGCACTTTGCTAGTTGGCGAGGCAGCGCAGAGACGCAGCAGTCTGCTTGTTTGTGAGACAGCCAACACGCACAGTGGTTAGCTCTTGTGCGAGGCAGCGAATGAGCGCCGAGCAAATCGCTTTGTGCGTTCGCCGCCTCGCTGCCTAGCAAAGCGTCGTCTGCCTTGGGCGCCTAGCAAAGCTGCGCGTGCCGTCGCCGTCAAGCAAAGCGCCGTGTTCCTTGGGCGCCTAGCAAGGAACTGCCTGCGTTGGGCGCCTCGCCGCATCGCAGCCTAGCAAAGCGCTGCGTGCCTTCGGCGGCTGGCAAAGCCGTGCGTGCCTTCGCCGCCTCACACAGCGCGGCGTGCCTTCGCCGCCTGGCAGAGCAGCGCGTGCCTTCGCCGCCTCGCCGCCTGAGAAAGCGCTGCGTGCCTTCTCGCCCTCGCCGCCTAGCAAAGCGCCGTGTCCCTTCACCGCCTCGACGCCTAGCAAAGCTCCGCGTGCCGTCGCCGCCTAGCAAAGCGCCGTGTTCCTTGGGCGCCTAGCAAAGCAGCGCGTGCCTTCGCCGCCTAAGAAAGCGCTGCGTCCCTTTCGCCCTCGCCGCCCAACAAAGCGCCGTGTCCCTTCACCGCCTCCCCAATCGCTTCGGCCCTTCGCCGCCTCGCCGCCCAGCAAAGCGCTGCTTGCCTTCGCCGCCTCACACACCGCTGCGTCCCTTCGCCGCCTCGCCGCTTAGCAAACGCCGTAGTAGCGCCGAAGGCACACGGCGCTTTTGTAGGCGCCGAAGGCACGTGGCGCTTTGCTAAGCAGCGAGGCAGCGAAGGCACGCAGCGATCTGATCGTGGTGGACGGGCTAGGGCGCCTTGCTAGGCGGCGAGGCGGCGAAGGCACGCAGCGCTTTGCCAGGCGCCCAAGGACGCAGCGCTGTGCGAGGCGGCGAGGGCACGCAGCGCTTTGCCAGGCGCCGAAGGCACGCAGCGCTCTAGGAGGCGGCGAGGGCACGCAGTGCTTTGCTAGGCGGCGAGCGGACGTGGAGCTTTGCTAGGCAGCGAAGGCTGAGGACGCTTTGCTAGGCGCTTTGCCAGGCGGCGAAGGCACGAAGCGATTGGGGAGGCGGCGAAGGCACACGGCGCTTTGCTAGGCGGCGAGGGCGAGAAGGCACGCAGCGCTTTCTTAGGCGGCGAGGCAGCGAAGGCACGCGCTGCTTTGCTAGGCGCCGAAGGCACGCAGCGCTTCCTTCGTTTGCGAGGCAGCGAAGAGATGGAGCGCTTTGCTTGTTGGCCAGGCAGCGAACAGGCGCTGTGCTTTGCTTTCTGCCACTCAGCGAATACACGCAGCGCTCTGCTTTTTGGCGAGGCAGCGAACAGATGCAGCGTTTAGTTTGCGAGGCGGCCAAGAGACGCGGCGCTTTGCATGCTGGCGAGGCGGCGAGCAGATCGAGTGCTTTGCTTGTTGGCGAGGCAGCGAAGAGATGCAGCGGTTTGCTTGTTTGTGACACAGCCAACATGCACAGTGGTTGCTCATTGTGCGAGGCAGCGAAGAGATGCAGCACCTTGCTTGTGCACCAGGTGGTGCAGTGGCATCGCGGATGGCTTTTTGGCGTGGAGGCGAAGCGAGGCAGCACTTTGCTAGTTGGCGAGGCAGCGCAGAGACGCAGCAGTCTGCTTGTTTGTGAGACAGCCAACACGCACAGTGGTTAGCTCTTGTGCGAGGCAGCGAATGAGCGCCGAGCAAATCGCTTTGTGCGTTCGCCGCCTCGCTGCCTAGCAAAGCGTCGTCTGCCTTGGGCGCCTAGCAAAGCTGCGCGTGCCGTGGCCGTCAAGCAAAGCGCCGTGTTCCTTGGGCGCCTAGCAAGGAACTGCCTGCGTTGGGCGCCTCGCCGCATCGCAGCCTAGCAAAGCGCTGCGTGCCTTCGGCGGCTGGCAAAGCCGTGCGTGCCTTCGCCGCCTCACACACCGCGGCGTGCCTTCGCCGCCTGGCAGAGCAGCGCGTGCCTTCGCCGCCTCGCCGCCTGAGAAAGCGCTGCGTGCCTTCTCGCCCTCGCCGCCTAGCAAAGCGCCGTGTCCCTTCACCGCCTCGCCGCCTAGCAAAGCGCCGTGTTCCTTGGGCGCCTAGCAAAGCAGCGCGTGCCTTCGCCGCCTAAGAAAGCGCTGCGTCCCTTTCGCCCTCGCCGCCCAACAAAGCGCCGTGTCCCTTCACCGCCTCCCCAATCGCTTCGGCCCTTCGCCGCCTCGCCGCCCAGCAAAGCGCTGCTTGCCTTCGCCGCCTCACACACCGCTGCGTCCCTTCGCCGCCTCGCCGCTTAGCAAACGCCGTAGTAGCGCCGAAGGCACACGGCGCTTTTGTAGGCGCCGAAGGCACGTGGCGCTTTGCTAAGCAGCGAGGCAGCGAAGGCACGCAGCGATCTGATCGTGGTGGACGGGCTAGGGCGCCTTGCTAGGCGGCGAGGCGGCGAAGGCACGCAGCGCTTTGCCAGGCGCCCAAGGACGCAGCGCTGTGCGAGGCGGCGAGGGCACGCAGCGCTTTGCCAGGCGCCGAAGGCACGCAGCGCTCTAGGAGGCGGCGAGGGCACGCAGTGCTTTGCTAGGCGGCGAGCGGACGTGGAGCTTTGCTAGGCAGCGAAGGCTGAGGACGCTTTGCTAGGCGCTTTGCTAGGCGGCGAAGGCACGAAGCGATTGGGGGGGCGGCGAAGGCACACGGCGCTTTGCTAGGCGGCGAGGGCGAGAAGGCACGCAGCGCTTTCTTAGGCGGCGAGGCAGCGAAGGCACGCGCTGCTTTGCTAGGCGCCGAAGGCACGCAGCGCTTCCTTCGTTTGCGAGGCAGCGAAGAGATGGAGCGCTTTGCTTGTTGGCCAGGCAGCGAACAGGCGCTGTGCTTTGCTTTCTGCCACTCAGCGAATACACGCAGCGCTCTGCTTTTTGGCGAGGCAGCGAACAGATGCAGCGAACAGATGCAGCGTTTAGTTTGCGAGGCGGCCAAGAGACGCGGCGCTTTGCATGCTGGCGAGGCGGCGAGCAGATCGAGTGCTTTGCTTGTTGGCGAGGCAGCGAAGAGATGCAGCGGTTTGCTTGTTTGTGACACAGCCAACATGCACAGTGGTTGCTCATTGTGCGAGGCAGCGAAGAGATGCAGCACCTTGCTTGTGCACTAGGTGGTGCAGTGGCATCGCGGATGGCTTTTTGGCGTGGAGGCGAAGCGAGGCAGCACTTTGCTAGTTGGCGAGGCAGCGCAGAGACGCAGCAGTCTGCTTGTTTGTGAGACAGCCAACACGCACAGTGGTTAGCTCTTGTGCGAGGCAGCGAATGACCGCCGAGCAAATCGCTTTGTGCGTTCGCCGCCTCGCTGCCTAGCAAAGCGTCGTCTGCCTTGGGCGCCTAGCAAAGCTGCGCGTGCCGTCGCCGTCAAGCAAAGCGCCGTGTTCCTTGGGCGCCTAGCAAGGAACTGCCTGCGTTGGGCGCCTCGCCGCATCGCAGCCTAGCAAAGCGCTGCGTGCCTTCGGCGGCTGGCAAAGCCGTGCGTGCCTTCGCCGCCTCACACACCGCGGCGTGCCTTCGCCGCCTGGCAGAGCAGCGCGTGCCTTCGCCGCCTCGCCGCCTGAGAAAGCGCTGCGTGCCTTCTCGCCCTCGCCGCCTAGCAAAGCGCCGTGTCCCTTCACCGCCTCGCCGCCTAGCAAAGCTCCGCGTGCCGTCGCCGCCTAGCAAAGCGCCGTGTTCCTTGGGCGCCTAGCAAAGCAGCGCGTGCCTTCGCCGCCTAAGAAAGCGCTGCGTCCCTTTCGCCCTCGCCGCCCAACAAAGCGCCGTGTCCCTTCACCGCCTCCCCAATCGCTTCGGCCCTTCGCCGCCTCGCCGCCCAGCAAAGCGCTGCTTGCCTTCGCCGCCTCACACACCGCTGCGTCCCTTCGCCGCCTCGCCGCTTAGCAAACGCCGTAGTAGCGCCGAAGGCACACGGCGCTTTTGTAGGCGCCGAAGGCACGTGGCGCTTTGCTAAGCAGCGAGGCAGCGAAGGCACGCAGCGATCTGATCGTGGTGGACGGGCTAGGGCGCCTTGCTAGGCGGCGAGGCGGCGAAGGCACGCAGCGCTTTGCCAGGCGCCCAAGGACGCAGCGCTGTGCGAGGCGGCGAGGGCACGCAGCGCTTTGCCAGGCGCCGAAGGACGCAGCGCTCTAGGAGGCGGCGAGGGCACGCAGTGCTTTGCTAGGCGGCGAGCGGACGTGGAGCTTTGCTAGCCAGCGAAGGCTGAGGACGCTTTGCTAGGCGCTTTGCCAGGCGGCGAAGGCACGAAGCGATTGGCGAGGCGGCGAAGGCACACGGCGCTTTGCTAGGCGGCGAGGGCGAGAAGGCACGCAGCGCTTTCTTAGGCGGCGAGGCAGCGAAGGCACGCGCTGCTTTGCTAGGCGCCGAAGGCACGCAGCGCTTCCTTCGTTTGCGAGGCAGCGAAGAGATGGAGCGCTTTGCTTGTTGGCCAGGCAGCGAACAGGCGCTGTGCTTTGCTTTCTGCCACTCAGCGAATACACGCAGCGCTCTGCTTTTTGGCGAGGCAGTGAACAGATGCAGCGTTTAGTTTGCGAGGCGGCCAAGAGACGCGGCGCTTTGCATGCTGGCGAGGCGGCGAGCAGATCGAGTGCTTTGCTTGTTGGCGAGGCAGCGAAGAGATGCAGCGGTTTGCTTGTTTGTGACACAGCCAACATGCACAGTGGTTGCTCATTGTGCGAGGCAGCGAAGAGATGCAGCACCTTGCTTGTGCACCAGGTGGTGCAGTGGCATCGCGGATGGCTTTTTGGCGTGGAGGCGAAGCGAGGCAGCACTTTGCTAGTTGGCGAGGCAGCGCAGAGACGCAGCAGTCTGCTTGTTTGTGAGACAGCCAACATGCACAGTGGTTAGCTCTTGTGCGAGGCAGCGAATGAGCGCCGAGCAAATCGCTTTGTGCGTTCGCCGCCTCGCTGCCTAGCAAAGCGTCGTCTGCCTTGGGCGCCTAGCAAAGCTGCGCGTGCCGTCGCCGTCAAGCAAAGCGCCGTGTTCCTTGGGCGCCTAGCAAGGAACTGCCTGCGTTGGGCGCCTCGCCGCATCGCAGCCTAGCAAAGCGCTGCGTGCCTTCGGCGGCTGGCAAAGCCGTGCGTGCCTTCGCCGCCTCACACAGCGCGGCGTGCCTTCGCCGCCTGGCAGAGCAGCGCGTGCCTTCGCCGCCTCGCCGCCTGAGAAAGCGCTGCGTGCCTTCTCGCCCTCGCCGCCTAGCAAAGCGCCGTGTCCCTTCACCGCCTCGCCGCCTAGCAAAGCTCCGCGTGCCGTCGCCGCCTAGCAAAGCGCCGTGTTCCTTGGGCGCCTAGCAAAGCAGCGCGTGCCTTCGCCGCCTAAGAAAGCGCTGCGTCCCTTTCGCCCTCGCCGCCCAACAAAGCGCCGTGTCCCTTCACCGCCTCCCCAATCGCTTCGGCCCTTCGCCGCCTCGCCGCCCAGCAAAGCGCTGCTTGCCTTCGCCGCCTCACACACCGCTGCGTCCCTTCGCCGCCTCGCCGCTTAGCAAACGCCGTAGTAGCGCCGAAGGCACACGGCGCTTTTGTAGGCGCCGAAGGCACGTGGCGCTTTGCTAAGCAGCGAGGCAGCGAAGGCACGCAGCGATCTGATCGTGGTGGACGGGCTAGGGCGCCTTGCTAGGCGGCGAGGCGGCGAAGGCACGCAGCGCTTTGCCAGGCGCCCAAGGACGCAGCGCTGTGCGAGGCGGCGAGGGCACGCAGCGCTTTGCCAGGCGCCGAAGGCACGCAGCGCTCTAGGAGGCGGCGAGGGCACGCAGTGCTTTGCTAGGCGGCGAGCGGACGTGGAGCTTTGCTAGGCAGCGAAGGCTGAGGACGCTTTGCTAGGCGCTTTGCCAGGCGGCGAAGGCACGAAGCGATTGGGGAGGCGGCGAAGGCACACGGCGCTTTGCTAGGCGGCGAGGGCGAGAAGGCACGCAGCGCTTTCTTAGGCGGCGAGGCAGCGAAGGCACGCGCTGCTTTGCTAGGCGCCGAAGGCACGCAGCGCTTCCTTCGTTTGCGAGGCAGCGAAGAGATGGAGCGCTTTGCTTGTTGGCCAGGCAGCGAACAGGCGCTGTGCTTTGCTTTCTGCCACTCAGCGAATACACGCAGCGCTCTGCTTTTTGGCGAGGCAGCGAACAGATGCAGCGAACAGATGCAGCGTTTAGTTTGCGAGGCGGCCAAGAGACGCGGCGCTTTGCATGCTGGCGAGGCGGCGAGCAGATCGAGTGCTTTGCTTGTTGGCGAGGCAGCGAAGAGATGCAGCGGTTTGCTTGTTTGTGACACAGCCAACATGCACAGTGGTTGCTCATTGTGCGAGGCAGCGAAGAGATGCAGCACCTTGCTTGTGCACCAGGTGGTGCAGTGGCATCGCGGATGGCTTTTTGGCGTGGAGGCGAAGCGAGGCAGCACTTTGCTAGTTGGCGAGGCAGCGCAGAGACGCAGCAGTCTGCTTGTTTGTGAGACAGCCAACACGCACAGTGGTTAGCTCTTGTGCGAGGCAGCGAATGAGCGCCGAGCAAATCGCTTTGTGCGTTCGCCGCCTCGCTGCCTAGCAAAGCGTCGTCTGCCTTGGGCGCCTAGCAAAGCTGCGCGTGCCGTCGCCGTCAAGCAAAGCGCCGTGTTCCTTGGGCGCCTAGCAAGGAACTGCCTGCGTTCGGCGCCTCGCCGCATCGCAGCCTAGCAAAGCGCTGCGTGCCTTCGGCGGCTGGCAAAGCCGTGCGTGCCTTCGCCGCCTCACACAGCGCGGCGTGCCTTCGCCGCCTGGCAGAGCAGCGCGTGCCTTCGCCGCCTCGCCGCCTGAGAAAGCGCTGCGTGCCTTCTCGCCCTCGCCGCCTAGCAAAGCGCCGTGTCCCTTCACCGCCTCGCCGCCTAGCAAAGCTGCGCGTGCCGTCGCCGCCTAGCAAAGCGCCGTGTTCCTTGGGCGCCTAGCAAAGCAGCGCGTGCCTTCGCCGCCTAAGAAAGCGCTGCGTCCCTTTCGCCCTCGCCGCCCAACAAAGCGCCGTGTCCCTTCACCGCCTCCCCAATCGCTTCGGCCCTTCGCCGCCTCGCCGCCCAGCAAAGCGCTGCTTGCCTTCGCCGCCTCACACACCGCTGCGTCCCTTCGCCGCCTCGCCGCTTAGCAAACGCCGTAGTAGCGCCGAAGGCACACGGCGCTTTTGTAGGCGCCGAAGGCACGTGGCGCTTTGCTAAGCAGCGAGGCAGCGAAGGCACGCAGCGATCTGATCGTGGTGGACGGGCTAGGGCGCCTTGCTAGGCGGCGAGGCGGCGAAGGCACGCAGCGCTTTGCCAGGCGCCCAAGGACGCAGCGCTGTGCGAGGCGGCGAGGGCACGCAGCGCTTTGCCAGGCGCCGAAGGCACGCAGCGCTCTAGGAGGCGGCGAGGGCACGCAGTGCTTTGCTAGGCGGCGAGCGGACGTGGAGCTTTGCTAGGCAGCGAAGGCTGAGGACGCTTTGCTAGGCGCTTTGCCAGGCGGCGAAGGCACGAAGCGATTGGGGAGGCGGCGAAGGCACACGGCGCTTTGCTAGGCGGCGAGGGCGAGAAGGCACGCAGCGCTTTCTTAGGCGGCGAGGCAGCGAAGGCACGCGCTGCTTTGCTAGGCGCCGAAGGCACGCAGCGCTTCCTTCGTTTGCGAGGCAGCGAAGAGATGGAGCGCTTTGCTTGTTGGCCAGGCAGCGAACAGGCGCTGTGCTTTGCTTTCTGCCACTCAGCGAATACACGCAGCGCTCTGCTTTTTGGCGAGGCAGCGAACAGATGCAGCGAACAGATGCAGCGTTTAGTTTGCGAGGCGGCCAAGAGACGCGGCGCTTTGCATGCTGGCGAGGCGGCGAGCAGATCGAGTGCTTTGCTTGTTGGCGAGGCAGCGAAGAGATGCAGCGGTTTGCTTGTTTGTGACACAGCCAACATGCACAGTGGTTGCTCATTGTGCGAGGCAGCGAAGAGATGCAGCACCTTGCTTGTGCACTAGGTGGTGCAGTGGCATCGCGGATGGCTTTTTGGCGTGGAGGCGAAGCGAGGCAGCACTTTGCTAGTTGGCGAGGCAGCGCAGAGACGCAGCAGTCTGCTTGTTTGTGAGACAGCCAACATGCACAGTGGTTAGCTCTTGTGCGAGGCAGCGAATGAGCGCCGAGCAAATCGCTTTGTGCGTTCGCCGCCTCGCTGCCTAGCAAAGCGTCGTCTGCCTTGGGCGCCTAGCAAAGCTGCGCGTGCCGTCGCCGTCAAGCAAAGCGCCGTGTTCCTTGGGCGCCTAGCAAGGAACTGCCTGCGTTCGGCGCCTCGCTGCATCGCAGCCTAGCAAAGCGCTGCGTGCCTTCGGCGGCTGGCAAAGCCGTGCGTGCCTTCGCCGCCTCACACACCGCGGCGTGCCTTCGCCGCCTGGCAGAGCAGCGCGTGCCTTCGCCGCCTCGCCGCCTGAGAAAGCGCTGCGTGCCTTCTCGCCCTCGCCGCCTAGCAAAGCGCCGTGTCCCTTCACCGCCTCGCCGCCTAGCAAAGCGCCGTGTTCCTTGGGCGCCTAGCAAAGCAGCGCGTGCCTTCGCCGCCTAAGAAAGCGCTGCGTCCCTTTCGCCCTCGCCGCCCAACAAAGCGCCGTGTCCCTTCACCGCCTCCCCAATCGCTTCGGCCCTTCGCCGCCTCGCCGCCCAGCAAAGCGCTGCTTGCCTTCGCCGCCTCACACACCGCTGCGTCCCTTCGCCGCCTCGCCGCTTAGCAAACGCCGTAGTAGCGCCGAAGGCACACGGCGCTTTTGTAGGCGCCGAAGGCACGTGGCGCTTTGCTAAGCAGCGAGGCAGCGAAGGCACGCAGCGATCTGATCGTGGTGGACGGGCTAGGGCGCCTTGCTAGGCGGCGAGGCGGCGAAGGCACGCAGCGCTTTGCCAGGGGCCCAAGGACGCAGCGCTTTGCCAGGCGCCGAAGGCACGCAGCGCTTTGCCAGGCGCCGAAGGCACGCAGCGCTCTAGGAGGCGGCGAGGGCACGCAGTGCTTTGCTAGGCGGCGAGCGGACGTGGAGCTTTGCTAGGCAGCGAAGGCTGAGGACGCTTTGCTAGGCGCTTTGCCAGGCGGCGAAGGCACGAAGCGATTGGGGAGGCGGCGAAGGCACACGGCGCTTTGCTAGGCGGCGAGGGCGAGAAGGCACGCAGCGCTTTCTTAGGCGGCGAGGCAGCGAAGGCACGCGCTGCTTTGCTAGGCGCCGAAGGCACGCAGCGCTTCCTTCGTTTGCGAGGCAGCGAAGAGATGGAGCGCTTTGCTTGTTGGCCAGGCAGCGAACAGGCGCTGTGCTTTGCTTTCTGCCACTCAGCGAATACACGCAGCGCTCTGCTTTTTGGCGAGGCAGCGAACAGATGCAGCGAACAGATGCAGCGTTTAGTTTGCGAGGCGGCCAAGAGACGCGGCGCTTTGCATGCTGGCGAGGCGGCGAGCAGATCGAGTGCTTTGCTTGTTGGCGAGGCAGCGAAGAGATGCAGCGGTTTGCTTGTTTGTGACACAGCCAACATGCACAGTGGTTGCTCATTGTGCGAGGCAGCGAAGAGATGCAGCACCTTGCTTGTGCACCAGGTGGTGCAGTGGCATCGCGGATGGCTTTTTGGCGTGGAGGCGAAGCGAGGCAGCACTTTGCTAGTTGGCGAGGCAGCGCAGAGACGCAGCAGTCTGCTTGTTTGTGAGACAGCCAACATGCACAGTGGTTAGCTCTTGTGCGAGGCAGCGAATGACCGCCGAGCAAATCGCTTTGTGCGTTCGCCGCCTCGCTGCCTAGCAAAGCGTCGTCTGCCTTGGGCGCCTAGCAAAGCTGCGCGTGCCGTCGCCGTCAAGCAGAGCGCCGTGTTCCTTGGGCGCCTAGCAAGGAACTGCCTGCGTTGGGCGCCTCGCCGCATCGCAGCCTAGCAAAGCGCTGCGTGCCTTCGGCGGCTGGCAAAGCCGTGCGTGCCTTCGCCGCCTCACACAGCGCGGCGTGCCTTCGCCGCCTGGCAGAGCAGCGCGTGCCTTCGCCGCCTCGCCGCCTGAGAAAGCGCTGCGTGCCTTCTCGCCCTCGCCGCCTAGCAAAGCGCCGTGTCCCTTCACCGCCTCGCCGCCTAGCAAAGCTCCGCGTGCCGTCGCCGCCTAGCAAAGCGCCGTGTTCCTTGGGCGCCTAGCAAAGCAGCGCGTGCCTTCGCCGCCTAAGAAAGCGCTGCGTCCCTTTCGCCCTCGCCGCCCAACAAAGCGCCGTGTCCCTTCACCGCCTCCCCAATCGCTTCGGCCCTTCGCCGCCTCGCCGCCCAGCAAAGCGCTGCTTGCCTTCGCCGCCTCACACACCGCTGCGTCCCTTCGCCGCCTCGCCGCTTAGCAAACGCCGTAGTAGCGCCGAAGGCACACGGCGCTTTTGTAGGCGCCGAAGGCACGTGGCGCTTTGCTAAGCAGCGAGGCAGCGAAGGCACGCAGCGATCTGATCGTGGTGGACGGGCTAGGGCGCCTTGCTAGGCGGCGAGGCGGCGAAGGCACGCAGCGCTTTGCCAGGCGCCCAAGGACGCAGCGCTGTGCGAGGCGGCGAGGGCACGCAGCGCTTTGCCAGGCGCCGAAGGCACGCAGCGCTCTAGGAGGCGGCGAGGGCACACAGTGCTTTGCTAGGCGGCGAGCGGACGTGCAGCTTTGCTAGGCAGCGAAGGCTGAGGACGCTTTGCTAGGCGCTTTGCTAGGCGGCGAAGGCACGAAGCGATTGGCGAGGCGGCGAAGGCACACGGCGCTTTGCTAGGCGGCGAGGGCGAGAAGGCACGCAGCGCTTTCTTAGGCGGCGAGGCAGCGAAGGCACGCGCTGCTTTGCTAGGCGCCGAAGGCACGCAGCGCTTCCTTCGTTTGCGAGGCAGCGAAGAGATGGAGCGCTTTGCTTGTTGGCCAGGCAGCGAACAGGCGCTGTGCTTTGCTTTCTGCCACTCAGCGAATACACGCAGCGCTCTGCTTTTTGGCGAGGCAGCGAACAGATGCAGCGAACAGATGCAGCGTTTAGTTTGCGAGGCGGCCAAGAGACGCGGCGCTTTGCATGCTGGCGAGGCGGCGAGCAGATCGAGTGCTTTGCTTGTTGGCGAGGCAGCGAAGAGATGCAGCGGTTTGCTTGTTTGTGACACAGCCAACATGCACAGTGGTTGCTCATTGTGCGAGGCAGCGAAGAGATGCAGCACCTTGCTTGTGCACTAGGTGGTGCAGTGGCATCGCGGATGGCTTTTTGGCGTGGAGGCGAAGCGAGGCAGCACTTTGCTAGTTGGCGAGGCAGCGCAGAGACGCAGCAGTCTGCTTGTTTGTGAGACAGCCAACATGCACAGTGGTTAGCTCTTGTGCGAGGCAGCGAATGAGCGCCGAGCAAATCGCTTTGTGCGTTCGCCGCCTCGCTGCCTAGCAAAGCGTCGTCTGCCTTGGGCGCCTAGCAAAGCTGCGCGTGCCGTGGCCGTCAAGCAAAGCGCCGTGTTCCTTGGGCGCCTAGCAAGGAACTGCCTGCGTTGGGCGCCTCGCCGCATCGCAGCCTAGCAAAGCGCTGCGTGCCTTCGGCGGCTGGCAAAGCCGTGCGTGCCTTCGCCGCCTCACACACCGCGGCGTGCCTTCGCCGCCTGGCAGAGCAGCGCGTGCCTTCGCCGCCTCGCCGCCTGAGAAAGCGCTGCGTGCCTTCTCGCCCTCGCCGCCTAGCAAAGCGCCGTGTCCCTTCACCGCCTCGCCGCCTAGCAAAGCTCCGCGTGCCGTCGCCGCCTAGCAAAGCGCCGTGTTCCTTGGGCGCCTAGCAAAGCAGCGCGTGCCTTCGCCGCCTAAGAAAGCGCTGCGTCCCTTTCGCCCTCGCCGCCCAACAAAGCGCCGTGTCCCTTCACCGCCTCCCCAATCGCTTCGGCCCTTCGCCGCCTCGCCGCCCAGCAAAGCGCTGCTTGCCTTCGCCGCCTCACACACCGCTGCGTCCCTTCGCCGCCTCGCCGCTTAGCAAACGCCGTAGTAGCGCCGAAGGCACACGGCGCTTTTGTAGGCGCCGAAGGCACGTGGCGCTTTGCTAAGCAGCGAGGCAGCGAAGGCACGCAGCGATCTGATCGTGGTGGACGGGCTAGGGCGCCTTGCTAGGCGGCGAGGCGGCGAAGGCACGCAGCGCTTTGCCAGGCGCCCAAGGACGCAGCGCTGTGCGAGGCGGCGAGGGCACGCAGCGCTTTGCCAGGCGCCCAAGGCACGCAGCGCTCTAGGAGGCGGCGAGGGCACACAGTGCTTTGCTAGGCGGCGAGCGGACGCGGAGCTTTGCTAGGCAGCGAAGGCTGAGGACGCTTTGCTAGGCGCTTTGCCAGGCGGCGAAGGCACGAAGCGATTGGGGAGGCGGCGAAGGCACACGGCGCTTTGCTAGGCGGCGAGGGCGAGAAGGCACGCAGCGCTTTCTTAGGCGGCCAGGCGGCGAAGGCACGCGCTGCTTTGCTAGGCGCCGAAGGCACGCAGCGCTTCCTTCGTTTGCGAGGCAGCGAAGAGATGGAGCGCTTTGCTTGTTGGCCAGGCAGCGAACAGGCGCTGTGCTTTGCTTTCTGCCACTCAGCGAATACACGCAGCGCTCTGCTTTTCGGCGAGGCAGTGAACAGATGCAGCGTTTAGTTTGCGAGGCGGCCAAGAGACGCGGCGCTTTGCATGCTGGCGAGGCGGCGAGCAGATCGAGTGCTTTGCTTGTTGGCGAGGCAGCGAAGAGATGCAGCGGTTTGCTTGTTTGTGACACAGCCAACATGCACAGTGGTTGCTCATTGTGCGAGGCAGCGAAGAGATGCAGCACCTTGCTTGTGCACCAGGTGGTGCAGTGGCATCGCGGATGGCTTTTTGGCGTGGAGGCGAAGCGAGGCAGCACTTTGCTAGTTGGCGAGGCAGCGCAGAGACGCAGCAGGCTGCTTGTTTGTGAGACAGCCAACACGCACAGTGGTTAGCTCTTGTGCGAGGCAGCGAATGAGCGCCGAGCAAATCGCTTTGTGCGTTCGCCGCCTCGCTGCCTAGCAAAGCGTCGTCTGCCTTGGGCGCCTAGCAAAGCTGCGCGTGCCGTGGCCGTCAAGCAAAGCGCCGTGTTCCTTGGGCGCCTAGCAAGGAACTGCCTGCGTTGGGCGCCTCGCCGCATCGCAGCCTAGCAAAGCGCTGCGTGCCTTCGGCGGCTGGCAAAGCCGTGCGTGCCTTCGCCGCCTCACACACCGCGGCGTGCCTTCGCCGCCTGGCAGAGCAGCGCGTGCCTTCGCCGCCTCGCCGCCTGAGAAAGCGCTGCGTGCCTTCTCGCCCTCGCCGCCTAGCAAAGCGCCGTGTCCCTTCACCGCCTCGCCGCCTAGCAAAGCTGCGCGTGCCGTCGCCGCCTAGCAAAGCGCCGTGTTCCTTGGGCGCCTAGCAAAGCAGCGCGTGCCTTCGCCGCCTAAGAAAGCGCTGCGTCCCTTTCGCCCTCGCCGCCCAACAAAGCGCCGTGTCCCTTCACCGCCTCCCCAATCGCTTCGGCCCTTCGCCGCCTCGCCGCCCAGCAAAGCGCTGCTTGCCTTCGCCGCCTCACACACCGCTGCGTCCCTTCGCCGCCTCGCCGCTTAGCAAACGCCGTAGTAGCGCCGAAGGCACACGGCGCTTTTGTAGGCGCCGAAGGCACGTGGCGCTTTGCTAAGCAGCGAGGCAGCGAAGGCACGCAGCGATCTGATCGTGGTGGACGGGCTAAGGCGCCTTGCTAGGCGGCGAGGCGGCGAAGGCACGCAGCGCTTTGCCAGGCGCCCAAGGACGCAGCGCTGTGCGAGGCGGCGAGGGCACGCAGCGCTTTGCCAGGCGCCGAAGGCACGCAGCGCTCTAGGAGGCGGCGAGGGCACGCAGTGCTTTGCTAGGCGGCGAGCGGACGTGGAGCTTTGCTAGGCAGCGAAGGCTGAGGACGCTTTGCTAGGCGCTTTGCCAGGCGGCGAAGGCACGAAGCGATTGGGGAGGCGGCGAAGGCACACGGCGCTTTGCTAGGCGGCGAGGGCGAGAAGGCACGCAGCGCTTTCTTAGGCGGCGAGGCAGCGAAGGCACGCGCTGCTTTGCTAGGCGCCGAAGGCACGCAGCGCTTCCTTCGTTTGCGAGGCAGCGAAGAGATGGAGCGCTTTGCTTGTTGGCCAGGCAGCGAACAGGCGCTGTGCTTTGCTTTCTGCCACTCAGCGAATACACGCAGCGCTCTGCTTTTTGGCGAGGCAGCGAACAGATGCAGCGAACAGATGCAGCGTTTAGTTTGCGAGGCGGCCAAGAGACGCGGCGCTTTGCATGCTGGCGAGGCGGCGAGCAGATCGAGTGCTTTGCTTGTTGGCGAGGCAGCGAAGAGATGCAGCGGTTTGCTTGTTTGTGACACAGCCAACATGCACAGTGGTTGCTCATTGTGCGAGGCAGCGAAGAGATGCAGCACCTTGCTTGTGCACCAGGTGGTGCAGTGGCATCGCGGATGGCTTTTTGGCGTGGAGGCGAAGCGAGGCAGCACTTTGCTAGTTGGCGAGGCAGCGCAGAGACGCAGCAGTCTGCTTGTTTGTGAGACAGCCAACACGCACAGTGGTTAGCTCTTGTGCGAGGCAGCGAATGAGCGCCGAGCAAATCGCTTTGTGCGTTCGCCGCCTCGCTGCCTAGCAAAGCGTCGTCTGCCTTGGGCGCCTAGCAAAGCTGCGCGTGCCGTCGCCGTCAAGCAAAGCGCCGTGTTCCTTGGGCGCCTAGCAAGGAACTGCCTGCGTTGGGCGCCTCGCCGCATCGCAGCCTAGCAAAGCGCTGCGTGCCTTCGGCGGCTGGCAAAGCCGTGCGTGCCTTCGCCGCCTCACACAGCGCGGCGTGCCTTCGCCGCCTGGCAGAGCAGCGCGTGCCTTCGCCGCCTCGCCGCCTGAGAAAGCGCTGCGTGCCTTCTCGCCCTCGCCGCCTAGCAAAGCGCCGTGTCCCTTCACCGCCTCGCCGCCTAGCAAAGCTCCGCGTGCCGTCGCCGCCTAGCAAAGCGCCGTGTTCCTTGGGCGCCTAGCAAAGCAGCGCGTGCCTTCGCCGCCTAAGAAAGCGCTGCGTCCCTTTCGCCCTCGCCGCCCAACAAAGCGCCGTGTCCCTTCACCGCCTCCCCAATCGCTTCGGCCCTTCGCCGCCTCGCCGCCCAGCAAAGCGCTGCTTGCCTTCGCCGCCTCACACACCGCTGCGTCCCTTCGCCGCCTCGCCGCTTAGCAAACGCCGTAGTAGCGCCGAAGGCACACGGCGCTTTTGTAGGCGCCGAAGGCACGTGGCGCTTTGCTAAGCAGCGAGGCAGCGAAGGCACGCAGCGATCTGATCGTGGTGGACGGGCTAGGGCGCCTTGCTAGGCGGCGAGGCGGCGAAGGCACGCAGCGCTTTGCCAGGCGCCCAAGGACGCAGCGCTGTGCGAGGCGGCGAGGGCACGCAGCGCTTTGCCAGGCGCCGAAGGCACGCAGCGCTCTAGGAGGCGGCGAGGGCACGCAGTGCTTTGCTAGGCGGCGAGCGGACGTGGAGCTTTGCTAGGCAGCGAAGGCTGAGGACGCTTTGCTAGGCGCTTTGCCAGGCGGCGAAGGCACGAAGCGATTGGGGAGGCGGCGAAGGCACACGGCGCTTTGCTAGGCGGCGAGGGCGAGAAGGCACGCAGCGCTTTCTTAGGCGGCGAGGCAGCGAAGGCACGCGCTGCTTTGCTAGGCGCCGAAGGCACGCAGCGCTTCCTTCGTTTGCGAGGCAGCGAAGAGATGGAGCGCTTTGCTTGTTGGCCAGGCAGCGAACAGGCGCTGTGCTTTGCTTTCTGCCACTCAGCGAATACACGCAGCGCTCTGCTTTTTGGCGAGGCAGCGAACAGATGCAGCGAACAGATGCAGCGTTTAGTTTGCGAGGCGGCCAAGAGACGCGGCGCTTTGCATGCTGGCGAGGCGGCGAGCAGATCGAGTGCTTTGCTTGTTGGCGAGGCAGCGAAGAGATGCAGCGGTTTGCTTGTTTGTGACACAGCCAACATGCACAGTGGTTGCTCATTGTGCGAGGCAGCGAAGAGATGCAGCACCTTGCTTGTGCACTAGGTGGTGCAGTGGCATCGCGGATGGCTTTTTGGCGTGGAGGCGAAGCGAGGCAGCACTTTGCTAGTTGGCGAGGCAGCGCAGAGACGCAGCAGTCTGCTTGTTTGTGAGACAGCCAACATGCACAGTGGTTAGCTCTTGTGCGAGGCAGCGAATGAGCGCCGAGCAAATCGCTTTGTGCGTTCGCCGCCTCGCTGCCTAGCAAAGCGTCGTCTGCCTTGGGCGCCTAGCAAAGCTGCGCGTGCCGTCGCCGTCAAGCAAAGCGCCGTGTTCCTTGGGCGCCTAGCAAGGAACTGCCTGCGTTCGGCGCCTCGCTGCATCGCAGCCTAGCAAAGCGCTGCGTGCCTTCGGCGGCTGGCAAAGCCGTGCGTGCCTTCGCCGCCTCACACACCGCGGCGTGCCTTCGCCGCCTGGCAGAGCAGCGCGTGCCTTCGCCGCCTCGCCGCCTGAGAAAGCGCTGCGTGCCTTCTCGCCCTCGCCGCCTAGCAAAGCGCCGTGTCCCTTCACCGCCTCGCCGCCTAGCAAAGCGCCGTGTTCCTTGGGCGCCTAGCAAAGCAGCGCGTGCCTTCGCCGCCTAAGAAAGCGCTGCGTCCCTTTCGCCCTCGCCGCCCAACAAAGCGCCGTGTCCCTTCACCGCCTCCCCAATCGCTTCGGCCCTTCGCCGCCTCGCCGCCCAGCAAAGCGCTGCTTGCCTTCGCCGCCTCACACACCGCTGCGTCCCTTCGCCGCCTCGCCGCTTAGCAAACGCCGTAGTAGCGCCGAAGGCACACGGCGCTTTTGTAGGCGCCGAAGGCACGTGGCGCTTTGCTAAGCAGCGAGGCAGCGAAGGCACGCAGCGATCTGATCGTGGTGGACGGGCTAGGGCGCCTTGCTAGGCGGCGAGGCGGCGAAGGCACGCAGCGCTTTGCCAGGGGCCCAAGGACGCAGCGCTTTGCCAGGCGCCGAAGGCACGCAGCGCTTTGCCAGGCGCCGAAGGCACGCAGCGCTCTAGGAGGCGGCGAGGGCACGCAGTGCTTTGCTAGGCGGCGAGCGGACGTGGAGCTTTGCTAGGCAGCGAAGGCTGAGGACGCTTTGCTAGGCGCTTTGCCAGGCGGCGAAGGCACGAAGCGATTGGGGAGGCGGCGAAGGCACACGGCGCTTTGCTAGGCGGCGAGGGCGAGAAGGCACGCAGCGCTTTCTTAGGCGGCGAGGCAGCGAAGGCACGCGCTGCTTTGCTAGGCGCCGAAGGCACGCAGCGCTTCCTTCGTTTGCGAGGCAGCGAAGAGATGGAGCGCTTTGCTTGTTGGCCAGGCAGCGAACAGGCGCTGTGCTTTGCTTTCTGCCACTCAGCGAATACACGCAGCGCTCTGCTTTTTGGCGAGGCAGCGAACAGATGCAGCGAACAGATGCAGCGTTTAGTTTGCGAGGCGGCCAAGAGACGCGGCGCTTTGCATGCTGGCGAGGCGGCGAGCAGATCGAGTGCTTTGCTTGTTGGCGAGGCAGCGAAGAGATGCAGCGGTTTGCTTGTTTGTGACACAGCCAACATGCACAGTGGTTGCTCATTGTGCGAGGCAGCGAAGAGATGCAGCACCTTGCTTGTGCACCAGGTGGTGCAGTGGCATCGCGGATGGCTTTTTGGCGTGGAGGCGAAGCGAGGCAGCACTTTGCTAGTTGGCGAGGCAGCGCAGAGACGCAGCAGTCTGCTTGTTTGTGAGACAGCCAACATGCACAGTGGTTAGCTCTTGTGCGAGGCAGCGAATGAGCGCCGAGCAAATCGCTTTGTGCGTTCGCCGCCTCGCTGCCTAGCAAAGCGTCGTCTGCCTTGGGCGCCTAGCAAAGCTGCGCGTGCCGTCGCCGTCAAGCAGAGCGCCGTGTTCCTTGGGCGCCTAGCAAGGAACTGCCTGCGTTGGGCGCCTCGCCGCATCGCAGCCTAGCAAAGCGCTGCGTGCCTTCGGCGGCTGGCAAAGCCGTGCGTGCCTTCGCCGCCTCACACAGCGCGGCGTGCCTTCGCCGCCTGGCAGAGCAGCGCGTGCCTTCGCCGCCTCGCCGCCTGAGAAAGCGCTGCGTGCCTTCTCGCCCTCGCCGCCTAGCAAAGCGCCGTGTCCCTTCACCGCCTCGCCGCCTAGCAAAGCTCCGCGTGCCGTCGCCGCCTAGCAAAGCGCCGTGTTCCTTGGGCGCCTAGCAAAGCAGCGCGTGCCTTCGCCGCCTAAGAAAGCGCTGCGTCCCTTTCGCCCTCGCCGCCCAACAAAGCGCCGTGTCCCTTCACCGCCTCCCCAATCGCTTCGGCCCTTCGCCGCCTCGCCGCCCAGCAAAGCGCTGCTTGCCTTCGCCGCCTCACACACCGCTGCGTCCCTTCGCCGCCTCGCCGCTTAGCAAACGCCGTAGTAGCGCCGAAGGCACACGGCGCTTTTGTAGGCGCCGAAGGCACGTGGCGCTTTGCTAAGCAGCGAGGCAGCGAAGGCACGCAGCGATCTGATCGTGGTGGACGGGCTAAGGCGCCTTGCTAGGCGGCGAGGCGGCGAAGGCACGCAGCGCTTTGCCAGGCGCCCAAGGACGCAGCGCTGTGCGAGGCGGCGAGGGCACGCAGCGCTTTGCCAGGCGCCGAAGGCACGCAGCGCTCTAGGAGGCGGCGAGGGCACGCAGTGCTTTGCTAGGCGGCGAGCGGACGTGGAGCTTTGCTAGGCAGCGAAGGCTGAGGACGCTTTGCTAGGCGCTTTGCTAGGCGGCGAAGGCACGAAGCGATTGGGGAGGCGGCGAAGGCACACGGCGCTTTGCTAGGCGGCGAGGGCGAGAAGGCACGCAGCGCTTTCTTAGGCGGCGAGGCAGCGAAGGCACGCGCTGCTTTGCTAGGCGCCGAAGGCACGCAGCGCTTCCTTCGTTTGCGAGGCAGCGAAGAGATGGAGCGCTTTGCTTGTTGGCCAGGCAGCGAACAGGCGCTGTGCTTTGCTTTCTGCCACTCAGCGAATACACGCAGCGCTCTGCTTTTTGGCGAGGCAGCGAACAGATGCAGCGAACAGATGCAGCGTTTAGTTTGCGAGGCGGCCAAGAGACGCGGCGCTTTGCATGCTGGCGAGGCGGCGAGCAGATCGAGTGCTTTGCTTGTTGGCGAGGCAGCGAAGAGATGCAGCGGTTTGCTTGTTTGTGACACAGCCAACATGCACAGTGGTTGCTCATTGTGCGAGGCAGCGAAGAGATGCAGCACCTTGCTTGTGCACCAGGTGGTGCAGTGGCATCGCGGATGGCTTTTTGGCGTGGAGGCGAAGCGAGGCAGCACTTTGCTAGTTGGCGAGGCAGCGCAGAGACGCAGCAGTCTGCTTGTTTGTGAGACAGCCAACATGCACAGTGGTTAGCTCTTGTGCGAGGCAGCGAATGAGCGCCGAGCAAATCGCTTTGTGCGTTCGCCGCCTCGCTGCCTAGCAAAGCGTCGTCTGCCTTGGGCGCCTAGCAAAGCTGCGCGTGCCGTGGCCGTCAAGCAAAGCGCCGTGTTCCTTGGGCGCCTAGCAAGGAACTGCCTGCGTTGGGCGCCTCGCCGCATCGCAGCCTAGCAAAGCGCTGCGTGCCTTCGGCGGCTGGCAAAGCCGTGCGTGCCTTCGCCGCCTCACACACCGCGGCGTGCCTTCGCCGCCTGGCAGAGCAGCGCGTGCCTTCGCCGCCTCGCCGCCTGAGAAAGCGCTGCGTGCCTTCTCGCCCTCGCCGCCTAGCAAAGCGCCGTGTCCCTTCACCGCCTCGCCGCCTAGCAAAGCTCCGCGTGCCGTCGCCGCCTAGCAAAGCGCCGTGTTCCTTGGGCGCCTAGCAAAGCAGCGCGTGCCTTCGCCGCCTAAGAAAGCGCTGCGTCCCTTTCGCCCTCGCCGCCCAACAAAGCGCCGTGTCCCTTCACCGCCTCCCCAATCGCTTCGGCCCTTCGCCGCCTCGCCGCCCAGCAAAGCGCTGCTTGCCTTCGCCGCCTCACACACCGCTGCGTCCCTTCGCCGCCTCGCCGCTTAGCAAACGCCGTAGTAGCGCCGAAGGCACACGGCGCTTTTGTAGGCGCCGAAGGCACGTGGCGCTTTGCTAAGCAGCGAGGCAGCGAAGGCACGCAGCGATCTGATCGTGGTGGACGGGCTAGGGCGCCTTGCTAGGCGGCGAGGCGGCGAAGGCACGCAGCGCTTTGCCAGGCGCCCAAGGACGCAGCGCTGTGCGAGGCGGCGAGGGCACGCAGCGCTTTGCCAGGCGCCCAAGGCACGCAGCGCTCTAGGAGGCGGCGAGGGCACACAGTGCTTTGCTAGGCGGCGAGCGGACGCGGAGCTTTGCTAGGCAGCGAAGGCTGAGGACGCTTTGCTAGGCGCTTTGCCAGGCGGCGAAGGCACGAAGCGATTGGGGAGGCGGCGAAGGCACACGGCGCTTTGCTAGGCGGCGAGGGCGAGAAGGCACGCAGCGCTTTCTTAGGCGGCCAGGCGGCGAAGGCACGCGCTGCTTTGCTAGGCGCCGAAGGCACGCAGCGCTTCCTTCGTTTGCGAGGCAGCGAAGAGATGGAGCGCTTTGCTTGTTGGCCAGGCAGCGAACAGGCGCTGTGCTTTGCTTTCTGCCACTCAGCGAATACACGCAGCGCTCTGCTTTTCGGCGAGGCAGTGAACAGATGCAGCGTTTAGTTTGCGAGGCGGCCAAGAGACGCGGCGCTTTGCATGCTGGCGAGGCGGCGAGCAGATCGAGTGCTTTGCTTGTTGGCGAGGCAGCGAAGAGATGCAGCGGTTTGCTTGTTTGTGACACAGCCAACATGCACAGTGGTTGCTCATTGTGCGAGGCAGCGAAGAGATGCAGCACCTTGCTTGTGCACCAGGTGGTGCAGTGGCATCGCGGATGGCTTTTTGGCGTGGAGGCGAAGCGAGGCAGCACTTTGCTAGTTGGCGAGGCAGCGCAGAGACGCAGCAGGCTGCTTGTTTGTGAGACAGCCAACACGCACAGTGGTTAGCTCTTGTGCGAGGCAGCGAATGAGCGCCGAGCAAATCGCTTTGTGCGTTCGCCGCCTCGCTGCCTAGCAAAGCGTCGTCTGCCTTGGGCGCCTAGCAAAGCTGCGCGTGCCGTGGCCGTCAAGCAAAGCGCCGTGTTCCTTGGGCGCCTAGCAAGGAACTGCCTGCGTTGGGCGCCTCGCCGCATCGCAGCCTAGCAAAGCGCTGCGTGCCTTCGGCGGCTGGCAAAGCCGTGCGTGCCTTCGCCGCCTCACACACCGCGGCGTGCCTTCGCCGCCTGGCAGAGCAGCGCGTGCCTTCGCCGCCTCGCCGCCTGAGAAAGCGCTGCGTGCCTTCTCGCCCTCGCCGCCTAGCAAAGCGCCGTGTCCCTTCACCGCCTCGCCGCCTAGCAAAGCTCCGCGTGCCGTCGCCGCCTAGCAAAGCGCCGTGTTCCTTGGGCGCCTAGCAAAGCAGCGCGTGCCTTCGCCGCCTAAGAAAGCGCTGCGTCCCTTTCGCCCTCGCCGCCCAACAAAGCGCCGTGTCCCTTCACCGCCTCCCCAATCGCTTCGGCCCTTCGCCGCCTCGCCGCCCAGCAAAGCGCTGCTTGCCTTCGCCGCCTCACACACCGCTGCGTCCCTTCGCCGCCTCGCCGCTTAGCAAACGCCGTAGTAGCGCCGAAGGCACACGGCGCTTTTGTAGGCGCCGAAGGCACGTGGCGCTTTGCTAAGCAGCGAGGCAGCGAAGGCACGCAGCGATCTGATCGTGGTGGACGGGCTAAGGCGCCTTGCTAGGCGGCGAGGCGGCGAAGGCACGCAGCGCTTTGCCAGGCGCCCAAGGACGCAGCGCTGTGCGAGGCGGCGAGGGCACGCAGCGCTTTGCCAGGCGCCGAAGGCACGCAGCGCTCTAGGAGGCGGCGAGGGCACGCAGTGCTTTGCTAGGCGGCGAGCGGACGTGGAGCTTTGCTAGGCAGCGAAGGCTGAGGACGCTTTGCTAGGCGCTTTGCTAGGCGGCGAAGGCACGAAGCGATTGGGGAGGCGGCGAAGGCACACGGCGCTTTGCTAGGCGGCGAGGGCGAGAAGGCACGCAGCGCTTTCTTAGGCGGCGAGGCAGCGAAGGCACGCGCTGCTTTGCTAGGCGCCGAAGGCACGCAGCGCTTCCTTCGTTTGCGAGGCAGCGAAGAGATGGAGCGCTTTGCTTGTTGGCCAGGCAGCGAACAGGCGCTGTGCTTTGCTTTCTGCCACTCAGCGAATACACGCAGCGCTCTGCTTTTTGGCGAGGCAGCGAACAGATGCAGCGAACAGATGCAGCGTTTAGTTTGCGAGGCGGCCAAGAGACGCGGCGCTTTGCATGCTGGCGAGGCGGCGAGCAGATCGAGTGCTTTGCTTGTTGGCGAGGCAGCGAAGAGATGCAGCGGTTTGCTTGTTTGTGACACAGCCAACATGCACAGTGGTTGCTCATTGTGCGAGGCAGCGAAGAGATGCAGCACCTTGCTTGTGCACCAGGTGGTGCAGTGGCATCGCGGATGGCTTTTTGGCGTGGAGGCGAAGCGAGGCAGCACTTTGCTAGTTGGCGAGGCAGCGCAGAGACGCAGCAGTCTGCTTGTTTGTGAGACAGCCAACATGCACAGTGGTTAGCTCTTGTGCGAGGCAGCGAATGAGCGCCGAGCAAATCGCTTTGTGCGTTCGCCGCCTCGCTGCCTAGCAAAGCGTCGTCTGCCTTGGGCGCCTAGCAAAGCTGCGCGTGCCGTGGCCGTCAAGCAAAGCGCCGTGTTCCTTGGGCGCCTAGCAAGGAACTGCCTGCGTTGGGCGCCTCGCCGCATCGCAGCCTAGCAAAGCGCTGCGTGCCTTCGGCGGCTGGCAAAGCCGTGCGTGCCTTCGCCGCCTCACACACCGCGGCGTGCCTTCGCCGCCTGGCAGAGCAGCGCGTGCCTTCGCCGCCTCGCCGCCTGAGAAAGCGCTGCGTGCCTTCTCGCCCTCGCCGCCTAGCAAAGCGCCGTGTCCCTTCACCGCCTCGCCGCCTAGCAAAGCTGCGCGTGCCGTCGCCGCCTAGCAAAGCGCCGTGTTCCTTGGGCGCCTAGCAAAGCAGCGCGTGCCTTCGCCGCCTAAGAAAGCGCTGCGTCCCTTTCGCCCTCGCCGCCCAACAAAGCGCCGTGTCCCTTCACCGCCTCCCCAATCGCTTCGGCCCTTCGCCGCCTCGCCGCCCAGCAAAGCGCTGCTTGCCTTCGCCGCCTCACACACCGCTGCGTCCCTTCGCCGCCTCGCCGCTTAGCAAACGCCGTAGTAGCGCCGAAGGCACACGGCGCTTTTGTAGGCGCCGAAGGCACGTGGCGCTTTGCTAAGCAGCGAGGCAGCGAAGGCACGCAGCGATCTGATCGTGGTGGACGGGCTAGGGCGCCTTGCTAGGCGGCGAGGCGGCGAAGGCACGCAGCGCTTTGCCAGGCGCCCAAGGACGCAGCGCTGTGCGAGGCGGCGAGGGCACGCAGCGCTTTGCCAGGCGCCGAAGGCACGCAGCGCTCTAGGAGGCGGCGAGGGCACACAGTGCTTTGCTAGGCGGCGAGCGGACGCGGAGCTTTGCTAGGCAGCGAAGGCTGAGGACGCTTTGCTAGGCGCTTTGCCAGGCGGCGAAGGCACGAAGCGATTGGGGAGGCGGCGAAGGCACACGGCGCTTTGCTAGGCGGCGAGGGCGAGAAGGCACGCAGCGCTTTCTTAGGCGGCGAGGCAGCGAAGGCACGCGCTGCTTTGCTAGGCGCCGAAGGCACGCAGCGCTTCCTTCGTTTGCGAGGCAGCGAAGAGATGGAGCGCTTTGCTTGTTGGCCAGGCAGCGAACAGGCGCTGTGCTTTGCTTTCTGCCACTCAGCGAATACACGCAGCGCTCTGCTTTTTGGCGAGGCAGCGAACAGATGCAGCGAACAGATGCAGCGTTTAGTTTGCGAGGCGGCCAAGAGACGCGGCGCTTTGCATGCTGGCGAGGCGGCGAGCAGATCGAGTGCTTTGCTTGTTGGCGAGGCAGCGAAGAGATGCAGCGGTTTGCTTGTTTGTGACACAGCCAACATGCACAGTGGTTGCTCATTGTGCGAGGCAGCGAAGAGATGCAGCACCTTGCTTGTGCACCAGGTGGTGCAGTGGCATCGCGGATGGCTTTTTGGCGTGGAGGCGAAGCGAGGCAGCACTTTGCTAGTTGGCGAGGCAGCGCAGAGACGCAGCAGTCTGCTTGTTTGTGAGACAGCCAACACGCACAGTGGTTAGCTCTTGTGCGAGGCAGCGAATGAGCGCCGAGCAAATCGCTTTGTGCGTTCGCCGCCTCGCTGCCTAGCAAAGCGTCGTCTGCCTTGGGCGCCTAGCAAAGCTGCGCGTGCCGTCGCCGTCAAGCAAAGCGCCGTGTTCCTTGGGCGCCTAGCAAGGAACTGCCTGCGTTGGGCGCCTCGCCGCATCGCAGCCTAGCAAAGCGCTGCGTGCCTTCGGCGGCTGGCAAAGCCGTGCGTGCCTTCGCCGCCTCACACACCGCGGCGTGCCTTCGCCGCCTGGCAGAGCAGCGCGTGCCTTCGCCGCCTCGCCGCCTGAGAAAGCGCTGCGTGCCTTCTCGCCCTCGCCGCCTAGCAAAGCGCCGTGTCCCTTCACCGCCTCGCCGCCTAGCAAAGCTGCGCGTGCCGTCGCCGCCTAGCAAAGCGCCGTGTTCCTTGGGCGCCTAGCAAAGCAGCGCGTGCCTTCGCCGCCTAAGAAAGCGCTGCGTCCCTTTCGCCCTCGCCGCCCAACAAAGCGCCGTGTCCCTTCACCGCCTCCCCAATCGCTTCGGCCCTTCGCCGCCTCGCCGCCCAGCAAAGCGCTGCTTGCCTTCGCCGCCTCACACACCGCTGCGTCCCTTCGCCGCCTCGCCGCTTAGCAAACGCCGTAGTAGCGCCGAAGGCACACGGCGCTTTTGTAGGCGCCGAAGGCACGTGGCGCTTTGCTAAGCAGCGAGGCAGCGAAGGCACGCAGCGATCTGATCGTGGTGGACGGGCTAGGGCGCCTTGCTAGGCGGCGAGGCGGCGAAGGCACGCAGCGCTTTGCCAGGCGCCCAAGGACGCAGCGCTGTGCGAGGCGGCGAGGGCACGCAGCGCTTTGCCAGGCGCCGAAGGACGCAGCGCTCTAGGAGGCGGCGAGGGCACGCAGTGCTTTGCTAGGCGGCGAGCGGACGTGGAGCTTTGCTAGGCAGCGAAGGCTGAGGACGCTTTGCTAGGCGCTTTGCCAGGCGGCGAAGGCACGAAGCGATTGGGGAGGCGGCGAAGGCACACGGCGCTTTGCTAGGCGGCGAGGGCGAGAAGGCACGCAGCGCTTTCTTAGGCGGCGAGGCAGCGAAGGCACGCGCTGCTTTGCTAGGCGCCGAAGGCACGCAGCGCTTCCTTCGTTTGCGAGGCAGCGAAGAGATGGAGCGCTTTGCTTGTTGGCCAGGCAGCGAACAGGCGCTGTGCTTTGCTTTCTGCCACTCAGCGAATACACGCAGCGCTCTGCTTTTTGGCGAGGCAGCGAACAGATGCAGCGAACAGATGCAGCGTTTAGTTTGCGAGGCGGCCAAGAGACGCGGCGCTTTGCATGCTGGCGAGGCGGCGAGCAGATCGAGTGCTTTGCTTGTTGGCGAGGCAGCGAAGAGATGCAGCGGTTTGCTTGTTTGTGACACAGCCAACATGCACAGTGGTTGCTCATTGTGCGAGGCAGCGAAGAGATGCAGCACCTTGCTTGTGCACCAGGTGGTGCAGTGGCATCGCGGATGGCTTTTTGGCGTGGAGGCGAAGCGAGGCAGCACTTTGCTAGTTGGCGAGGCAGCGCAGAGACGCAGCAGTCTGCTTGTTTGTGAGACAGCCAACATGCACAGTGGTTAGCTCTTGTGCGAGGCAGCGAATGAGCGCCGAGCAAATCGCTTTGTGCGTTCGCCGCCTCGCTGCCTAGCAAAGCGTCGTCTGCCTTGGGCGCCTAGCAAAGCTGCGCGTGCCGTCGCCGTCAAGCAAAGCGCCGTGTTCCTTGGGCGCCTAGCAAGGAACTGCCTGCGTTGGGCGCCTCGCCGCATCGCAGCCTAGCAAAGCGCTGCGTGCCTTCGGCGGCTGGCAAAGCCGTGCGTGCCTTCGCCGCCTCACACACCGCGGCGTGCCTTCGCCGCCTGGCAGAGCAGCGCGTGCCTTCGCCGCCTCGCCGCCTGAGAAAGCGCTGCGTGCCTTCTCGCCCTCGCCGCCTAGCAAAGCGCCGTGTCCCTTCACCGCCTCGCCGCCTAGCAAAGCTCCGCGTGCCGTCGCCGCCTAGCAAAGCGCCGTGTTCCTTGGGCGCCTAGCAAAGCAGCGCGTGCCTTCGCCGCCTAAGAAAGCGCTGCGTCCCTTTCGCCCTCGCCGCCCAACAAAGCGCCGTGTCCCTTCACCGCCTCCCCAATCGCTTCGGCCCTTCGCCGCCTCGCCGCCCAGCAAAGCGCTGCTTGCCTTCGCCGCCTCACACACCGCTGCGTCCCTTCGCCGCCTCGCCGCTTAGCAAACGCCGTAGTAGCGCCGAAGGCACACGGCGCTTTTGTAGGCGCCGAAGGCACGTGGCGCTTTGCTAAGCAGCGAGGCAGCGAAGGCACGCAGCGATCTGATCGTGGTGGACGGGCTAGGGCGCCTTGCTAGGCGGCGAGGCGGCGAAGGCACGCAGCGCTTTGCCAGGCGCCCAAGGACGCAGCGCTGTGCGAGGCGGCGAGGGCACGC
Organism: Apteryx mantelli; assembly: GCF_036417845.1. NCBI lineage: Eukaryota > Metazoa > Chordata > Aves > Apterygiformes > Apterygidae > Apteryx > Apteryx mantelli. The sequence continues at coordinate 243,160 of NW_027118492.1, read as the reverse complement.
AGCGCTTTGCCAGGCGCCCAAGGCACGCAGCGCTCTAGGAGGCGGCGAGGGCACACAGTGCTTTGCTAGGCGGCGAGCGGACGCGGAGCTTTGCTAGGCAGCGAAGGCTGAGGACGCTTTGCTAGGCGCTTTGCCAGGCGGCGAAGGCACGAAGCGATTGGGGAGGCGGCGAAGGCACACGGCGCTTTGCTAGGCGGCGAGGGCGAGAAGGCACGCAGCGCTTTCTTAGGCGGCCAGGCGGCGAAGGCACGCGCTGCTTTGCTAGGCGCCGAAGGCACGCAGCGCTTCCTTCGTTTGCGAGGCAGCGAAGAGATGGAGCGCTTTGCTTGTTGGCCAGGCAGCGAACAGGCGCTGTGCTTTGCTTTCTGCCACTCAGCGAATACACGCAGCGCTCTGCTTTTCGGCGAGGCAGTGAACAGATGCAGCGTTTAGTTTGCGAGGCGGCCAAGAGACGCGGCGCTTTGCATGCTGGCGAGGCGGCGAGCAGATCGAGTGCTTTGCTTGTTGGCGAGGCAGCGAAGAGATGCAGCGGTTTGCTTGTTTGTGACACAGCCAACATGCACAGTGGTTGCTCATTGTGCGAGGCAGCGAAGAGATGCAGCACCTTGCTTGTGCACCAGGTGGTGCAGTGGCATCGCGGATGGCTTTTTGGCGTGGAGGCGAAGCGAGGCAGCACTTTGCTAGTTGGCGAGGCAGCGCAGAGACGCAGCAGGCTGCTTGTTTGTGAGACAGCCAACACGCACAGTGGTTAGCTCTTGTGCGAGGCAGCGAATGAGCGCCGAGCAAATCGCTTTGTGCGTTCGCCGCCTCGCTGCCTAGCAAAGCGTCGTCTGCCTTGGGCGCCTAGCAAAGCTGCGCGTGCCGTGGCCGTCAAGCAAAGCGCCGTGTTCCTTGGGCGCCTAGCAAGGAACTGCCTGCGTTGGGCGCCTCGCCGCATCGCAGCCTAGCAAAGCGCTGCGTGCCTTCGGCGGCTGGCAAAGCCGTGCGTGCCTTCGCCGCCTCACACACCGCGGCGTGCCTTCGCCGCCTGGCAGAGCAGCGCGTGCCTTCGCCGCCTCGCCGCCTGAGAAAGCGCTGCGTGCCTTCTCGCCCTCGCCGCCTAGCAAAGCGCCGTGTCCCTTCACCGCCTCGCCGCCTAGCAAAGCTCCGCGTGCCGTCGCCGCCTAGCAAAGCGCCGTGTTCCTTGGGCGCCTAGCAAAGCAGCGCGTGCCTTCGCCGCCTAAGAAAGCGCTGCGTCCCTTTCGCCCTCGCCGCCCAACAAAGCGCCGTGTCCCTTCACCGCCTCCCCAATCGCTTCGGCCCTTCGCCGCCTCGCCGCCCAGCAAAGCGCTGCTTGCCTTCGCCGCCTCACACACCGCTGCGTCCCTTCGCCGCCTCGCCGCTTAGCAAACGCCGTAGTAGCGCCGAAGGCACACGGCGCTTTTGTAGGCGCCGAAGGCACGTGGCGCTTTGCTAAGCAGCGAGGCAGCGAAGGCACGCAGCGATCTGATCGTGGTGGACGGGCTAAGGCGCCTTGCTAGGCGGCGAGGCGGCGAAGGCACGCAGCGCTTTGCCAGGCGCCCAAGGACGCAGCGCTGTGCGAGGCGGCGAGGGCACGCAGCGCTTTGCCAGGCGCCGAAGGCACGCAGCGCTCTAGGAGGCGGCGAGGGCACGCAGTGCTTTGCTAGGCGGCGAGCGGACGTGGAGCTTTGCTAGGCAGCGAAGGCTGAGGACGCTTTGCTAGGCGCTTTGCTAGGCGGCGAAGGCACGAAGCGATTGGGGAGGCGGCGAAGGCACACGGCGCTTTGCTAGGCGGCGAGGGCGAGAAGGCACGCAGCGCTTTCTTAGGCGGCGAGGCAGCGAAGGCACGCGCTGCTTTGCTAGGCGCCGAAGGCACGCAGCGCTTCCTTCGTTTGCGAGGCAGCGAAGAGATGGAGCGCTTTGCTTGTTGGCCAGGCAGCGAACAGGCGCTGTGCTTTGCTTTCTGCCACTCAGCGAATACACGCAGCGCTCTGCTTTTTGGCGAGGCAGCGAACAGATGCAGCGAACAGATGCAGCGTTTAGTTTGCGAGGCGGCCAAGAGACGCGGCGCTTTGCATGCTGGCGAGGCGGCGAGCAGATCGAGTGCTTTGCTTGTTGGCGAGGCAGCGAAGAGATGCAGCGGTTTGCTTGTTTGTGACACAGCCAACATGCACAGTGGTTGCTCATTGTGCGAGGCAGCGAAGAGATGCAGCACCTTGCTTGTGCACCAGGTGGTGCAGTGGCATCGCGGATGGCTTTTTGGCGTGGAGGCGAAGCGAGGCAGCACTTTGCTAGTTGGCGAGGCAGCGCAGAGACGCAGCAGTCTGCTTGTTTGTGAGACAGCCAACATGCACAGTGGTTAGCTCTTGTGCGAGGCAGCGAATGAGCGCCGAGCAAATCGCTTTGTGCGTTCGCCGCCTCGCTGCCTAGCAAAGCGTCGTCTGCCTTGGGCGCCTAGCAAAGCTGCGCGTGCCGTGGCCGTCAAGCAAAGCGCCGTGTTCCTTGGGCGCCTAGCAAGGAACTGCCTGCGTTGGGCGCCTCGCCGCATCGCAGCCTAGCAAAGCGCTGCGTGCCTTCGGCGGCTGGCAAAGCCGTGCGTGCCTTCGCCGCCTCACACACCGCGGCGTGCCTTCGCCGCCTGGCAGAGCAGCGCGTGCCTTCGCCGCCTCGCCGCCTGAGAAAGCGCTGCGTGCCTTCTCGCCCTCGCCGCCTAGCAAAGCGCCGTGTCCCTTCACCGCCTCGCCGCCTAGCAAAGCTGCGCGTGCCGTCGCCGCCTAGCAAAGCGCCGTGTTCCTTGGGCGCCTAGCAAAGCAGCGCGTGCCTTCGCCGCCTAAGAAAGCGCTGCGTCCCTTTCGCCCTCGCCGCCCAACAAAGCGCCGTGTCCCTTCACCGCCTCCCCAATCGCTTCGGCCCTTCGCCGCCTCGCCGCCCAGCAAAGCGCTGCTTGCCTTCGCCGCCTCACACACCGCTGCGTCCCTTCGCCGCCTCGCCGCTTAGCAAACGCCGTAGTAGCGCCGAAGGCACACGGCGCTTTTGTAGGCGCCGAAGGCACGTGGCGCTTTGCTAAGCAGCGAGGCAGCGAAGGCACGCAGCGATCTGATCGTGGTGGACGGGCTAGGGCGCCTTGCTAGGCGGCGAGGCGGCGAAGGCACGCAGCGCTTTGCCAGGCGCCCAAGGACGCAGCGCTGTGCGAGGCGGCGAGGGCACGCAGCGCTTTGCCAGGCGCCCAAGGCACGCAGCGCTCTAGGAGGCGGCGAGGGCACACAGTGCTTTGCTAGGCGGCGAGCGGACGCGGAGCTTTGCTAGGCAGCGAAGGCTGAGGACGCTTTGCTAGGCGCTTTGCCAGGCGGCGAAGGCACGAAGCGATTGGGGAGGCGGCGAAGGCACACGGCGCTTTGCTAGGCGGCGAGGGCGAGAAGGCACGCAGCGCTTTCTTAGGCGGCCAGGCGGCCAAGGCACGCGCTGCTTTGCTAGGCGCCGAAGGCACGCAGCGCTTCCTTCGTTTGCGAGGCAGCGAAGAGATGGAGCGCTTTGCTTGTTGGCCAGGCAGCGAACAGGCGCTGTGCTTTGCTTTCTGCCACTCAGCGAATACACGCAGCGCTCTGCTTTTTGGCGAGGCAGCGAACAGATGCAGCGAACAGATGCAGCGTTTAGTTTGCGAGGCGGCCAAGAGACGCGGCGCTTTGCATGCTGGCGAGGCGGCGAGCAGATCGAGTGCTTTGCTTGTTGGCGAGGCAGCGAAGAGATGCAGCGGTTTGCTTGTTTGTGACACAGCCAACATGCACAGTGGTTGCTCATTGTGCGAGGCAGCGAAGAGATGCAGCACCTTGCTTGTGCACCAGGTGGTGCAGTGGCATCGCGGATGGCTTTTTGGCGTGGAGGCGAAGCGAGGCAGCACTTTGCTAGTTGGCGAGGCAGCGCAGAGACGCAGCAGTCTGCTTGTTTGTGAGACAGCCAACATGCACAGTGGTTAGCTCTTGTGCGAGGCAGCGAATGAGCGCCGAGCAAATCGCTTTGTGCGTTCGCCGCCTCGCTGCCTAGCAAAGCGTCGTCTGCCTTGGGCGCCTAGCAAAGCTGCGCGTGCCGTCGCCGTCAAGCAAAGCGCCGTGTTCCTTGGGCGCCTAGCAAGGAACTGCCTGCGTTCGGCGCCTCGCCGCATCGCAGCCTAGCAAAGCGCTGCGTGCCTTCGGCGGCTGGCAAAGCCGTGCGTGCCTTCGCCGCCTCACACACCGCGGCGTGCCTTCGCCGCCTGGCAGAGCAGCGCGTGCCTTCGCCGCCTCGCCGCCTGAGAAAGCGCTGCGTGCCTTCTCGCCCTCGCCGCCTAGCAAAGCGCCGTGTCCCTTCACCGCCTCGCCGCCTAGCAAAGCTGCGCGTGCCGTCGCCGCCTAGCAAAGCGCCGTGTTCCTTGGGCGCCTAGCAAAGCAGCGCGTGCCTTCGCCGCCTAAGAAAGCGCTGCGTCCCTTTCGCCCTCGCCGCCCAACAAAGCGCCGTGTCCCTTCACCGCCTCCCCAATCGCTTCGGCCCTTCGCCGCCTCGCCGCCCAGCAAAGCGCTGCTTGCCTTCGCCGCCTCACACACCGCTGCGTCCCTTCGCCGCCTCGCCGCTTAGCAAACGCTGTAGTAGCGCCGAAGGCACACGGCGCTTTTGTAGGCGCCGAAGGCACGTGGCGCTTTGCTAAGCAGCGAGGCAGCGAAGGCACGCAGCGATCTGATCGTGGTGGACGGGCTAGGGCGCCTTGCTAGGCGGCGAGGCGGCGAAGGCACGCAGCGCTTTGCCAGGCGCCCAAGGACGCAGCGCTTTGCCAGGCGCCCAAGGACGCAGCGCTCTAGGAGGCGGCGAGGGCACGCAGTGCTTTGCTAGGCGGCGAGCCGACGTGGAGCTTTGCTAGGCAGCGAAGGCTGAGGACGCTTTGCTAGGCGCTTTGCCAGGCGGCGAAGGCACGAAGCGATTGGGGAGGCGGCGAAGGCACACGGCGCTTTGCTAGGCGGCGAGGGCGAGAAGGCACGCAGCGCTTTCTTAGGCGGCGAGGCAGCGAAGGCACGCGCTGCTTTGCTAGGCGCCGAAGGCACGCAGCGCTTCCTTCGTTTGCGAGGCAGCGAAGAGATGGAGCGCTTTGCTTGTTGGCCAGGCAGCGAACAGGCGCTGTGCTTTGCTTTCTGCCACTCAGCGAATACACGCAGCGCTCTGCTTTTTGGCGAGGCAGCGAACAGATGCAGCGAACAGATGCAGCGTTTAGTTTGCGAGGCGGCCAAGAGACGCGGCGCTTTGCATGCTGGCGAGGCGGCGAGCAGATCGAGTGCTTTGCTTGTTGGCGAGGCAGCGAAGAGATGCAGCGGTTTGCTTGTTTGTGACACAGCCAACATGCACAGTGGTTGCTCATTGTGCGAGGCAGCGAAGAGATGCAGCACCTTGCTTGTGCACCAGGTGGTGCAGTGGCATCGCGGATGGCTTTTTGGCGTGGAGGCGAAGCGAGGCAGCACTTTGCTAGTTGGCGAGGCAGCGCAGAGACGCAGCAGTCTGCTTGTTTGTGAGACAGCCAACACGCACAGTGGTTAGCTCTTGTGCGAGGCAGCGAATGAGCGCCGAGCAAATCGCTTTGTGCGTTCGCCGCCTCGCTGCCTAGCAAAGCGTCGTCTGCCTTGGGCGCCTAGCAAAGCTGCGCGTGCCGTGGCCGTCAAGCAAAGCGCCGTGTTCCTTGGGCGCCTAGCAAGGAACTGCCTGCGTTGGGCGCCTCGCCGCATCGCAGCCTAGCAAAGCGCTGCGTGCCTTCGGCGGCTGGCAAAGCCGTGCGTGCCTTCGCCGCCTCACACACCGCGGCGTGCCTTCGCCGCCTGGCAGAGCAGCGCGTGCCTTCGCCGCCTCGCCGCCTGAGAAAGCGCTGCGTGCCTTCTCGCCCTCGCCGCCTAGCAAAGCGCCGTGTCCCTTCACCGCCTCGCCGCCTAGCAAAGCTCCGCGTGCCGTCGCCGCCTAGCAAAGCGCCGTGTTCCTTGGGCGCCTAGCAAAGCAGCGCGTGCCTTCGCCGCCTAAGAAAGCGCTGCGTCCCTTTCGCCCTCGCCGCCCAACAAAGCGCCGTGTCCCTTCACCGCCTCCCCAATCGCTTCGGCCCTTCGCCGCCTCGCCGCCCAGCAAAGCGCTGCTTGCCTTCGCCGCCTCACACACCGCTGCGTCCCTTCGCCGCCTCGCCGCTTAGCAAACGCCGTAGTAGCGCCGAAGGCACACGGCGCTTTTGTAGGCGCCGAAGGCACGTGGCGCTTTGCTAAGCAGCGAGGCAGCGAAGGCACGCAGCGATCTGATCGTGGTGGACGGGCTAGGGCGCCTTGCTAGGCGGCGAGGCGGCGAAGGCACGCAGCGCTTTGCCAGGCGCCCAAGGACGCAGCGCTGTGCGAGGCGGCGAGGGCACGCAGCGCTTTGCCAGGCGCCGAAGGACGCAGCGCTCTAGGAGGCGGCGAGGGCACGCAGTGCTTTGCTAGGCGGCGAGCGGACGTGGAGCTTTGCTAGGCAGCGAAGGCTGAGGACGCTTTGCTAGGCGCTTTGCCAGGCGGCGAAGGCACGAAGCGATTGGGGAGGCGGCGAAGGCACACGGCGCTTTGCTAGGCGGCGAGGGCGAGAAGGCACGCAGCGCTTTCTTAGGCGGCGAGGCAGCGAAGGCACGCGCTGCTTTGCTAGGCGCCGAAGGCACGCAGCGCTTCCTTCGTTTGCGAGGCAGCGAAGAGATGGAGCGCTTTGCTTGTTGGCCAGGCAGCGAACAGGCGCTGTGCTTTGCTTTCTGCCACTCAGCGAATACACGCAGCGCTCTGCTTTTTGGCGAGGCAGCGAACAGATGCAGCGAACAGATGCAGCGTTTAGTTTGCGAGGCGGCCAAGAGACGCGGCGCTTTGCATGCTGGCGAGGCGGCGAGCAGATCGAGTGCTTTGCTTGTTGGCGAGGCAGCGAAGAGATGCAGCGGTTTGCTTGTTTGTGACACAGCCAACATGCACAGTGGTTGCTCATTGTGCGAGGCAGCGAAGAGATGCAGCACCTTGCTTGTGCACCAGGTGGTGCAGTGGCATCGCGGATGGCTTTTTGGCGTGGAGGCGAAGCGAGGCAGCACTTTGCTAGTTGGCGAGGCAGCGCAGAGACGCAGCAGTCTGCTTGTTTGTGAGACAGCCAACATGCACAGTGGTTAGCTCTTGTGCGAGGCAGCGAATGAGCGCCGAGCAAATCGCTTTGTGCGTTCGCCGCCTCGCTGCCTAGCAAAGCGTCGTCTGCCTTGGGCGCCTAGCAAAGCTGCGCGTGCCGTCGCCGTCAAGCAAAGCGCCGTGTTCCTTGGGCGCCTAGCAAGGAACTGCCTGCGTTGGGCGCCTCGCCGCATCGCAGCCTAGCAAAGCGCTGCGTGCCTTCGGCGGCTGGCAAAGCCGTGCGTGCCTTCGCCGCCTCACACACCGCGGCGTGCCTTCGCCGCCTGGCAGAGCAGCGCGTGCCTTCGCCGCCTCGCCGCCTGAGAAAGCGCTGCGTGCCTTCTCGCCCTCGCCGCCTAGCAAAGCGCCGTGTCCCTTCACCGCCTCGCCGCCTAGCAAAGCTGCGCGTGCCGTCGCCGCCTAGCAAAGCGCCGTGTTCCTTGGGCGCCTAGCAAAGCAGCGCGTGCCTTCGCCGCCTAAGAAAGCGCTGCGTCCCTTTCGCCCTCGCCGCCCAACAAAGCGCCGTGTCCCTTCACCGCCTCCCCAATCGCTTCGGCCCTTCGCCGCCTCGCCGCCCAGCAAAGCGCTGCTTGCCTTCGCCGCCTCACACACCGCTGCGTCCCTTCGCCGCCTCGCCGCTTAGCAAACGCCGTAGTAGCGCCGAAGGCACACGGCGCTTTTGTAGGCGCCGAAGGCACGTGGCGCTTTGCTAAGCAGCGAGGCAGCGAAGGCACGCAGCGATCTGATCGTGGTGGACGGGCTAGGGCGCCTTGCTAGGCGGCGAGGCGGCGAAGGCACGCAGCGCTTTGCCAGGCGCCGAAGGCACGCAGCGCTTTGCCAGGCGCCCAAGGACGCAGCGCTCTAGGAGGCGGCGAGGGCACGCAGTGCTTTGCTAGGCGGCGAGCCGACGTGGAGCTTTGCTAGGCAGCGAAGGCTGAGGACGCTTTGCTAGGCGCTTTGCCAGGCGGCGAAGGCACGAAGCGATTGGGGAGGCGGCGAAGGCACACGGCGCTTTGCTAGGCGGCGAGGGCGAGAAGGCACGCAGCGCTTTCTTAGGCGGCGAGGCAGCGAAGGCACGCGCTGCTTTGCTAGGCGCCGAAGGCACGCAGCGCTTCCTTCGTTTGCGAGGCAGCGAAGAGATGGAGCGCTTTGCTTGTTGGCCAGGCAGCGAACAGGCGCTGTGCTTTGCTTTCTGCCACTCAGCGAATACACGCAGCGCTCTGCTTTTTGGCGAGGCAGCGAACAGATGCAGCGAACAGATGCAGCGTTTAGTTTGCGAGGCGGCCAAGAGACGCGGCGCTTTGCATGCTGGCGAGGCGGCGAGCAGATCGAGTGCTTTGCTTGTTGGCGAGGCAGCGAAGAGATGCAGCGGTTTGCTTGTTTGTGACACAGCCAACATGCACAGTGGTTGCTCATTGTGCGAGGCAGCGAAGAGATGCAGCACCTTGCTTGTGCACCAGGTGGTGCAGTGGCATCGCGGATGGCTTTTTGGCGTGGAGGCGAAGCGAGGCAGCACTTTGCTAGTTGGCGAGGCAGCGCAGAGACGCAGCAGTCTGCTTGTTTGTGAGACAGCCAACACGCACAGTGGTTAGCTCTTGTGCGAGGCAGCGAATGAGCGCCGAGCAAATCGCTTTGTGCGTTCGCCGCCTCGCTGCCTAGCAAAGCGTCGTCTGCCTTGGGCGCCTAGCAAAGCTGCGCGTGCCGTGGCCGTCAAGCAAAGCGCCGTGTTCCTTGGGCGCCTAGCAAGGAACTGCCTGCGTTGGGCGCCTCGCCGCATCGCAGCCTAGCAAAGCGCTGCGTGCCTTCGGCGGCTGGCAAAGCCGTGCGTGCCTTCGCCGCCTCACACAGCGCGGCGTGCCTTCGCCGCCTGGCAGAGCAGCGCGTGCCTTCGCCGCCTCGCCGCCTGAGAAAGCGCTGCGTGCCTTCTCGCCCTCGCCGCCTAGCAAAGCGCCGTGTCCCTTCACCGCCTCGCCGCCTAGCAAAGCTCCGCGTGCCGTCGCCGCCTAGCAAAGCGCCGTGTTCCTTGGGCGCCTAGCAAAGCAGCGCGTGCCTTCGCCGCCTAAGAAAGCGCTGCGTCCCTTTCGCCCTCGCCGCCCAACAAAGCGCCGTGTCCCTTCACCGCCTCCCCAATCGCTTCGGCCCTTCGCCGCCTCGCCGCCCAGCAAAGCGCTGCTTGCCTTCGCCGCCTCACACACCGCTGCGTCCCTTCGCCGCCTCGCCGCTTAGCAAACGCTGTAGTAGCGCCGAAGGCACACGGCGCTTTTGTAGGCGCCGAAGGCACGTGGCGCTTTGCTAAGCAGCGAGGCAGCGAAGGCACGCAGCGATCTGATCGTGGTGGACGGGCTAGGGCGCCTTGCTAGGCGGCGAGGCGGCGAAGGCACGCAGCGCTTTGCCAGGCGCCCAAGGACGCAGCGCTGTGCGAGGCGGCGAGGGCACGCAGCGCTTTGCCAGGCGCCCAAGGCACGCAGCGCTCTAGGAGGCGGCGAGGGCACGCAGTGCTTTGCTAGGCGGCGAGCGGACGTGGAGCTTTGCTAGGCAGCGAAGGCTGAGGACGCTTTGCTAGGCGCTTTGCCAGGCGGCGAAGGCACGAAGCGATTGGGGAGGCGGCGAAGGCACACGGCGCTTTGCTAGGCGGCGAGGGCGAGAAGGCACGCAGCGCTTTCTTAGGCGGCCAGGCGGCGAAGGCACGCGCTGCTTTGCTAGGCGCCGAAGGCACGCAGCGCTTCCTTCGTTTGCGAGGCAGCGAAGAGATGGAGCGCTTTGCTTGTTGGCCAGGCAGCGAACAGGCGCTGTGCTTTGCTTTCTGCCACTCAGCGAATACACGCAGCGCTCTGCTTTTTGGCGAGGCAGCGAACAGATGCAGCGAACAGATGCAGCGTTTAGTTTGCGAGGCGGCCAAGAGACGCGGCGCTTTGCATGCTGGCGAGGCGGCGAGCAGATCGAGTGCTTTGCTTGTTGGCGAGGCAGCGAAGAGATGCAGCGGTTTGCTTGTTTGTGACACAGCCAACATGCACAGTGGTTGCTCATTGTGCGAGGCAGCGAAGAGATGCAGCACCTTGCTTGTGCACCAGGTGGTGCAGTGGCATCGCGGATGGCTTTTTGGCGTGGAGGCGAAGCGAGGCAGCACTTTGCTAGTTGGCGAGGCAGCGCAGAGACGCAGCAGTCTGCTTGTTTGTGAGACAGCCAACATGCACAGTGGTTAGCTCTTGTGCGAGGCAGCGAATGAGCGCCGAGCAAATCGCTTTGTGCGTTCGCCGCCTCGCTGCCTAGCAAAGCGTCGTCTGCCTTGGGCGCCTAGCAAAGCTGCGCGTGCCGTCGCCGTCAAGCAAAGCGCCGTGTTCCTTGGGCGCCTAGCAAGGAACTGCCTGCGTTGGGCGCCTCGCCGCATCGCAGCCTAGCAAAGCGCTGCGTGCCTTCGGCGGCTGGCAAAGCCGTGCGTGCCTTCGCCGCCTCACACAGCGCGGCGTGCCTTCGCCGCCTGGCAGAGCAGCGCGTGCCTTCGCCGCCTCGCCGCCTGAGAAAGCGCTGCGTGCCTTCTCGCCCTCGCCGCCTAGCAAAGCGCCGTGTCCCTTCACCGCCTCGCCGCCTAGCAAAGCTGCGCGTGCCGTCGCCGCCTAGCAAAGCGCCGTGTTCCTTGGGCGCCTAGCAAAGCAGCGCGTGCCTTCGCCGCCTAAGAAAGCGCTGCGTCCCTTTCGCCCTCGCCGCCCAACAAAGCGCCGTGTCCCTTCACCGCCTCCCCAATCGCTTCGGCCCTTCGCCGCCTCGCCGCCCAGCAAAGCGCTGCTTGCCTTCGCCGCCTCACACACCGCTGCGTCCCTTCGCCGCCTCGCCGCTTAGCAAACGCCGTAGTAGCGCCGAAGGCACACGGCGCTTTTGTAGGCGCCGAAGGCACGTGGCGCTTTGCTAAGCAGCGAGGCAGCGAAGGCACGCAGCGATCTGATCGTGGTGGACGGGCTAGGGCGCCTTGCTAGGCGGCGAGGCGGCGAAGGCACGCAGCGCTTTGCCAGGCGCCCAAGGACGCAGCGCTGTGCGAGGCGGCGAGGGCACGCAGCGCTTTGCCAGGCGCCGAAGGACGCAGCGCTCTAGGAGGCGGCGAGGGCACGCAGTGCTTTGCTAGGCGGCGAGCGGACGTGGAGCTTTGCTAGGCAGCGAAGGCTGAGGACGCTTTGCTAGGCGCTTTGCCAGGCGGCGAAGGCACGAAGCGATTGGGGAGGCGGCGAAGGCACACGGCGCTTTGCTAGGCGGCGAGGGCGAGAAGGCACGCAGCGCTTTCTTAGGCGGCGAGGCAGCGAAGGCACGCGCTGCTTTGCTAGGCGCCGAAGGCACGCAGCGCTTCCTTCGTTTGCGAGGCAGCGAAGAGATGGAGCGCTTTGCTTGTTGGCCAGGCAGCGAACAGGCGCTGTGCTTTGCTTTCTGCCACTCAGCGAATACACGCAGCGCTCTGCTTTTTGGCGAGGCAGCGAACAGATGCAGCGAACAGATGCAGCGTTTAGTTTGCGAGGCGGCCAAGAGACGCGGCGCTTTGCATGCTGGCGAGGCGGCGAGCAGATCGAGTGCTTTGCTTGTTGGCGAGGCAGCGAAGAGATGCAGCGGTTTGCTTGTTTGTGACACAGCCAACATGCACAGTGGTTGCTCATTGTGCGAGGCAGCGAAGAGATGCAGCACCTTGCTTGTGCACCAGGTGGTGCAGTGGCATCGCGGATGGCTTTTTGGCGTGGAGGCGAAGCGAGGCAGCACTTTGCTAGTTGGCGAGGCAGCGCAGAGACGCAGCAGTCTGCTTGTTTGTGAGACAGCCAACATGCACAGTGGTTAGCTCTTGTGCGAGGCAGCGAATGAGCGCCGAGCAAATCGCTTTGTGCGTTCGCCGCCTCGCTGCCTAGCAAAGCGTCGTCTGCCTTGGGCGCCTAGCAAAGCTGCGCGTGCCGTCGCCGTCAAGCAAAGCGCCGTGTTCCTTGGGCGCCTAGCAAGGAACTGCCTGCGTTGGGCGCCTCGCCGCATCGCAGCCTAGCAAAGCGCTGCGTGCCTTCGGCGGCTGGCAAAGCCGTGCGTGCCTTCGCCGCCTCACACACCGCGGCGTGCCTTCGCCGCCTGGCAGAGCAGCGCGTGCCTTCGCCGCCTCGCCGCCTGAGAAAGCGCTGCGTGCCTTCTCGCCCTCGCCGCCTAGCAAAGCGCCGTGTCCCTTCACCGCCTCGCCGCCTAGCAAAGCTGCGCGTGCCGTCGCCGCCTAGCAAAGCGCCGTGTTCCTTGGGCGCCTAGCAAAGCAGCGCGTGCCTTCGCCGCCTAAGAAAGCGCTGCGTCCCTTTCGCCCTCGCCGCCCAACAAAGCGCCGTGTCCCTTCACCGCCTCCCCAATCGCTTCGGCCCTTCGCCGCCTCGCCGCCCAGCAAAGCGCTGCTTGCCTTCGCCGCCTCACACACCGCTGCGTCCCTTCGCCGCCTCGCCGCTTAGCAAACGCCGTAGTAGCGCCGAAGGCACACGGCGCTTTTGTAGGCGCCGAAGGCACGTGGCGCTTTGCTAAGCAGCGAGGCAGCGAAGGCACGCAGCGATCTGATCGTGGTGGACGGGCTAGGGCGCCTTGCTAGGCGGCGAGGCGGCGAAGGCACGCAGCGCTTTGCCAGGCGCCGAAGGCACGCAGCGCTTTGCCAGGCGCCCAAGGACGCAGCGCTCTAGGAGGCGGCGAGGGCACGCAGTGCTTTGCTAGGCGGCGAGCCGACGTGGAGCTTTGCTAGGCAGCGAAGGCTGAGGACGCTTTGCTAGGCGCTTTGCCAGGCGGCGAAGGCACGAAGCGATTGGGGAGGCGGCGAAGGCACACGGCGCTTTGCTAGGCGGCGAGGGCGAGAAGGCACGCAGCGCTTTCTTAGGCGGCGAGGCAGCGAAGGCACGCGCTGCTTTGCTAGGCGCCGAAGGCACGCAGCGCTTCCTTCGTTTGCGAGGCAGCGAAGAGATGGAGCGCTTTGCTTGTTGGCCAGGCAGCGAACAGGCGCTGTGCTTTGCTTTCTGCCACTCAGCGAATACACGCAGCGCTCTGCTTTTTGGCGAGGCAGCGAACAGATGCAGCGAACAGATGCAGCGTTTAGTTTGCGAGGCGGCCAAGAGACGCGGCGCTTTGCATGCTGGCGAGGCGGCGAGCAGATCGAGTGCTTTGCTTGTTGGCGAGGCAGCGAAGAGATGCAGCGGTTTGCTTGTTTGTGACACAGCCAACATGCACAGTGGTTGCTCATTGTGCGAGGCAGCGAAGAGATGCAGCACCTTGCTTGTGCACCAGGTGGTGCAGTGGCATCGCGGATGGCTTTTTGGCGTGGAGGCGAAGCGAGGCAGCACTTTGCTAGTTGGCGAGGCAGCGCAGAGACGCAGCAGTCTGCTTGTTTGTGAGACAGCCAACACGCACAGTGGTTAGCTCTTGTGCGAGGCAGCGAATGAGCGCCGAGCAAATCGCTTTGTGCGTTCGCCGCCTCGCTGCCTAGCAAAGCGTCGTCTGCCTTGGGCGCCTAGCAAAGCTGCGCGTGCCGTGGCCGTCAAGCAAAGCGCCGTGTTCCTTGGGCGCCTAGCAAGGAACTGCCTGCGTTGGGCGCCTCGCCGCATCGCAGCCTAGCAAAGCGCTGCGTGCCTTCGGCGGCTGGCAAAGCCGTGCGTGCCTTCGCCGCCTCACACACCGCGGCGTGCCTTCGCCGCCTGGCAGAGCAGCGCGTGCCTTCGCCGCCTCGCCGCCTGAGAAAGCGCTGCGTGCCTTCTCGCCCTCGCCGCCTAGCAAAGCGCCGTGTCCCTTCACCGCCTCGCCGCCTAGCAAAGCTGCGCGTGCCGTCGCCGCCTAGCAAAGCGCCGTGTTCCTTGGGCGCCTAGCAAAGCAGCGCGTGCCTTCGCCGCCTAAGAAAGCGCTGCGTCCCTTTCGCCCTCGCCGCCCAACAAAGCGCCGTGTCCCTTCACCGCCTCCCCAATCGCTTCGGCCCTTCGCCGCCTCGCCGCCCAGCAAAGCGCTGCTTGCCTTCGCCGCCTCACACACCGCTGCGTCCCTTCGCCGCCTCGCCGCTTAGCAAACGCCGTAGTAGCGCCGAAGGCACACGGCGCTTTTGTAGGCGCCGAAGGCACGTGGCGCTTTGCTAAGCAGCGAGGCAGCGAAGGCACGCAGCGATCTGATCGTGGTGGACGGGCTAGGGCGCCTTGCTAGGCGGCGAGGCGGCGAAGGCACGCAGCGCTTTGCCAGGCGCTCAAGGACGCAGCGCTGTGCGAGGCGGCGAGGGCACGCAGCGCTTTGCCAGGCGCCCAAGGCACGCAGCGCTCTAGGAGGCGGCGAGGGCACGCAGTGCTTTGCTAGGCGGCGAGCCGACGTGGAGCTTTGCTAGGCAGCGAAGGCTGAGGACGCTTTGCTAGGCGCTTTGCCAGGCGGCGAAGGCACGAAGCGATTGGGGAGGCGGCGAAGGCACACGGCGCTTTGTTGGGCGGCGAGGGCGAAAGGGACGCAGCGCTTTCTTAGGCGGCGAAGGCACGCGCTGCTTTGCTAGGCGCCCAAGGAACACGGCGCTTTGCTAGGCGGCGAGGGCGAGAAGGCACGCAGCGCTTTCTTAGGCGGCGAGGCAGCGAAGGCACGCGCTGCTTTGTTAGGCGCCGAAGGCACGCAGCGCTTCCTTCGTTTGCGAGGCAGCGAAGAGATGGAGCGCTTTGCTTGTTGGCCAGGCAGCGAACAGGCGCTGTGCTTTGCTTTCTGCCAGTCAGCGAATACACGCAGCGCTCTGCTTTTTGGCGAGGCAGTGAACAGATGCAGCGTTTAGTTTGCGAGGCGGCCAAGAGACGCGGCGCTTTGCATGCTGGCGAGGCGGCGAGCAGATCGAGTGCTTTGCTTGTTGGCGAGGCAGCGAAGAGATGCAGCGGTTTGCTTGTTTGTGACACAGCCAACATGCACAGTGGTTGCTCATTGTGCGAGGCAGCGAAGAGATGCAGCACCTTGCTTGTGCACCAGGTGGTGCAGTGGCATCGCGGATGGCTTTTTGGCGTGGAGGCGAAGCGAGGCAGCACTTTGCTAGTTGGCGAGGCAGCGCAGAGACGCAGCAGTCTGCTTGTTTGTGAGACAGCCAACATGCACAGTGGTTAGCTCTTGTGCGAGGCAGCGAATGAGCGCCGAGCAAATCGCTTTGTGCGTTCGCCGCCTCGCTGCCTAGCAAAGCGTCGTCTGCCTTGGGCGCCTAGCAAAGCTGCGCGTGCCGTCGCCGTCAAGCAAAGCGCCGTGTTCCTTGGGCGCCTAGCAAGGAACTGCCTGCGTTGGGCGCCTCGCCGCATCGCAGCCTAGCAAAGCGCTGCGTGCCTTCGGCGGCTGGCAAAGCCGTGCGTGCCTTCGCCGCCTCACACACCGCGGCGTGCCTTCGCCGCCTCGCCGCCTGAGAAAGCGCTGCGTGCCTTCTCGCCCTCGCCGCCTAGCAAAGCTCCGCGTGCCGTCGCCGCCTAGCAAAGCGCCGTGTTCCTTGGGCGCCTAGCAAAGCAGCGCGTGCCTTCGCCGCCTAAGAAAGCGCTGCGTCCCTTTCGCCCTCGCCGCCCAACAAAGCGCCGTGTCCCTTCACCGCCTCCCCAATCGCTTCGGCCCTTCGCCGCCTCGCCGCCCAGCAAAGCGCTGCTTGCCTTCGCCGCCTCACACACCGCTGCGTCCCTTCGCCGCCTCGCCGCTTAGCAAACGCCGTAGTAGCGCCGAAGGCACACGGCGCTTTTGTAGGCGCCGAAGGCACGTGGCGCTTTGCTAAGCAGCGAGGCAGCGAAGGCACGCAGCGATCTGATCGTGGTGGACGGGCTAGGGCGCCTTGCTAGGCGGCGAGGCGGCGAAGGCACGCAGCGCTTTGCCAGGCGCCCAAGGACGCAGCGCTGTGCGAGGCGGCGAGGGCACGCAGCGCTTTGCCAGGCGCCGAAGGCACGCAGCGCTCTAGGAGGCGGCGAGGGCACACAGTGCTTTGCTAGGCGGCGAGCGGACGTGCAGCTTTGCTAGGCAGCGAAGGCTGAGGACGCTTTGCTAGGCGCTTTGCTAGGCGGCGAAGGCACGAAGCGATTGGGGAGGCGGCGAAGGCACACGGCGCTTTGCTAGGCGGCGAGGGCGAGAAGGCACGCAGCGCTTTCTTAGGCGGCGAGGCAGCGAAGGCACGCGCTGCTTTGCTAGGCGCCGAAGGCACGCAGCGCTTCCTTCGTTTGCGAGGCAGCGAAGAGATGGAGCGCTTTGCTTGTTGGCCAGGCAGCGAACAGGCGCTGTGCTTTGCTTTCTGCCACTCAGCGAATACACGCAGCGCTCTGCTTTTTGGCGAGGCAGCGAACAGATGCAGCGAACAGATGCAGCGTTTAGTTTGCGAGGCGGCCAAGAGACGCGGCGCTTTGCATGCTGGCGAGGCGGCGAGCAGATCGAGTGCTTTGCTTGTTGGCGAGGCAGCGAAGAGATGCAGCGGTTTGCTTGTTTGTGACACAGCCAACATGCACAGTGGTTGCTCATTGTGCGAGGCAGCGAAGAGATGCAGCACCTTGCTTGTGCACCAGGTGGTGCAGTGGCATCGCGGATGGCTTTTTGGCGTGGAGGCGAAGCGAGGCAGCACTTTGCTAGTTGGCGAGGCAGCGCAGAGACGCAGCAGTCTGCTTGTTTGTGAGACAGCCAACACGCACAGTGGTTAGCTCTTGTGCGAGGCAGCGAATGAGCGCCGAGCAAATCGCTTTGTGCGTTCGCCGCCTCGCTGCCTAGCAAAGCGTCGTCTGCCTTGGGCGCCTAGCAAAGCTGCGCGTGCCGTGGCCGTCAAGCAAAGCGCCGTGTTCCTTGGGCGCCTAGCAAGGAACTGCCTGCGTTGGGCGCCTCGCCGCATCGCAGCCTAGCAAAGCGCTGCGTGCCTTCGGCGGCTGGCAAAGCCGTGCGTGCCTTCGCCGCCTCACACACCGCGGCGTGCCTTCGCCGCCTGGCAGAGCAGCGCGTGCCTTCGCCGCCTCGCCGCCTGAGAAAGCGCTGCGTGCCTTCTCGCCCTCGCCGCCTAGCAAAGCGCCGTGTCCCTTCACCGCCTCGCCGCCTAGCAAAGCTCCGCGTGCCGTCGCCGCCTAGCAAAGCGCCGTGTTCCTTGGGCGCCTAGCAAAGCAGCGCGTGCCTTCGCCGCCTAAGAAAGCGCTGCGTCCCTTTCGCCCTCGCCGCCCAACAAAGCGCCGTGTCCCTTCACCGCCTCCCCAATCGCTTCGGCCCTTCGCCGCCTCGCCGCCCAGCAAAGCGCTGCTTGCCTTCGCCGCCTCACACACCGCTGCGTCCCTTCGCCGCCTCGCCGCTTAGCAAACGCCGTAGTAGCGCCGAAGGCACACGGCGCTTTTGTAGGCGCCGAAGGCACGTGGCGCTTTGCTAAGCAGCGAGGCAGCGAAGGCACGCAGCGATCTGATCGTGGTGGACGGGCTAGGGCGCCTTGCTAGGCGGCGAGGCGGCGAAGGCACGCAGCGCTTTGCCAGGCGCCCAAGGACGCAGCGCTGTGCGAGGCGGCGAGGGCACGCAGCGCTTTGCCAGGCGCCCAAGGCACGCAGCGCTCTAGGAGGCGGCGAGGGCACACAGTGCTTTGCTAGGCGGCGAGCGGACGTGGAGCTTTGCTAGGCAGCGAAGGCTGAGGACGCTTTGCTAGGCGCTTTGCCAGGCGGCGAAGGCACGAAGCGATTGGGGAGGCGGCGAAGGCACACGGCGCTTTGCTAGGCGGCGAGGGCGAGAAGGCACGCAGCGCTTTCTTAGGCGGCGAGGCAGCGAAGGCACGCGCTGCTTTGCTAGGCGCCGAAGGCACGCAGCGCTTCCTTCGTTTGCGAGGCAGCGAAGAGATGGAGCGCTTTGCTTGTTGGCCAGGCAGCGAACAGGCGCTGTGCTTTGCTTTCTGCCACTCAGCGAATACACGCAGCGCTCTGCTTTTTGGCGAGGCAGCGAACAGATGCAGCGAACAGATGCAGCGTTTAGTTTGCGAGGCGGCCAAGAGACGCGGCGCTTTGCATGCTGGCGAGGCGGCGAGCAGATCGAGTGCTTTGCTTGTTGGCGAGGCAGCGAAGAGATGCAGCGGTTTGCTTGTTTGTGACACAGCCAACATGCACAGTGGTTGCTCATTGTGCGAGGCAGCGAAGAGATGCAGCACCTTGCTTGTGCACCAGGTGGTGCAGTGGCATCGCGGATGGCTTTTTGGCGTGGAGGCGAAGCGAGGCAGCACTTTGCTAGTTGGCGAGGCAGCGCAGAGACGCAGCAGTCTGCTTGTTTGTGAGACAGCCAACATGCACAGTGGTTAGCTCTTGTGCGAGGCAGCGAATGAGCGCCGAGCAAATCGCTTTGTGCGTTCGCCGCCTCGCTGCCTAGCAAAGCGTCGTCTGCCTTGGGCGCCTAGCAAAGCTGCGCGTGCCGTCGCCGTCAAGCAAAGCGCCGTGTTCCTTGGGCGCCTAGCAAGGAACTGCCTGCGTTGGGCGCCTCGCCGCATCGCAGCCTAGCAAAGCGCTGCGTGCCTTCGGCGGCTGGCAAAGCCGTGCGTGCCTTCGCCGCCTCACACACCGCGGCGTGCCTTCGCCGCCTGGCAGAGCAGCGCGTGCCTTCGCCGCCTCGCCGCCTGAGAAAGCGCTGCGTGCCTTCTCGCCCTCGCCGCCTAGCAAAGCGCCGTGTCCCTTCACCGCCTCGCCGCCTAGCAAAGCTGCGCGTGCCGTCGCCGCCTAGCAAAGCGCCGTGTTCCTTGGGCGCCTAGCAAAGCAGCGCGTGCCTTCGCCGCCTAAGAAAGCGCTGCGTCCCTTTCGCCCTCGCCGCCCAACAAAGCGCCGTGTCCCTTCACCGCCTCCCCAATCGCTTCGGCCCTTCGCCGCCTCGCCGCCCAGCAAAGCGCTGCTTGCCTTCGCCGCCTCACACACCGCTGCGTCCCTTCGCCGCCTCGCCGCTTAGCAAACGCCGTAGTAGCGCCGAAGGCACACGGCGCTTTTGTAGGCGCCGAAGGCACGTGGCGCTTTGCTAAGCAGCGAGGCAGCGAAGGCACGCAGCGATCTGATCGTGGTGGACGGGCTAGGGCGCCTTGCTAGGCGGCGAGGCGGCGAAGGCACGCAGCGCTTTGCCAGGCGCCGAAGGCACGCAGCGCTTTGCCAGGCGCCCAAGGACGCAGCGCTCTAGGAGGCGGCGAGGGCACGCAGTGCTTTGCTAGGCGGCGAGCCGACGTGGAGCTTTGCTAGGCAGCGAAGGCTGAGGACGCTTTGCTAGGCGCTTTGCCAGGCGGCGAAGGCACGAAGCGATTGGGGAGGCGGCGAAGGCACACGGCGCTTTGCTAGGCGGCGAGGGCGAGAAGGCACGCAGCGCTTTCTTAGGCGGCGAGGCAGCGAAGGCACGCGCTGCTTTGCTAGGCGCCGAAGGCACGCAGCGCTTCCTTCGTTTGCGAGGCAGCGAAGAGATGGAGCGCTTTGCTTGTTGGCCAGGCAGCGAACAGGCGCTGTGCTTTGCTTTCTGCCACTCAGCGAATACACGCAGCGCTCTGCTTTTTGGCGAGGCAGCGAACAGATGCAGCGAACAGATGCAGCGTTTAGTTTGCGAGGCGGCCAAGAGACGCGGCGCTTTGCATGCTGGCGAGGCGGCGAGCAGATCGAGTGCTTTGCTTGTTGGCGAGGCAGCGAAGAGATGCAGCGGTTTGCTTGTTTGTGACACAGCCAACATGCACAGTGGTTGCTCATTGTGCGAGGCAGCGAAGAGATGCAGCACCTTGCTTGTGCACCAGGTGGTGCAGTGGCATCGCGGATGGCTTTTTGGCGTGGAGGCGAAGCGAGGCAGCACTTTGCTAGTTGGCGAGGCAGCGCAGAGACGCAGCAGTCTGCTTGTTTGTGAGACAGCCAACACGCACAGTGGTTAGCTCTTGTGCGAGGCAGCGAATGAGCGCCGAGCAAATCGCTTTGTGCGTTCGCCGCCTCGCTGCCTAGCAAAGCGTCGTCTGCCTTGGGCGCCTAGCAAAGCTGCGCGTGCCGTCGCCGTCAAGCAAAGCGCCGTGTTCCTTGGGCGCCTAGCAAGGAACTGCCTGCGTTCGGCGCCTCGCCGCATCGCAGCCTAGCAAAGCGCTGCGTGCCTTCGGCGGCTGGCAAAGCCGTGCGTGCCTTCGCCGCCTCACACACCGCGGCGTGCCTTCGCCGCCTGGCAGAGCAGCGCGTGCCTTCGCCGCCTCGCCGCCTGAGAAAGCGCTGCGTGCCTTCTCGCCCTCGCCGCCTAGCAAAGCGCCGTGTCCCTTCACCGCCTCGCCGCCTAGCAAAGCTGCGCGTGCCGTCGCCGCCTAGCAAAGCGCCGTGTTCCTTGGGCGCCTAGCAAAGCAGCGCGTGCCTTCGCCGCCTAAGAAAGCGCTGCGTCCCTTTCGCCCTCGCCGCCCAACAAAGCGCCGTGTCCCTTCACCGCCTCCCCAATCGCTTCGGCCCTTCGCCGCCTCGCCGCCCAGCAAAGCGCTGCTTGCCTTCGCCGCCTCACACACCGCTGCGTCCCTTCGCCGCCTCGCCGCTTAGCAAACGCCGTAGTAGCGCCGAAGGCACACGGCGCTTTTGTAGGCGCCGAAGGCACGTGGCGCTTTGCTAAGCAGCGAGGCAGCGAAGGCACGCAGCGATCTGATCGTGGTGGACGGGCTAGGGCGCCTTGCTAGGCGGCGAGGCGGCGAAGGCACGCAGCGCTTTGCCAGGCGCCCAAGGACGCAGCGCTGTGCGAGGCGGCGAGGGCACGCAGCGCTTTGCCAGGCGCCGAAGGCACGCAGCGCTCTAGGAGGCGGCGAGGGCACACAGTGCTTTGCTAGGCGGCGAGCGGACGTGGAGCTTTGCTAGGCAGCGAAGGCTGAGGACGCTTTGCTAGGCGCTTTGCCAGGCGGCGAAGGCACGAAGCGATTGGGGAGGCGGCGAAGGCACACGGCGCTTTGCTAGGCGGCGAGGGCGAGAAGGCACGCAGCGCTTTCTTAGGCGGCGAGGCAGCGAAGGCACGCGCTGCTTTGCTAGGCGCCGAAGGCACGCAGCGCTTCCTTCGTTTGCGAGGCAGCGAAGAGATGGAGCGCTTTGCTTGTTGGCCAGGCAGCGAACAGGCGCTGTGCTTTGCTTTCTGCCACTCAGCGAATACACGCAGCGCTCTGCTTTTTGGCGAGGCAGTGAACAGATGCAGCGTTTAGTTTGCGAGGCGGCCAAGAGACGCGGCGCTTTGCATGCTGGCGAGGCGGCGAGCAGATCGAGTGCTTTGCTTGTTGGCGAGGCAGCGAAGAGATGCAGCGGTTTGCTTGTTTGTGACACAGCCAACATGCACAGTGGTTGCTCATTGTGCGAGGCAGCGAAGAGATGCAGCACCTTGCTTGTGCACCAGGTGGTGCAGTGGCATCGCGGATGGCTTTTTGGCGTGGAGGCGAAGCGAGGCAGCACTTTGCTAGTTGGCGAGGCAGCGCAGAGACGCAGCAGTCTGCTTGTTTGTGAGACAGCCAACATGCACAGTGGTTAGCTCTTGTGCGAGGCAGCGAATGAGCGCCGAGCAAATCGCTTTGTGCGTTCGCCGCCTCGCTGCCTAGCAAAGCGTCGTCTGCCTTGGGCGCCTAGCAAAGCTGCGCGTGCCGTCGCCGTCAAGCAAAGCGCCGTGTTCCTTGGGCGCCTAGCAAGGAACTGCCTGCGTTGGGCGCCTCGCCGCATCGCAGCCTAGCAAAGCGCTGCGTGCCTTCGCCGCCTGGCAGAGCAGCGCGTGCCTTCGCCGCCTCACACACCGCGGCGTGCCTTCGCCGCCTGGCAGAGCAGCGCGTGCCTTCGCCGCCTCGCCGCCTGAGAAAGCGCTGCGTGCCTTCTCGCCCTCGCCGCCTAGCAAAGCGCCGTGTCCCTTCACCGCCTCGCCGCCTAGCAAAGCTGCGCGTGCCGTCGCCGCCTAGCAAAGCGCCGTGTTCCTTGGGCGCCTAGCAAAGCAGCGCGTGCCTTCGCCGCCTAAGAAAGCGCTGCGTCCCTTTCGCCCTCGCCGCCCAACAAAGCGCCGTGTCCCTTCACCGCCTCCCCAATCGCTTCGGCCCTTCGCCGCCTCGCCGCCCAGCAAAGCGCTGCTTGCCTTCGCCGCCTCACACACCGCTGCGTCCCTTCGCCGCCTCGCCGCTTAGCAAACGCCGTAGTAGCGCCGAAGGCACACGGCGCTTTTGTAGGCGCCGAAGGCACGTGGCGCTTTGCTAAGCAGCGAGGCAGCGAAGGCACGCAGCGATCTGATCGTGGTGGACGGGCTAGGGCGCCTTGCTAGGCGGCGAGGCGGCGAAGGCACGCAGCGCTTTGCCAGGCGCCCAAGGACGCAGCGCTGTGCGAGGCGGCGAGGGCACGCAGCGCTTTGCCAGGCGCCGAAGGCACGCAGCGCTCTAGGAGGCGGCGAGGGCACGCAGTGCTTTGCTAGGCGGCGAGCGGACGTGGAGCTTTGCTAGGCAGCGAAGGCTGAGGACGCTTTGCTAGGCGCTTTGCCAGGCGGCGAAGGCACGAAGCGATTGGGGAGGCGGCGAAGGCACACGGCGCTTTGCTAGGCGGCGAGGGCGAGAAGGCACGCAGCGCTTTCTTAGGCGGCGAGGCAGCGAAGGCACGCGCTGCTTTGCTAGGCGCCGAAGGCACGCAGCGCTTCCTTCGTTTGCGAGGCAGCGAAGAGATGGAGCGCTTTGCTTGTTGGCCAGGCAGCGAACAGGCGCTGTGCTTTGCTTTCTGCCACTCAGCGAATACACGCAGCGCTCTGCTTTTTGGCGAGGCAGCGAACAGATGCAGCGAACAGATGCAGCGTTTAGTTTGCGAGGCGGCCAAGAGACGCGGCGCTTTGCATGCTGGCGAGGCGGCGAGCAGATCGAGTGCTTTGCTTGTTGGCGAGGCAGCGAAGAGATGCAGCGGTTTGCTTGTTTGTGACACAGCCAACATGCACAGTGGTTGCTCATTGTGCGAGGCAGCGAAGAGATGCAGCACCTTGCTTGTGCACCAGGTGGTGCAGTGGCATCGCGGATGGCTTTTTGGCGTGGAGGCGAAGCGAGGCAGCACTTTGCTAGTTGGCGAGGCAGCGCAGAGACGCAGCAGTCTGCTTGTTTGTGAGACAGCCAACATGCACAGTGGTTAGCTCTTGTGCGAGGCAGCGAATGAGCGCCGAGCAAATCGCTTTGTGCGTTCGCCGCCTCGCTGCCTAGCAAAGCGTCGTCTGCCTTGGGCGCCTAGCAAAGCTGCGCGTGCCGTCGCCGTCAAGCAAAGCGCCGTGTTCCTTGGGCGCCTAGCAAGGAACTGCCTGCGTTGGGCGCCTCGCCGCATCGCAGCCTAGCAAAGCGCTGCGTGCCTTCGCCGCCTGGCAGAGCAGCGCGTGCCTTCGCCGCCTCGCCGCCTGAGAAAGCGCTGCGTGCCTTCTCGCCCTCGCCGCCTAGCAAAGCTCCGCGTGCCGTCGCCGCCTAGCAAAGCGCCGTGTTCCTTGGGCGCCTAGCAAAGCAGCGCGTGCCTTCGCCGCCTAAGAAAGCGCTGCGTCCCTTTCGCCCTCGCCGCCCAACAAAGCGCCGTGTCCCTTCACCGCCTCCCCAATCGCTTCGGCCCTTCGCCGCCTCGCCGCCCAGCAAAGCGCTGCTTGCCTTCGCCGCCTCACACACCGCTGCGTCCCTTCGCCGCCTCGCCGCTTAGCAAACGCCGTAGTAGCGCCGAAGGCACACGGCGCTTTTGTAGGCGCCGAAGGCACGTGGCGCTTTGCTAAGCAGCGAGGCAGCGAAGGCACGCAGCGATCTGATCGTGGTGGACGGGCTAGGGCGCCTTGCTAGGCGGCGAGGCGGCGAAGGCACGCAGCGCTTTGCCAGGCGCTCAAGGACGCAGCGCTGTGCGAGGCGGCGAGGGCACGCAGCGCTTTGCCAGGCGCCGAAGGCACGCAGCGCTCTAGGAGGCGGCGAGGGCACGCAGTGCTTTGCTAGGCGGCGAGCGGACGTGGAGCTTTGCTAGGCAGCGAAGGCTGAGGACGCTTTGCTAGGCGCTTTGCCAGGCGGCGAAGGCACGAAGCGATTGGGGAGGCGGCGAAGGCACACGGCGCTTTGTTGGGCGGCGAGGGCGAAAGGGACGCAGCGCTTTCTTAGGCGGCGAAGGCACGCGCTGCTTTGCTAGGCGCCCAAGGAACACGGCGCTTTGCTAGGCGGCGAGGGCGAGAAGGCACGCAGCGCTTTCTTAGGCGGCGAGGCAGCGAAGGCACGCGCTGCTTTGCTAGGCGCCGAAGGCACGCAGCGCTTCCTTCGTTTGCGAGGCAGCGAAGAGATGGAGCGCTTTGCTTGTTGGCCAGGCAGCGAACAGGCGCTGTGCTTTGCTTTCTGCCACTCAGCGAATACACGCAGCGCTCTGCTTTTTGGCGAGGCAGTGAACAGATGCAGCGTTTAGTTTGCGAGGCGGCCAAGAGACGCGGCGCTTTGCATGCTGGCGAGGCGGCGAGCAGATCGAGTGCTTTGCTTGTTGGCGAGGCAGCGAAGAGATGCAGCGGTTTGCTTGTTTGTGACACAGCCAACATGCACAGTGGTTGCTCATTGTGCGAGGCAGCGAAGAGATGCAGCACCTTGCTTGTGCACCAGGTGGTGCAGTGGCATCGCGGATGGCTTTTTGGCGTGGAGGCGAAGCGAGGCAGCACTTTGCTAGTTGGCGAGGCAGCGCAGAGACGCAGCAGTCTGCTTGTTTGTGAGACAGCCAACATGCACAGTGGTTAGCTCTTGTGCGAGGCAGCGAATGAGCGCCGAGCAAATCGCTTTGTGCGTTCGCCGCCTCGCTGCCTAGCAAAGCGTCGTCTGCCTTGGGCGCCTAGCAAAGCTGCGCGTGCCGTCGCCGTCAAGCAAAGCGCCGTGTTCCTTGGGCGCCTAGCAAGGAACTGCCTGCGTTGGGCGCCTCGCCGCATCGCAGCCTAGCAAAGCGCTGCGTGCCTTCGGCGGCTGGCAAAGCCGTGCGTGCCTTCGCCGCCTCACACACCGCGGCGTGCCTTCGCCGCCTCGCCGCCTGAGAAAGCGCTGCGTGCCTTCTCGCCCTCGCCGCCTAGCAAAGCTCCGCGTGCCGTCGCCGCCTAGCAAAGCGCCGTGTTCCTTGGGCGCCTAGCAAAGCAGCGCGTGCCTTCGCCGCCTAAGAAAGCGCTGCGTCCCTTTCGCCCTCGCCGCCCAACAAAGCGCCGTGTCCCTTCACCGCCTCCCCAATCGCTTCGGCCCTTCGCCGCCTCGCCGCCCAGCAAAGCGCTGCTTGCCTTCGCCGCCTCACACACCGCTGCGTCCCTTCGCCGCCTCGCCGCTTAGCAAACGCCGTAGTAGCGCCGAAGGCACACGGCGCTTTTGTAGGCGCCGAAGGCACGTGGCGCTTTGCTAAGCAGCGAGGCAGCGAAGGCACGCAGCGATCTGATCGTGGTGGACGGGCTAGGGCGCCTTGCTAGGCGGCGAGGCGGCGAAGGCACGCAGCGCTTTGCCAGGCGCCCAAGGACGCAGCGCTTTGCCAGGCGCCCAAGGACGCAGCGCTCTAGGAGGCGGCGAGGGCACGCAGTGCTTTGCTAGGCGGCGAGCCGACGTGGAGCTTTGCTAGGCAGCGAAGGCTGAGGACGCTTTGCTAGGCGCTTTGCCAGGCGGCGAAGGCACGAAGCGATTGGGGAGGCGGCGAAGGCACACGGCGCTTTGCTAGGCGGCGAGGGCGAGAAGGCACGCAGCGCTTTCTTAGGCGGCGAGGCAGCGAAGGCACGCGCTGCTTTGCTAGGCGCCGAAGGCACGCAGCGCTTCCTTCGTTTGCGAGGCAGCGAAGAGATGGAGCGCTTTGCTTGTTGGCCAGGCAGCGAACAGGCGCTGTGCTTTGCTTTCTGCCACTCAGCGAATACACGCAGCGCTCTGCTTTTTGGCGAGGCAGCGAACAGATGCAGCGAACAGATGCAGCGTTTAGTTTGCGAGGCGGCCAAGAGACGCGGCGCTTTGCATGCTGGCGAGGCGGCGAGCAGATCGAGTGCTTTGCTTGTTGGCGAGGCAGCGAAGAGATGCAGCGGTTTGCTTGTTTGTGACACAGCCAACATGCACAGTGGTTGCTCATTGTGCGAGGCAGCGAAGAGATGCAGCACCTTGCTTGTGCACCAGGTGGTGCAGTGGCATCGCGGATGGCTTTTTGGCGTGGAGGCGAAGCGAGGCAGCACTTTGCTAGTTGGCGAGGCAGCGCAGAGACGCAGCAGTCTGCTTGTTTGTGAGACAGCCAACACGCACAGTGGTTAGCTCTTGTGCGAGGCAGCGAATGAGCGCCGAGCAAATCGCTTTGTGCGTTCGCCGCCTCGCTGCCTAGCAAAGCGTCGTCTGCCTTGGGCGCCTAGCAAAGCTGCGCGTGCCGTGGCCGTCAAGCAAAGCGCCGTGTTCCTTGGGCGCCTAGCAAGGAACTGCCTGCGTTGGGCGCCTCGCCGCATCGCAGCCTAGCAAAGCGCTGCGTGCCTTCGGCGGCTGGCAAAGCCGTGCGTGCCTTCGCCGCCTCACACACCGCGGCGTGCCTTCGCCGCCTGGCAGAGCAGCGCGTGCCTTCGCCGCCTCGCCGCCTGAGAAAGCGCTGCGTGCCTTCTCGCCCTCGCCGCCTAGCAAAGCGCCGTGTCCCTTCACCGCCTCGCCGCCTAGCAAAGCTCCGCGTGCCGTCGCCGCCTAGCAAAGCGCCGTGTTCCTTGGGCGCCTAGCAAAGCAGCGCGTGCCTTCGCCGCCTAAGAAAGCGCTGCGTCCCTTTCGCCCTCGCCGCCCAACAAAGCGCCGTGTCCCTTCACCGCCTCCCCAATCGCTTCGGCCCTTCGCCGCCTCGCCGCCCAGCAAAGCGCTGCTTGCCTTCGCCGCCTCACACACCGCTGCGTCCCTTCGCCGCCTCGCCGCTTAGCAAACGCCGTAGTAGCGCCGAAGGCACACGGCGCTTTTGTAGGCGCCGAAGGCACGTGGCGCTTTGCTAAGCAGCGAGGCAGCGAAGGCACGCAGCGATCTGATCGTGGTGGACGGGCTAGGGCGCCTTGCTAGGCGGCGAGGCGGCGAAGGCACGCAGCGCTTTGCCAGGCGCCCAAGGACGCAGCGCTGTGCGAGGCGGCGAGGGCACGCAGCGCTTTGCCAGGCGCCCAAGGCACGCAGCGCTCTAGGAGGCGGCGAGGGCACACAGTGCTTTGCTAGGCGGCGAGCGGACGTGGAGCTTTGCTAGGCAGCGAAGGCTGAGGACGCTTTGCTAGGCGCTTTGCCAGGCGGCGAAGGCACGAAGCGATTGGGGAGGCGGCGAAGGCACACGGCGCTTTGCTAGGCGGCGAGGGCGAGAAGGCACGCAGCGCTTTCTTAGGCGGCCAGGCGGCCAAGGCACGCGCTGCTTTGCTAGGCGCCGAAGGCACGCAGCGCTTCCTTCGTTTGCGAGGCAGCGAAGAGATGGAGCGCTTTGCTTGTTGGCCAGGCAGCGAACAGGCGCTGTGCTTTGCTTTCTGCCACTCAGCGAATACACGCAGCGCTCTGCTTTTTGGCGAGGCAGCGAACAGATGCAGCGAACAGATGCAGCGTTTAGTTTGCGAGGCGGCCAAGAGACGCGGCGCTTTGCATGCTGGCGAGGCGGCGAGCAGATCGAGTGCTTTGCTTGTTGGCGAGGCAGCGAAGAGATGCAGCGGTTTGCTTGTTTGTGACACAGCCAACATGCACAGTGGTTGCTCATTGTGCGAGGCAGCGAAGAGATGCAGCACCTTGCTTGTGCACCAGGTGGTGCAGTGGCATCGCGGATGGCTTTTTGGCGTGGAGGCGAAGCGAGGCAGCACTTTGCTAGTTGGCGAGGCAGCGCAGAGACGCAGCAGTCTGCTTGTTTGTGAGACAGCCAACATGCACAGTGGTTAGCTCTTGTGCGAGGCAGCGAATGAGCGCCGAGCAAATCGCTTTGTGCGTTCGCCGCCTCGCTGCCTAGCAAAGCGTCGTCTGCCTTGGGCGCCTAGCAAAGCTGCGCGTGCCGTGGCCGTCAAGCAAAGCGCCGTGTTCCTTGGGCGCCTAGCAAGGAACTGCCTGCGTTGGGCGCCTCGCCGCATCGCAGCCTAGCAAAGCGCTGCGTGCCTTCGGCGGCTGGCAAAGCCGTGCGTGCCTTCGCCGCCTCACACACCGCGGCGTGCCTTCGCCGCCTGGCAGAGCAGCGCGTGCCTTCGCCGCCTCGCCGCCTGAGAAAGCGCTGCGTGCCTTCTCGCCCTCGCCGCCTAGCAAAGCGCCGTGTCCCTTCACCGCCTCGCCGCCTAGCAAAGCTGCGCGTGCCGTCGCCGCCTAGCAAAGCGCCGTGTTCCTTGGGCGCCTAGCAAAGCAGCGCGTGCCTTCGCCGCCTAAGAAAGCGCTGCGTCCCTTTCGCCCTCGCCGCCCAACAAAGCGCCGTGTCCCTTCACCGCCTCCCCAATCGCTTCGGCCCTTCGCCGCCTCGCCGCCCAGCAAAGCGCTGCTTGCCTTCGCCGCCTCACACACCGCTGCGTCCCTTCGCCGCCTCGCCGCTTAGCAAACGCCGTAGTAGCGCCGAAGGCACACGGCGCTTTTGTAGGCGCCGAAGGCACGTGGCGCTTTGCTAAGCAGCGAGGCAGCGAAGGCACGCAGCGATCTGATCGTGGTGGACGGGCTAGGGCGCCTTGCTAGGCGGCGAGGCGGCGAAGGCACGCAGCGCTTTGCCAGGCGCCCAAGGACGCAGCGCTGTGCGAGGCGGCGAGGGCACGCAGCGCTTTGCCAGGCGCCGAAGGCACGCAGCGCTCTAGGAGGCGGCGAGGGCACGCAGTGCTTTGCTAGGCGGCGAGCGGACGTGGAGCTTTGCTAGGCAGCGAAGGCTGAGGACGCTTTGCTAGGCGCTTTGCCAGGCGGCGAAGGCACGAAGCGATTGGGGAGGCGGCGAAGGCACACGGCGCTTTGCTAGGCGGCGAGGGCGAGAAGGCACGCAGCGCTTTCTTAGGCGGCGAGGCAGCGAAGGCACGCGCTGCTTTGCTAGGCGCCGAAGGCACGCAGCGCTTCCTTCGTTTGCGAGGCAGCGAAGAGATGGAGCGCTTTGCTTGTTGGCCAGGCAGCGAACAGGCGCTGTGCTTTGCTTTCTGCCACTCAGCGAATACACGCAGCGCTCTGCTTTTTGGCGAGGCAGCGAACAGATGCAGCGAACAGATGCAGCGTTTAGTTTGCGAGGCGGCCAAGAGACGCGGCGCTTTGCATGCTGGCGAGGCGGCGAGCAGATCGAGTGCTTTGCTTGTTGGCGAGGCAGCGAAGAGATGCAGCGGTTTGCTTGTTTGTGACACAGCCAACATGCACAGTGGTTGCTCATTGTGCGAGGCAGCGAAGAGATGCAGCACCTTGCTTGTGCACCAGGTGGTGCAGTGGCATCGCGGATGGCTTTTTGGCGTGGAGGCGAAGCGAGGCAGCACTTTGCTAGTTGGCGAGGCAGCGCAGAGACGCAGCAGTCTGCTTGTTTGTGAGACAGCCAACATGCACAGTGGTTAGCTCTTGTGCGAGGCAGCGAATGAGCGCCGAGCAAATCGCTTTGTGCGTTCGCCGCCTCGCTGCCTAGCAAAGCGTCGTCTGCCTTGGGCGCCTAGCAAAGCTGCGCGTGCCGTCGCCGTCAAGCAAAGCGCCGTGTTCCTTGGGCGCCTAGCAAGGAACTGCCTGCGTTGGGCGCCTCGCCGCATCGCAGCCTAGCAAAGCGCTGCGTGCCTTCGGCGGCTGGCAAAGCCGTGCGTGCCTTCGCCGCCTCACACACCGCGGCGTGCCTTCGCCGCCTGGCAGAGCAGCGCGTGCCTTCGCCGCCTCGCCGCCTGAGAAAGCGCTGCGTGCCTTCTCGCCCTCGCCGCCTAGCAAAGCGCCGTGTCCCTTCACCGCCTCGCCGCCTAGCAAAGCTCCGCGTGCCGTCGCCGCCTAGCAAAGCGCCGTGTTCCTTGGGCGCCTAGCAAAGCAGCGCGTGCCTTCGCCGCCTAAGAAAGCGCTGCGTCCCTTTCGCCCTCGCCGCCCAACAAAGCGCCGTGTCCCTTCACCGCCTCCCCAATCGCTTCGGCCCTTCGCCGCCTCGCCGCCCAGCAAAGCGCTGCTTGCCTTCGCCGCCTCACACACCGCTGCGTCCCTTCGCCGCCTCGCCGCTTAGCAAACGCCGTAGTAGCGCCGAAGGCACACGGCGCTTTTGTAGGCGCCGAAGGCACGTGGCGCTTTGCTAAGCAGCGAGGCAGCGAAGGCACGCAGCGATCTGATCGTGGTGGACGGGCTAGGGCGCCTTGCTAGGCGGCGAGGCGGCGAAGGCACGCAGCGCTTTGCCAGGCGCCCAAGGACGCAGCGCTGTGCGAGGCGGCGAGGGCACGCAGCGCTTTGCCAGGCGCCCAAGGCACGCAGCGCTCTAGGAGGCGGCGAGGGCACACAGTGCTTTGCTAGGCGGCGAGCGGACGCGGAGCTTTGCTAGGCAGCGAAGGCTGAGGACGCTTTGCTAGGCGCTTTGCCAGGCGGCGAAGGCACGAAGCGATTGGGGAGGCGGCGAAGGCACACGGCGCTTTGCTAGGCGGCGAGGGCGAGAAGGCACGCAGCGCTTTCTTAGGCGGCCAGGCGGCGAAGGCACGCGCTGCTTTGCTAGGCGCCGAAGGCACGCAGCGCTTCCTTCGTTTGCGAGGCAGCGAAGAGATGGAGCGCTTTGCTTGTTGGCCAGGCAGCGAACAGGCGCTGTGCTTTGCTTTCTGCCACTCAGCGAATACACGCAGCGCTCTGCTTTTTGGCGAGGCAGCGAACAGATGCAGCGAACAGATGCAGCGTTTAGTTTGCGAGGCGGCCAAGAGACGCGGCGCTTTGCATGCTGGCGAGGCGGCGAGCAGATCGAGTGCTTTGCTTGTTGGCGAGGCAGCGAAGAGATGCAGCGGTTTGCTTGTTTGTGACACAGCCAACATGCACAGTGGTTGCTCATTGTGCGAGGCAGCGAAGAGATGCAGCACCTTGCTTGTGCACCAGGTGGTGCAGTGGCATCGCGGATGGCTTTTTGGCGTGGAGGCGAAGCGAGGCAGCACTTTGCTAGTTGGCGAGGCAGCGCAGAGACGCAGCAGTCTGCTTGTTTGTGAGACAGCCAACATGCACAGTGGTTAGCTCTTGTGCGAGGCAGCGAATGAGCGCCGAGCAAATCGCTTTGTGCGTTCGCCGCCTCGCTGCCTAGCAAAGCGTCGTCTGCCTTGGGCGCCTAGCAAAGCTGCGCGTGCCGTGGCCGTCAAGCAAAGCGCCGTGTTCCTTGGGCGCCTAGCAAGGAACTGCCTGCGTTGGGCGCCTCGCCGCATCGCAGCCTAGCAAAGCGCTGCGTGCCTTCGGCGGCTGGCAAAGCCGTGCGTGCCTTCGCCGCCTCACACACCGCGGCGTGCCTTCGCCGCCTGGCAGAGCAGCGCGTGCCTTCGCCGCCTCGCCGCCTGAGAAAGCGCTGCGTGCCTTCTCGCCCTCGCCGCCTAGCAAAGCGCCGTGTCCCTTCACCGCCTCGCCGCCTAGCAAAGCTGCGCGTGCCGTCGCCGCCTAGCAAAGCGCCGTGTTCCTTGGGCGCCTAGCAAAGCAGCGCGTGCCTTCGCCGCCTAAGAAAGCGCTGCGTCCCTTTCGCCCTCGCCGCCCAACAAAGCGCCGTGTCCCTTCACCGCCTCCCCAATCGCTTCGGCCCTTCGCCGCCTCGCCGCCCAGCAAAGCGCTGCTTGCCTTCGCCGCCTCACACACCGCTGCGTCCCTTCGCCGCCTCGCCGCTTAGCAAACGCCGTAGTAGCGCCGAAGGCACACGGCGCTTTTGTAGGCGCCGAAGGCACGTGGCGCTTTGCTAAGCAGCGAGGCAGCGAAGGCACGCAGCGATCTGATCGTGGTGGACGGGCTAGGGCGCCTTGCTAGGCGGCGAGGCGGCGAAGGCACGCAGCGCTTTGCCAGGCGCCGAAGGCACGCAGCGCTTTGCCAGGCGCCCAAGGACGCAGCGCTCTAGGAGGCGGCGAGGGCACGCAGTGCTTTGCTAGGCGGCGAGCCGACGTGGAGCTTTGCTAGGCAGCGAAGGCTGAGGACGCTTTGCTAGGCGCTTTGCCAGGCGGCGAAGGCACGAAGCGATTGGGGAGGCGGCGAAGGCACACGGCGCTTTGCTAGGCGGCGAGGGCGAGAAGGCACGCAGCGCTTTCTTAGGCGGCGAGGCAGCGAAGGCACGCGCTGCTTTGCTAGGCGCCGAAGGCACGCAGCGCTTCCTTCGTTTGCGAGGCAGCGAAGAGATGGAGCGCTTTGCTTGTTGGCCAGGCAGCGAACAGGCGCTGTGCTTTGCTTTCTGCCACTCAGCGAATACACGCAGCGCTCTGCTTTTTGGCGAGGCAGCGAACAGATGCAGCGAACAGATGCAGCGTTTAGTTTGCGAGGCGGCCAAGAGACGCGGCGCTTTGCATGCTGGCGAGGCGGCGAGCAGATCGAGTGCTTTGCTTGTTGGCGAGGCAGCGAAGAGATGCAGCGGTTTGCTTGTTTGTGACACAGCCAACATGCACAGTGGTTGCTCATTGTGCGAGGCAGCGAAGAGATGCAGCACCTTGCTTGTGCACCAGGTGGTGCAGTGGCATCGCGGATGGCTTTTTGGCGTGGAGGCGAAGCGAGGCAGCACTTTGCTAGTTGGCGAGGCAGCGCAGAGACGCAGCAGTCTGCTTGTTTGTGAGACAGCCAACACGCACAGTGGTTAGCTCTTGTGCGAGGCAGCGAATGAGCGCCGAGCAAATCGCTTTGTGCGTTCGCCGCCTCGCTGCCTAGCAAAGCGTCGTCTGCCTTGGGCGCCTAGCAAAGCTGCGCGTGCCGTCGCCGTCAAGCAAAGCGCCGTGTTCCTTGGGCGCCTAGCAAGGAACTGCCTGCGTTGGGCGCCTCGCCGCATCGCAGCCTAGCAAAGCGCTGCGTGCCTTCGGCGGCTGGCAAAGCCGTGCGTGCCTTCGCCGCCTCACACAGCGCGGCGTGCCTTCGCCGCCTGGCAGAGCAGCGCGTGCCTTCGCCGCCTCGCCGCCTGAGAAAGCGCTGCGTGCCTTCTCGCCCTCGCCGCCTAGCAAAGCGCCGTGTCCCTTCACCGCCTCGCCGCCTAGCAAAGCTCCGCGTGCCGTCGCCGCCTAGCAAAGCGCCGTGTTCCTTGGGCGCCTAGCAAAGCAGCGCGTGCCTTCGCCGCCTAAGAAAGCGCTGCGTCCCTTTCGCCCTCGCCGCCCAACAAAGCGCCGTGTCCCTTCACCGCCTCCCCAATCGCTTCGGCCCTTCGCCGCCTCGCCGCCCAGCAAAGCGCTGCTTGCCTTCGCCGCCTCACACACCGCTGCGTCCCTTCGCCGCCTCGCCGCTTAGCAAACGCCGTAGTAGCGCCGAAGGCACACGGCGCTTTTGTAGGCGCCGAAGGCACGTGGCGCTTTGCTAAGCAGCGAGGCAGCGAAGGCACGCAGCGATCTGATCGTGGTGGACGGGCTAGGGCGCCTTGCTAGGCGGCGAGGCGGCGAAGGCACGCAGCGCTTTGCCAGGCGCCCAAGGACGCAGCGCTGTGCGAGGCGGCGAGGGCACGCAGCGCTTTGCCAGGCGCCCAAGGCACGCAGCGCTCTAGGAGGCGGCGAGGGCACACAGTGCTTTGCTAGGCGGCGAGCGGACGTGGAGCTTTGCTAGGCAGCGAAGGCTGAGGACGCTTTGCTAGGCGCTTTGCCAGGCGGCGAAGGCACGAAGCGATTGGGGAGGCGGCGAAGGCACACGGCGCTTTGCTAGGCGGCGAGGGCGAGAAGGCACGCAGCGCTTTCTTAGGCGGCCAGGCGGCCAAGGCACGCGCTGCTTTGCTAGGCGCCGAAGGCACGCAGCGCTTCCTTCGTTTGCGAGGCAGCGAAGAGATGGAGCGCTTTGCTTGTTGGCCAGGCAGCGAACAGGCGCTGTGCTTTGCTTTCTGCCACTCAGCGAATACACGCAGCGCTCTGCTTTTTGGCGAGGCAGCGAACAGATGCAGCGAACAGATGCAGCGTTTAGTTTGCGAGGCGGCCAAGAGACGCGGCGCTTTGCATGCTGGCGAGGCGGCGAGCAGATCGAGTGCTTTGCTTGTTGGCGAGGCAGCGAAGAGATGCAGCGGTTTGCTTGTTTGTGACACAGCCAACATGCACAGTGGTTGCTCATTGTGCGAGGCAGCGAAGAGATGCAGCACCTTGCTTGTGCACCAGGTGGTGCAGTGGCATCGCGGATGGCTTTTTGGCGTGGAGGCGAAGCGAGGCAGCACTTTGCTAGTTGGCGAGGCAGCGCAGAGACGCAGCAGTCTGCTTGTTTGTGAGACAGCCAACATGCACAGTGGTTAGCTCTTGTGCGAGGCAGCGAATGAGCGCCGAGCAAATCGCTTTGTGCGTTCGCCGCCTCGCTGCCTAGCAAAGCGTCGTCTGCCTTGGGCGCCTAGCAAAGCTGCGCGTGCCGTCGCCGTCAAGCAAAGCGCCGTGTTCCTTGGGCGCCTAGCAAGGAACTGCCTGCGTTGGGCGCCTCGCCGCATCGCAGCCTAGCAAAGCGCTGCGTGCCTTCGGCGGCTGGCAAAGCCGTGCGTGCCTTCGCCGCCTCACACACCGCGGCGTGCCTTCGCCGCCTGGCAGAGCAGCGCGTGCCTTCGCCGCCTCGCCGCCTGAGAAAGCGCTGCGTGCCTTCTCGCCCTCGCCGCCTAGCAAAGCGCCGTGTCCCTTCACCGCCTCGCCGCCTAGCAAAGCTGCGCGTGCCGTCGCCGCCTAGCAAAGCGCCGTGTTCCTTGGGCGCCTAGCAAAGCAGCGCGTGCCTTCGCCGCCTAAGAAAGCGCTGCGTCCCTTTCGCCCTCGCCGCCCAACAAAGCGCCGTGTCCCTTCACCGCCTCCCCAATCGCTTCGGCCCTTCGCCGCCTCGCCGCCCAGCAAAGCGCTGCTTGCCTTCGCCGCCTCACACACCGCTGCGTCCCTTCGCCGCCTCGCCGCTTAGCAAACGCCGTAGTAGCGCCGAAGGCACACGGCGCTTTTGTAGGCGCCGAAGGCACGTGGCGCTTTGCTAAGCAGCGAGGCAGCGAAGGCACGCAGCGATCTGATCGTGGTGGACGGGCTAGGGCGCCTTGCTAGGCGGCGAGGCGGCGAAGGCACGCAGCGCTTTGCCAGGCGCCCAAGGACGCAGCGCTGTGCGAGGCGGCGAGGGCACGCAGCGCTTTGCCAGGCGCCGAAGGCACGCAGCGCTCTAGGAGGCGGCGAGGGCACACAGTGCTTTGCTAGGCGGCGAGCGGACGTGGAGCTTTGCTAGGCAGCGAAGGCTGAGGACGCTTTGCTAGGCGCTTTGCCAGGCGGCGAAGGCACGAAGCGATTGGGGAGGCGGCGAAGGCACACGGCGCTTTGCTAGGCGGCGAGGGCGAGAAGGCACGCAGCGCTTTCTTAGGCGGCGAGGCAGCGAAGGCACGCGCTGCTTTGCTAGGCGCCGAAGGCACGCAGCGCTTCCTTCGTTTGCGAGGCAGCGAAGAGATGGAGCGCTTTGCTTGTTGGCCAGGCAGCGAACAGGCGCTGTGCTTTGCTTTCTGCCACTCAGCGAATACACGCAGCGCTCTGCTTTTTGGCGAGGCAGCGAACAGATGCAGCGTTTAGTTTGCGAGGCGGCCAAGAGACGCGGCGCTTTGCATGCTGGCGAGGCGGCGAGCAGATCGAGTGCTTTGCTTGTTGGCGAGGCAGCGAAGAGATGCAGCGGTTTGCTTGTTTGTGACACAGCCAACATGCACAGTGGTTGCTCATTGTGCGAGGCAGCGAAGAGATGCAGCACCTTGCTTGTGCACCAGGTGGTGCAGTGGCATCGCGGATGGCTTTTTGGCGTGGAGGCGAAGCGAGGCAGCACTTTGCTAGTTGGCGAGGCAGCGCAGAGACGCAGCAGTCTGCTTGTTTGTGAGACAGCCAACATGCACAGTGGTTAGCTCTTGTGCGAGGCAGCGAATGAGCGCCGAGCAAATCGCTTTGTGCGTTCGCCGCCTCGCTGCCTAGCAAAGCGTCGTCTGCCTTGGGCGCCTAGCAAAGCTGCGCGTGCCGTCGCCGTCAAGCAAAGCGCCGTGTTCCTTGGGCGCCTAGCAAGGAACTGCCTGCGTTGGGCGCCTCGCCGCATCGCAGCCTAGCAAAGCGCTGCGTGCCTTCGGCGGCTGGCAAAGCCGTGCGTGCCTTCGCCGCCTCACACACCGCGGCGTGCCTTCGCCGCCTGGCAGAGCAGCGCGTGCCTTCGCCGCCTCGCCGCCTGAGAAAGCGCTGCGTGCCTTCTCGCCCTCGCCGCCTAGCAAAGCGCCGTGTCCCTTCACCGCCTCGCCGCCTAGCAAAGCTGCGCGTGCCGTCGCCGCCTAGCAAAGCGCCGTGTTCCTTGGGCGCCTAGCAAAGCAGCGCGTGCCTTCGCCGCCTAAGAAAGCGCTGCGTCCCTTTCGCCCTCGCCGCCCAACAAAGCGCCGTGTCCCTTCACCGCCTCCCCAATCGCTTCGGCCCTTCGCCGCCTCGCCGCCCAGCAAAGCGCTGCTTGCCTTCGCCGCCTCACACACCGCTGCGTCCCTTCGCCGCCTCGCCGCTTAGCAAACGCCGTAGTAGCGCCGAAGGCACACGGCGCTTTTGGAGGCGCCGAAGGCACGTGGCGCTTTGCTAAGCAGCGAGGCAGCGAAGGCACGCAGCGATCTGATCGTGGTGGACGGGCTAGGGCGCCTTGCTAGGCGGCGAGGCGGCGAAGGCACGCAGCGCTTTGCCAGGCGCCCAAGGACGCAGCGCTGTGCGAGGCGGCGAGGGCACGCAGCGCTTTGCCAGGCGCCCAAGGCACGCAGCGCTCTAGGAGGCGGCGAGGGCACGCAGTGCTTTGCTAGGCGGCGAGCGGACGTGGAGCTTTGCTAGGCAGCGAAGGCTGAGGACGCTTTGCTAGGCGCTTTGCCAGGCGGCGAAGGCACGAAGCGATTGGGGAGGCGGCGAAGGCACACGGCGCTTTGCTAGGCGGCGAGGGCGAGAAGGCACGCAGCGCTTTCTTAGGCGGCGAGGCAGCGAAGGCACGCGCTGCTTTGCTAGGCGCCGAAGGCACGCAGCGCTTCCTTCGTTTGCGAGGCAGCGAAGAGATGGAGCGCTTTGCTTGTTGGCCAGGCAGCGAACAGGCGCTGTGCTTTGCTTTCTGCCACTCAGCGAATACACGCAGCGCTCTGCTTTTTGGCGAGGCAGCGAACAGATGCAGCGAACAGATGCAGCGTTTAGTTTGCGAGGCGGCCAAGAGACGCGGCGCTTTGCATGCTGGCGAGGCGGCGAGCAGATCGAGTGCTTTGCTTGTTGGCGAGGCAGCGAAGAGATGCAGCGGTTTGCTTGTTTGTGACACAGCCAACATGCACAGTGGTTGCTCATTGTGCGAGGCAGCGAAGAGATGCAGCACCTTGCTTGTGCACCAGGTGGTGCAGTGGCATCGCGGATGGCTTTTTGGCGTGGAGGCGAAGCGAGGCAGCACTTTGCTAGTTGGCGAGGCAGCGCAGAGACGCAGCAGTCTGCTTGTTTGTGAGACAGCCAACATGCACAGTGGTTAGCTCTTGTGCGAGGCAGCGAATGAGCGCCGAGCAAATCGCTTTGTGCGTTCGCCGCCTCGCTGCCTAGCAAAGCGTCGTCTGCCTTGGGCGCCTAGCAAAGCTGCGCGTGCCGTCGCCGTCAAGCAAAGCGCCGTGTTCCTTGGGCGCCTAGCAAGGAACTGCCTGCGTTGGGCGCCTCGCCGCATCGCAGCCTAGCAAAGCGCTGCGTGCCTTCGGCGGCTGGCAAAGCCGTGCGTGCCTTCGCCGCCTCACACACCGCGGCGTGCCTTCGCCGCCTGGCAGAGCAGCGCGTGCCTTCGCCGCCTCGCCGCCTGAGAAAGCGCTGCGTGCCTTCTCGCCCTCGCCGCCTAGCAAAGCGCCGTGTCCCTTCACCGCCTCGCCGCCTAGCAAAGCTGCGCGTGCCGTCGCCGCCTAGCAAAGCGCCGTGTTCCTTGGGCGCCTAGCAAAGCAGCGCGTGCCTTCGCCGCCTAAGAAAGCGCTGCGTCCCTTTCGCCCTCGCCGCCCAACAAAGCGCCGTGTCCCTTCACCGCCTCCCCAATCGCTTCGGCCCTTCGCCGCCTCGCCGCCCAGCAAAGCGCTGCTTGCCTTCGCCGCCTCACACACCGCTGCGTCCCTTCGCCGCCTCGCCGCTTAGCAAACGCCGTAGTAGCGCCGAAGGCACACGGCGCTTTTGTAGGCGCCGAAGGCACGTGGCGCTTTGCTAAGCAGCGAGGCAGCGAAGGCACGCAGCGATCTGATCGTGGTGGACGGGCTAGGGCGCCTTGCTAGGCGGCGAGGCGGCGAAGGCACGCAGCGCTTTGCCAGGCGCCCAAGGACGCAGCGCTGTGCGAGGCGGCGAGGGCACGCAGCGCTTTGCCAGGCGCCGAAGGCACGCAGCGCTCTAGGAGGCGGCGAGGGCACGCAGTGCTTTGCTAGGCGGCGAGCGGACGTGGAGCTTTGCTAGGCAGCGAAGGCTGAGGACGCTTTGCTAGGCGCTTTGCCAGGCGGCGAAGGCACGAAGCGATTGGGGAGGCGGCGAAGGCACACGGCGCTTTGCTAGGCGGCGAGGGCGAGAAGGCACGCAGCGCTTTCTTAGGCGGCGAGGCAGCGAAGGCACGCGCTGCTTTGCTAGGCGCCGAAGGCACGCAGCGCTTCCTTCGTTTGCGAGGCAGCGAAGAGATGGAGCGCTTTGCTTGTTGGCCAGGCAGCGAACAGGCGCTGTGCTTTGCTTTCTGCCACTCAGCGAATACACGCAGCGCTCTGCTTTTTGGCGAGGCAGCGAACAGATGCAGCG
Organism: Apteryx mantelli; assembly: GCF_036417845.1. Taxonomy (NCBI): domain Eukaryota; kingdom Metazoa; phylum Chordata; class Aves; order Apterygiformes; family Apterygidae; genus Apteryx; species Apteryx mantelli. The sequence continues at coordinate 204,344 of NW_027118492.1, read as the reverse complement.
AACAGATGCAGCGTTTAGTTTGCGAGGCGGCCAAGAGACGCGGCGCTTTGCATGCTGGCGAGGCGGCGAGCAGATCGAGTGCTTTGCTTGTTGGCGAGGCAGCGAAGAGATGCAGCGGTTTGCTTGTTTGTGACACAGCCAACATGCACAGTGGTTGCTCATTGTGCGAGGCAGCGAAGAGATGCAGCACCTTGCTTGTGCACCAGGTGGTGCAGTGGCATCGCGGATGGCTTTTTGGCGTGGAGGCGAAGCGAGGCAGCACTTTGCTAGTTGGCGAGGCAGCGCAGAGACGCAGCAGTCTGCTTGTTTGTGAGACAGCCAACATGCACAGTGGTTAGCTCTTGTGCGAGGCAGCGAATGAGCGCCGAGCAAATCGCTTTGTGCGTTCGCCGCCTCGCTGCCTAGCAAAGCGTCGTCTGCCTTGGGCGCCTAGCAAAGCTGCGCGTGCCGTCGCCGTCAAGCAAAGCGCCGTGTTCCTTGGGCGCCTAGCAAGGAACTGCCTGCGTTGGGCGCCTCGCCGCATCGCAGCCTAGCAAAGCGCTGCGTGCCTTCGGCGGCTGGCAAAGCCGTGCGTGCCTTCGCCGCCTCACACACCGCGGCGTGCCTTCGCCGCCTGGCAGAGCAGCGCGTGCCTTCGCCGCCTCGCCGCCTGAGAAAGCGCTGCGTGCCTTCTCGCCCTCGCCGCCTAGCAAAGCGCCGTGTCCCTTCACCGCCTCGCCGCCTAGCAAAGCTGCGCGTGCCGTCGCCGCCTAGCAAAGCGCCGTGTTCCTTGGGCGCCTAGCAAAGCAGCGCGTGCCTTCGCCGCCTAAGAAAGCGCTGCGTCCCTTTCGCCCTCGCCGCCCAACAAAGCGCCGTGTCCCTTCACCGCCTCCCCAATCGCTTCGGCCCTTCGCCGCCTCGCCGCCCAGCAAAGCGCTGCTTGCCTTCGCCGCCTCACACACCGCTGCGTCCCTTCGCCGCCTCGCCGCTTAGCAAACGCCGTAGTAGCGCCGAAGGCACACGGCGCTTTTGTAGGCGCCGAAGGCACGTGGCGCTTTGCTAAGCAGCGAGGCAGCGAAGGCACGCAGCGATCTGATCGTGGTGGACGGGCTAGGGCGCCTTGCTAGGCGGCGAGGCGGCGAAGGCACGCAGCGCTTTGCCAGGCGCCCAAGGACGCAGCGCTGTGCGAGGCGGCGAGGGCACGCAGCGCTTTGCCAGGCGCCCAAGGCACGCAGCGCTCTAGGAGGCGGCGAGGGCACACAGTGCTTTGCTAGGCGGCGAGCGGACGCGGAGCTTTGCTAGGCAGCGAAGGCTGAGGACGCTTTGCTAGGCGCTTTGCCAGGCGGCGAAGGCACGAAGCGATTGGGGAGGCGGCGAAGGCACACGGCGCTTTGCTAGGCGGCGAGGGCGAGAAGGCACGCAGCGCTTTCTTAGGCGGCCAGGCGGCGAAGGCACGCGCTGCTTTGCTAGGCGCCGAAGGCACGCAGCGCTTCCTTCGTTTGCGAGGCAGCGAAGAGATGGAGCGCTTTGCTTGTTGGCCAGGCAGCGAACAGGCGCTGTGCTTTGCTTTCTGCCACTCAGCGAATACACGCAGCGCTCTGCTTTTTGGCGAGGCAGCGAACAGATGCAGCGAACAGATGCAGCGTTTAGTTTGCGAGGCGGCCAAGAGACGCGGCGCTTTGCATGCTGGCGAGGCGGCGAGCAGATCGAGTGCTTTGCTTGTTGGCGAGGCAGCGAAGAGATGCAGCGGTTTGCTTGTTTGTGACACAGCCAACATGCACAGTGGTTGCTCATTGTGCGAGGCAGCGAAGAGATGCAGCACCTTGCTTGTGCACCAGGTGGTGCAGTGGCATCGCGGATGGCTTTTTGGCGTGGAGGCGAAGCGAGGCAGCACTTTGCTAGTTGGCGAGGCAGCGCAGAGACGCAGCAGTCTGCTTGTTTGTGAGACAGCCAACATGCACAGTGGTTAGCTCTTGTGCGAGGCAGCGAATGAGCGCCGAGCAAATCGCTTTGTGCGTTCGCCGCCTCGCTGCCTAGCAAAGCGTCGTCTGCCTTGGGCGCCTAGCAAAGCTGCGCGTGCCGTCGCCGTCAAGCAAAGCGCCGTGTTCCTTGGGCGCCTAGCAAGGAACTGCCTGCGTTGGGCGCCTCGCCGCATCGCAGCCTAGCAAAGCGCTGCGTGCCTTCGGCGGCTGGCAAAGCCGTGCGTGCCTTCGCCGCCTCACACAGCGCGGCGTGCCTTCGCCGCCTGGCAGAGCAGCGCGTGCCTTCGCCGCCTCGCCGCCTGAGAAAGCGCTGCGTGCCTTCTCGCCCTCGCCGCCTAGCAAAGCGCCGTGTCCCTTCACCGCCTCGCCGCCTAGCAAAGCTGCGCGTGCCGTCGCCGCCTAGCAAAGCGCCGTGTTCCTTGGGCGCCTAGCAAAGCAGCGCGTGCCTTCGCCGCCTAAGAAAGCGCTGCGTCCCTTTCGCCCTCGCCGCCCAACAAAGCGCCGTGTCCCTTCACCGCCTCCCCAATCGCTTCGGCCCTTCGCCGCCTCGCCGCCCAGCAAAGCGCTGCTTGCCTTCGCCGCCTCACACACCGCTGCGTCCCTTCGCCGCCTCGCCGCTTAGCAAACGCCGTAGTAGCGCCGAAGGCACACGGCGCTTTTGTAGGCGCCGAAGGCACGTGGCGCTTTGCTAAGCAGCGAGGCAGCGAAGGCACGCAGCGATCTGATCGTGGTGGACGGGCTAGGGCGCCTTGCTAGGCGGCGAGGCGGCGAAGGCACGCAGCGCTTTGCCAGGCGCCGAAGGCACGCAGCGCTTTGCCAGGCGCCCAAGGACGCAGCGCTCTAGGAGGCGGCGAGGGCACGCAGTGCTTTGCTAGGCGGCGAGCCGACGTGGAGCTTTGCTAGGCAGCGAAGGCTGAGGACGCTTTGCTAGGCGCTTTGCCAGGCGGCGAAGGCACGAAGCGATTGGGGAGGCGGCGAAGGCACACGGCGCTTTGCTAGGCGGCGAGGGCGAGAAGGCACGCAGCGCTTTCTTAGGCGGCGAGGCAGCGAAGGCACGCGCTGCTTTGCTAGGCGCCGAAGGCACGCAGCGCTTCCTTCGTTTGCGAGGCAGCGAAGAGATGGAGCGCTTTGCTTGTTGGCCAGGCAGCGAACAGGCGCTGTGCTTTGCTTTCTGCCACTCAGCGAATACACGCAGCGCTCTGCTTTTTGGCGAGGCAGCGAACAGATGCAGCGAACAGATGCAGCGTTTAGTTTGCGAGGCGGCCAAGAGACGCGGCGCTTTGCATGCTGGCGAGGCGGCGAGCAGATCGAGTGCTTTGCTTGTTGGCGAGGCAGCGAAGAGATGCAGCGGTTTGCTTGTTTGTGACACAGCCAACATGCACAGTGGTTGCTCATTGTGCGAGGCAGCGAAGAGATGCAGCACCTTGCTTGTGCACCAGGTGGTGCAGTGGCATCGCGGATGGCTTTTTGGCGTGGAGGCGAAGCGAGGCAGCACTTTGCTAGTTGGCGAGGCAGCGCAGAGACGCAGCAGTCTGCTTGTTTGTGAGACAGCCAACACGCACAGTGGTTAGCTCTTGTGCGAGGCAGCGAATGAGCGCCGAGCAAATCGCTTTGTGCGTTCGCCGCCTCGCTGCCTAGCAAAGCGTCGTCTGCCTTGGGCGCCTAGCAAAGCTGCGCGTGCCGTCGCCGTCAAGCAAAGCGCCGTGTTCCTTGGGCGCCTAGCAAGGAACTGCCTGCGTTGGGCGCCTCGCCGCATCGCAGCCTAGCAAAGCGCTGCGTGCCTTCGGCGGCTGGCAAAGCCGTGCGTGCCTTCGCCGCCTCACACAGCGCGGCGTGCCTTCGCCGCCTGGCAGAGCAGCGCGTGCCTTCGCCGCCTCGCCGCCTGAGAAAGCGCTGCGTGCCTTCTCGCCCTCGCCGCCTAGCAAAGCGCCGTGTCCCTTCACCGCCTCGCCGCCTAGCAAAGCTCCGCGTGCCGTCGCCGCCTAGCAAAGCGCCGTGTTCCTTGGGCGCCTAGCAAAGCAGCGCGTGCCTTCGCCGCCTAAGAAAGCGCTGCGTCCCTTTCGCCCTCGCCGCCCAACAAAGCGCCGTGTCCCTTCACCGCCTCCCCAATCGCTTCGGCCCTTCGCCGCCTCGCCGCCCAGCAAAGCGCTGCTTGCCTTCGCCGCCTCACACACCGCTGCGTCCCTTCGCCGCCTCGCCGCTTAGCAAACGCCGTAGTAGCGCCGAAGGCACACGGCGCTTTTGTAGGCGCCGAAGGCACGTGGCGCTTTGCTAAGCAGCGAGGCAGCGAAGGCACGCAGCGATCTGATCGTGGTGGACGGGCTAGGGCGCCTTGCTAGGCGGCGAGGCGGCGAAGGCACGCAGCGCTTTGCCAGGCGCCCAAGGACGCAGCGCTGTGCGAGGCGGCGAGGGCACGCAGCGCTTTGCCAGGCGCCCAAGGCACGCAGCGCTCTAGGAGGCGGCGAGGGCACACAGTGCTTTGCTAGGCGGCGAGCGGACGTGGAGCTTTGCTAGGCAGCGAAGGCTGAGGACGCTTTGCTAGGCGCTTTGCCAGGCGGCGAAGGCACGAAGCGATTGGGGAGGCGGCGAAGGCACACGGCGCTTTGCTAGGCGGCGAGGGCGAGAAGGCACGCAGCGCTTTCTTAGGCGGCCAGGCGGCCAAGGCACGCGCTGCTTTGCTAGGCGCCGAAGGCACGCAGCGCTTCCTTCGTTTGCGAGGCAGCGAAGAGATGGAGCGCTTTGCTTGTTGGCCAGGCAGCGAACAGGCGCTGTGCTTTGCTTTCTGCCACTCAGCGAATACACGCAGCGCTCTGCTTTTTGGCGAGGCAGCGAACAGATGCAGCGAACAGATGCAGCGTTTAGTTTGCGAGGCGGCCAAGAGACGCGGCGCTTTGCATGCTGGCGAGGCGGCGAGCAGATCGAGTGCTTTGCTTGTTGGCGAGGCAGCGAAGAGATGCAGCGGTTTGCTTGTTTGTGACACAGCCAACATGCACAGTGGTTGCTCATTGTGCGAGGCAGCGAAGAGATGCAGCACCTTGCTTGTGCACCAGGTGGTGCAGTGGCATCGCGGATGGCTTTTTGGCGTGGAGGCGAAGCGAGGCAGCACTTTGCTAGTTGGCGAGGCAGCGCAGAGACGCAGCAGTCTGCTTGTTTGTGAGACAGCCAACATGCACAGTGGTTAGCTCTTGTGCGAGGCAGCGAATGACCGCCGAGCAAATCGCTTTGTGCGTTCGCCGCCTCGCTGCCTAGCAAAGCGTCGTCTGCCTTGGGCGCCTAGCAAAGCTGCGCGTGCCGTCGCCGTCAAGCAAAGCGCCGTGTTCCTTGGGCGCCTAGCAAGGAACTGCCTGCGTTGGGCGCCTCGCCGCATCGCAGCCTAGCAAAGCGCTGCGTGCCTTCGGCGGCTGGCAAAGCCGTGCGTGCCTTCGCCGCCTCACACACCGCGGCGTGCCTTCGCCGCCTGGCAGAGCAGCGCGTGCCTTCGCCGCCTCGCCGCCTGAGAAAGCGCTGCGTGCCTTCTCGCCCTCGCCGCCTAGCAAAGCGCCGTGTCCCTTCACCGCCTCGCCGCCTAGCAAAGCTGCGCGTGCCGTCGCCGCCTAGCAAAGCGCCGTGTTCCTTGGGCGCCTAGCAAAGCAGCGCGTGCCTTCGCCGCCTAAGAAAGCGCTGCGTCCCTTTCGCCCTCGCCGCCCAACAAAGCGCCGTGTCCCTTCACCGCCTCCCCAATCGCTTCGGCCCTTCGCCGCCTCGCCGCCCAGCAAAGCGCTGCTTGCCTTCGCCGCCTCACACACCGCTGCGTCCCTTCGCCGCCTCGCCGCTTAGCAAACGCCGTAGTAGCGCCGAAGGCACACGGCGCTTTTGTAGGCGCCGAAGGCACGTGGCGCTTTGCTAAGCAGCGAGGCAGCGAAGGCACGCAGCGATCTGATCGTGGTGGACGGGCTAGGGCGCCTTGCTAGGCGGCGAGGCGGCGAAGGCACGCAGCGCTTTGCCAGGCGCCCAAGGACGCAGCGCTGTGCGAGGCGGCGAGGGCACGCAGCGCTTTGCCAGGCGCCGAAGGCACGCAGCGCTCTAGGAGGCGGCGAGGGCACACAGTGCTTTGCTAGGCGGCGAGCGGACGTGGAGCTTTGCTAGGCAGCGAAGGCTGAGGACGCTTTGCTAGGCGCTTTGCCAGGCGGCGAAGGCACGAAGCGATTGGGGAGGCGGCGAAGGCACACGGCGCTTTGCTAGGCGGCGAGGGCGAGAAGGCACGCAGCGCTTTCTTAGGCGGCGAGGCAGCGAAGGCACGCGCTGCTTTGCTAGGCGCCGAAGGCACGCAGCGCTTCCTTCGTTTGCGAGGCAGCGAAGAGATGGAGCGCTTTGCTTGTTGGCCAGGCAGCGAACAGGCGCTGTGCTTTGCTTTCTGCCACTCAGCGAATACACGCAGCGCTCTGCTTTTTGGCGAGGCAGCGAACAGATGCAGCGTTTAGTTTGCGAGGCGGCCAAGAGACGCGGCGCTTTGCATGCTGGCGAGGCGGCGAGCAGATCGAGTGCTTTGCTTGTTGGCGAGGCAGCGAAGAGATGCAGCGGTTTGCTTGTTTGTGACACAGCCAACATGCACAGTGGTTGCTCATTGTGCGAGGCAGCGAAGAGATGCAGCACCTTGCTTGTGCACCAGGTGGTGCAGTGGCATCGCGGATGGCTTTTTGGCGTGGAGGCGAAGCGAGGCAGCACTTTGCTAGTTGGCGAGGCAGCGCAGAGACGCAGCAGTCTGCTTGTTTGTGAGACAGCCAACATGCACAGTGGTTAGCTCTTGTGCGAGGCAGCGAATGAGCGCCGAGCAAATCGCTTTGTGCGTTCGCCGCCTCGCTGCCTAGCAAAGCGTCGTCTGCCTTGGGCGCCTAGCAAAGCTGCGCGTGCCGTCGCCGTCAAGCAAAGCGCCGTGTTCCTTGGGCGCCTAGCAAGGAACTGCCTGCGTTGGGCGCCTCGCCGCATCGCAGCCTAGCAAAGCGCTGCGTGCCTTCGGCGGCTGGCAAAGCCGTGCGTGCCTTCGCCGCCTCACACACCGCGGCGTGCCTTCGCCGCCTGGCAGAGCAGCGCGTGCCTTCGCCGCCTCGCCGCCTGAGAAAGCGCTGCGTGCCTTCTCGCCCTCGCCGCCTAGCAAAGCGCCGTGTCCCTTCACCGCCTCGCCGCCTAGCAAAGCTGCGCGTGCCGTCGCCGCCTAGCAAAGCGCCGTGTTCCTTGGGCGCCTAGCAAAGCAGCGCGTGCCTTCGCCGCCTAAGAAAGCGCTGCGTCCCTTTCGCCCTCGCCGCCCAACAAAGCGCCGTGTCCCTTCACCGCCTCCCCAATCGCTTCGGCCCTTCGCCGCCTCGCCGCCCAGCAAAGCGCTGCTTGCCTTCGCCGCCTCACACACCGCTGCGTCCCTTCGCCGCCTCGCCGCTTAGCAAACGCCGTAGTAGCGCCGAAGGCACACGGCGCTTTTGTAGGCGCCGAAGGCACGTGGCGCTTTGCTAAGCAGCGAGGCAGCGAAGGCACGCAGCGATCTGATCGTGGTGGACGGGCTAGGGCGCCTTGCTAGGCGGCGAGGCGGCGAAGGCACGCAGCGCTTTGCCAGGCGCCCAAGGACGCAGCGCTGTGCGAGGCGGCGAGGGCACGCAGCGCTTTGCCAGGCGCCCAAGGCACGCAGCGCTCTAGGAGGCGGCGAGGGCACACAGTGCTTTGCTAGGCGGCGAGCGGACGCGGAGCTTTGCTAGGCAGCGAAGGCTGAGGACGCTTTGCTAGGCGCTTTGCCAGGCGGCGAAGGCACGAAGCGATTGGGGAGGCGGCGAAGGCACACGGCGCTTTGCTAGGCGGCGAGGGCGAGAAGGCACGCAGCGCTTTCTTAGGCGGCCAGGCGGCGAAGGCACGCGCTGCTTTGCTAGGCGCCGAAGGCACGCAGCGCTTCCTTCGTTTGCGAGGCAGCGAAGAGATGGAGCGCTTTGCTTGTTGGCCAGGCAGCGAACAGGCGCTGTGCTTTGCTTTCTGCCACTCAGCGAATACACGCAGCGCTCTGCTTTTTGGCGAGGCAGCGAACAGATGCAGCGAACAGATGCAGCGTTTAGTTTGCGAGGCGGCCAAGAGACGCGGCGCTTTGCATGCTGGCGAGGCGGCGAGCAGATCGAGTGCTTTGCTTGTTGGCGAGGCAGCGAAGAGATGCAGCGGTTTGCTTGTTTGTGACACAGCCAACATGCACAGTGGTTGCTCATTGTGCGAGGCAGCGAAGAGATGCAGCACCTTGCTTGTGCACCAGGTGGTGCAGTGGCATCGCGGATGGCTTTTTGGCGTGGAGGCGAAGCGAGGCAGCACTTTGCTAGTTGGCGAGGCAGCGCAGAGACGCAGCAGTCTGCTTGTTTGTGAGACAGCCAACATGCACAGTGGTTAGCTCTTGTGCGAGGCAGCGAATGAGCGCCGAGCAAATCGCTTTGTGCGTTCGCCGCCTCGCTGCCTAGCAAAGCGTCGTCTGCCTTGGGCGCCTAGCAAAGCTGCGCGTGCCGTCGCCGTCAAGCAAAGCGCCGTGTTCCTTGGGCGCCTAGCAAGGAACTGCCTGCGTTGGGCGCCTCGCCGCATCGCAGCCTAGCAAAGCGCTGCGTGCCTTCGGCGGCTGGCAAAGCCGTGCGTGCCTTCGCCGCCTCACACACCGCGGCGTGCCTTCGCCGCCTGGCAGAGCAGCGCGTGCCTTCGCCGCCTGAGAAAGCGCTGCGTGCCTTCTCGCCCTCGCCGCCTAGCAAAGCGCCGTGTCCCTTCACCGCCTCGCCGCCTAGCAAAGCTGCGCGTGCCGTCGCCGCCTAGCAAAGCGCCGTGTTCCTTGGGCGCCTAGCAAAGCAGCGCGTGCCTTCGCCGCCTAAGAAAGCGCTGCGTCCCTTTCGCCCTCGCCGCCCAACAAAGCGCCGTGTCCCTTCACCGCCTCCCCAATCGCTTCGGCCCTTCGCCGCCTCGCCGCCCAGCAAAGCGCTGCTTGCCTTCGCCGCCTCACACACCGCTGCGTCCCTTCGCCGCCTCGCCGCTTAGCAAACGCCGTAGTAGCGCCGAAGGCACACGGCGCTTTTGTAGGCGCCGAAGGCACGTGGCGCTTTGCTAAGCAGCGAGGCAGCGAAGGCACGCAGCGATCTGATCGTGGTGGACGGGCTAGGGCGCCTTGCTAGGCGGCGAGGCGGCGAAGGCACGCAGCGCTTTGCCAGGCGCCGAAGGCACGCAGCGCTTTGCCAGGCGCCCAAGGACGCAGCGCTCTAGGAGGCGGCGAGGGCACGCAGTGCTTTGCTAGGCGGCGAGCCGACGTGGAGCTTTGCTAGGCAGCGAAGGCTGAGGACGCTTTGCTAGGCGCTTTGCCAGGCGGCGAAGGCACGAAGCGATTGGGGAGGCGGCGAAGGCACACGGCGCTTTGCTAGGCGGCGAGGGCGAGAAGGCACGCAGCGCTTTCTTAGGCGGCGAGGCAGCGAAGGCACGCGCTGCTTTGCTAGGCGCCGAAGGCACGCAGCGCTTCCTTCGTTTGCGAGGCAGCGAAGAGATGGAGCGCTTTGCTTGTTGGCCAGGCAGCGAACAGGCGCTGTGCTTTGCTTTCTGCCACTCAGCGAATACACGCAGCGCTCTGCTTTTTGGCGAGGCAGTGAACAGATGCAGCGTTTAGTTTGCGAGGCGGCCAAGAGACGCGGCGCTTTGCATGCTGGCGAGGCGGCGAGCAGATCGAGTGCTTTGCTTGTTGGCGAGGCAGCGAAGAGATGCAGCGGTTTGCTTGTTTGTGACACAGCCAACATGCACAGTGGTTGCTCATTGTGCGAGGCAGCGAAGAGATGCAGCACCTTGCTTGTGCACCAGGTGGTGCAGTGGCATCGCGGATGGCTTTTTGGCGTGGAGGCGAAGCGAGGCAGCACTTTGCTAGTTGGCGAGGCAGCGCAGAGACGCAGCAGTCTGCTTGTTTGTGAGACAGCCAACATGCACAGTGGTTAGCTCTTGTGCGAGGCAGCGAATGAGCGCCGAGCAAATCGCTTTGTGCGTTCGCCGCCTCGCTGCCTAGCAAAGCGTCGTCTGCCTTGGGCGCCTAGCAAAGCTGCGCGTGCCGTCGCCGTCAAGCAAAGCGCCGTGTTCCTTGGGCGCCTAGCAAGGAACTGCCTGCGTTGGGCGCCTCGCCGCATCGCAGCCTAGCAAAGCGCTGCGTGCCTTCGGCGGCTGGCAAAGCCGTGCGTGCCTTCGCCGCCTCACACACCGCGGCGTGCCTTCGCCGCCTGGCAGAGCAGCGCGTGCCTTCGCCGCCTGAGAAAGCGCTGCGTGCCTTCTCGCCCTCGCCGCCTAGCAAAGCGCCGTGTCCCTTCACCGCCTCGCCGCCTAGCAAAGCTGCGCGTGCCGTCGCCGCCTAGCAAAGCGCCGTGTTCCTTGGGCGCCTAGCAAAGCAGCGCGTGCCTTCGCCGCCTAAGAAAGCGCTGCGTCCCTTTCGCCCTCGCCGCCCAACAAAGCGCCGTGTCCCTTCACCGCCTCCCCAATCGCTTCGGCCCTTCGCCGCCTCGCCGCCCAGCAAAGCGCTGCTTGCCTTCGCCGCCTCACACACCGCTGCGTCCCTTCGCCGCCTCGCCGCTTAGCAAACGCCGTAGTAGCGCCGAAGGCACACGGCGCTTTTGTAGGCGCCGAAGGCACGTGGCGCTTTGCTAAGCAGCGAGGCAGCGAAGGCACGCAGCGATCTGATCGTGGTGGACGGGCTAGGGCGCCTTGCTAGGCGGCGAGGCGGCGAAGGCACGCAGCGCTTTGCCAGGCGCCGAAGGCACGCAGCGCTTTGCCAGGCGCCCAAGGACGCAGCGCTCTAGGAGGCGGCGAGGGCACGCAGTGCTTTGCTAGGCGGCGAGCCGACGTGGAGCTTTGCTAGGCAGCGAAGGCTGAGGACGCTTTGCTAGGCGCTTTGCCAGGCGGCGAAGGCACGAAGCGATTGGGGAGGCGGCGAAGGCACACGGCGCTTTGCTAGGCGGCGAGGGCGAGAAGGCACGCAGCGCTTTCTTAGGCGGCGAGGCAGCGAAGGCACGCGCTGCTTTGCTAGGCGCCGAAGGCACGCAGCGCTTCCTTCGTTTGCGAGGCAGCGAAGAGATGGAGCGCTTTGCTTGTTGGCCAGGCAGCGAACAGGCGCTGTGCTTTGCTTTCTGCCACTCAGCGAATACACGCAGCGCTCTGCTTTTTGGCGAGGCAGCGAACAGATGCAGCGAACAGATGCAGCGTTTAGTTTGCGAGGCGGCCAAGAGACGCGGCGCTTTGCATGCTGGCGAGGCGGCGAGCAGATCGAGTGCTTTGCTTGTTGGCGAGGCAGCGAAGAGATGCAGCGGTTTGCTTGTTTGTGACACAGCCAACATGCACAGTGGTTGCTCATTGTGCGAGGCAGCGAAGAGATGCAGCACCTTGCTTGTGCACCAGGTGGTGCAGTGGCATCGCGGATGGCTTTTTGGCGTGGAGGCGAAGCGAGGCAGCACTTTGCTAGTTGGCGAGGCAGCGCAGAGACGCAGCAGTCTGCTTGTTTGTGAGACAGCCAACACGCACAGTGGTTAGCTCTTGTGCGAGGCAGCGAATGAGCGCCGAGCAAATCGCTTTGTGCGTTCGCCGCCTCGCTGCCTAGCAAAGCGTCGTCTGCCTTGGGCGCCTAGCAAAGCTGCGCGTGCCGTGGCCGTCAAGCAAAGCGCCGTGTTCCTTGGGCGCCTAGCAAGGAACTGCCTGCGTTGGGCGCCTCGCCGCATCGCAGCCTAGCAAAGCGCTGCGTGCCTTCGGCGGCTGGCAAAGCCGTGCGTGCCTTCGCCGCCTCACACAGCGCGGCGTGCCTTCGCCGCCTGGCAGAGCAGCGCGTGCCTTCGCCGCCTCGCCGCCTGAGAAAGCGCTGCGTGCCTTCTCGCCCTCGCCGCCTAGCAAAGCGCCGTGTCCCTTCACCGCCTCGCCGCCTAGCAAAGCTCCGCGTGCCGTCGCCGCCTAGCAAAGCGCCGTGTTCCTTGGGCGCCTAGCAAAGCAGCGCGTGCCTTCGCCGCCTAAGAAAGCGCTGCGTCCCTTTCGCCCTCGCCGCCCAACAAAGCGCCGTGTCCCTTCACCGCCTCCCCAATCGCTTCGGCCCTTCGCCGCCTCGCCGCCCAGCAAAGCGCTGCTTGCCTTCGCCGCCTCACACACCGCTGCGTCCCTTCGCCGCCTCGCCGCTTAGCAAACGCCGTAGTAGCGCCGAAGGCACACGGCGCTTTTGTAGGCGCCGAAGGCACGTGGCGCTTTGCTAAGCAGCGAGGCAGCGAAGGCACGCAGCGATCTGATCGTGGTGGACGGGCTAGGGCGCCTTGCTAGGCGGCGAGGCGGCGAAGGCACGCAGCGCTTTGCCAGGCGCCCAAGGACGCAGCGCTGTGCGAGGCGGCGAGGGCACGCAGCGCTTTGCCAGGCGCCCAAGGCACGCAGCGCTCTAGGAGGCGGCGAGGGCACACAGTGCTTTGCTAGGCGGCGAGCGGACGTGGAGCTTTGCTAGGCAGCGAAGGCTGAGGACGCTTTGCTAGGCGCTTTGCCAGGCGGCGAAGGCACGAAGCGATTGGGGAGGCGGCGAAGGCACACGGCGCTTTGCTAGGCGGCGAGGGCGAGAAGGCACGCAGCGCTTTCTTAGGCGGCCAGGCGGCCAAGGCACGCGCTGCTTTGCTAGGCGCCGAAGGCACGCAGCGCTTCCTTCGTTTGCGAGGCAGCGAAGAGATGGAGCGCTTTGCTTGTTGGCCAGGCAGCGAACAGGCGCTGTGCTTTGCTTTCTGCCACTCAGCGAATACACGCAGCGCTCTGCTTTTTGGCGAGGCAGCGAACAGATGCAGCGAACAGATGCAGCGTTTAGTTTGCGAGGCGGCCAAGAGACGCGGCGCTTTGCATGCTGGCGAGGCGGCGAGCAGATCGAGTGCTTTGCTTGTTGGCGAGGCAGCGAAGAGATGCAGCGGTTTGCTTGTTTGTGACACAGCCAACATGCACAGTGGTTGCTCATTGTGCGAGGCAGCGAAGAGATGCAGCACCTTGCTTGTGCACCAGGTGGTGCAGTGGCATCGCGGATGGCTTTTTGGCGTGGAGGCGAAGCGAGGCAGCACTTTGCTAGTTGGCGAGGCAGCGCAGAGACGCAGCAGTCTGCTTGTTTGTGAGACAGCCAACATGCACAGTGGTTAGCTCTTGTGCGAGGCAGCGAATGAGCGCCGAGCAAATCGCTTTGTGCGTTCGCCGCCTCGCTGCCTAGCAAAGCGTCGTCTGCCTTGGGCGCCTAGCAAAGCTGCGCGTGCCGTCGCCGTCAAGCAAAGCGCCGTGTTCCTTGGGCGCCTAGCAAGGAACTGCCTGCGTTGGGCGCCTCGCCGCATCGCAGCCTAGCAAAGCGCTGCGTGCCTTCGGCGGCTGGCAAAGCCGTGCGTGCCTTCGCCGCCTCACACACCGCGGCGTGCCTTCGCCGCCTGGCAGAGCAGCGCGTGCCTTCGCCGCCTCGCCGCCTGAGAAAGCGCTGCGTGCCTTCTCGCCCTCGCCGCCTAGCAAAGCGCCGTGTCCCTTCACCGCCTCGCCGCCTAGCAAAGCTGCGCGTGCCGTCGCCGCCTAGCAAAGCGCCGTGTTCCTTGGGCGCCTAGCAAAGCAGCGCGTGCCTTCGCCGCCTAAGAAAGCGCTGCGTCCCTTTCGCCCTCGCCGCCCAACAAAGCGCCGTGTCCCTTCACCGCCTCCCCAATCGCTTCGGCCCTTCGCCGCCTCGCCGCCCAGCAAAGCGCTGCTTGCCTTCGCCGCCTCACACACCGCTGCGTCCCTTCGCCGCCTCGCCGCTTAGCAAACGCCGTAGTAGCGCCGAAGGCACACGGCGCTTTTGTAGGCGCCGAAGGCACGTGGCGCTTTGCTAAGCAGCGAGGCAGCGAAGGCACGCAGCGATCTGATCGTGGTGGACGGGCTAGGGCGCCTTGCTAGGCGGCGAGGCGGCGAAGGCACGCAGCGCTTTGCCAGGCGCCCAAGGACGCAGCGCTGTGCGAGGCGGCGAGGGCACGCAGCGCTTTGCCAGGCGCCGAAGGCACGCAGCGCTCTAGGAGGCGGCGAGGGCACACAGTGCTTTGCTAGGCGGCGAGCGGACGTGGAGCTTTGCTAGGCAGCGAAGGCTGAGGACGCTTTGCTAGGCGCTTTGCCAGGCGGCGAAGGCACGAAGCGATTGGGGAGGCGGCGAAGGCACACGGCGCTTTGCTAGGCGGCGAGGGCGAGAAGGCACGCAGCGCTTTCTTAGGCGGCGAGGCAGCGAAGGCACGCGCTGCTTTGCTAGGCGCCGAAGGCACGCAGCGCTTCCTTCGTTTGCGAGGCAGCGAAGAGATGGAGCGCTTTGCTTGTTGGCCAGGCAGCGAACAGGCGCTGTGCTTTGCTTTCTGCCACTCAGCGAATACACGCAGCGCTCTGCTTTTTGGCGAGGCAGTGAACAGATGCAGCGTTTAGTTTGCGAGGCGGCCAAGAGACGCGGCGCTTTGCATGCTGGCGAGGCGGCGAGCAGATCGAGTGCTTTGCTTGTTGGCGAGGCAGCGAAGAGATGCAGCGGTTTGCTTGTTTGTGACACAGCCAACATGCACAGTGGTTGCTCATTGTGCGAGGCAGCGAAGAGATGCAGCACCTTGCTTGTGCACCAGGTGGTGCAGTGGCATCGCGGATGGCTTTTTGGCGTGGAGGCGAAGCGAGGCAGCACTTTGCTAGTTGGCGAGGCAGCGCAGAGACGCAGCAGTCTGCTTGTTTGTGAGACAGCCAACATGCACAGTGGTTAGCTCTTGTGCGAGGCAGCGAATGAGCGCCGAGCAAATCGCTTTGTGCGTTCGCCGCCTCGCTGCCTAGCAAAGCGTCGTCTGCCTTGGGCGCCTAGCAAAGCTGCGCGTGCCGTCGCCGTCAAGCAAAGCGCCGTGTTCCTTGGGCGCCTAGCAAGGAACTGCCTGCGTTGGGCGCCTCGCCGCATCGCAGCCTAGCAAAGCGCTGCGTGCCTTCGCCGCCTGGCAGAGCAGCGCGTGCCTTCGCCGCCTCACACACCGCGGCGTGCCTTCGCCGCCTGGCAGAGCAGCGCGTGCCTTCGCCGCCTCGCCGCCTGAGAAAGCGCTGCGTGCCTTCTCGCCCTCGCCGCCTAGCAAAGCGCCGTGTCCCTTCACCGCCTCGCCGCCTAGCAAAGCTGCGCGTGCCGTCGCCGCCTAGCAAAGCGCCGTGTTCCTTGGGCGCCTAGCAAAGCAGCGCGTGCCTTCGCCGCCTAAGAAAGCGCTGCGTCCCTTTCGCCCTCGCCGCCCAACAAAGCGCCGTGTCCCTTCACCGCCTCCCCAATCGCTTCGGCCCTTCGCCGCCTCGCCGCCCAGCAAAGCGCTGCTTGCCTTCGCCGCCTCACACACCGCTGCGTCCCTTCGCCGCCTCGCCGCTTAGCAAACGCCGTAGTAGCGCCGAAGGCACACGGCGCTTTTGTAGGCGCCGAAGGCACGTGGCGCTTTGCTAAGCAGCGAGGCAGCGAAGGCACGCAGCGATCTGATCGTGGTGGACGGGCTAGGGCGCCTTGCTAGGCGGCGAGGCGGCGAAGGCACGCAGCGCTTTGCCAGGCGCCCAAGGACGCAGCGCTGTGCGAGGCGGCGAGGGCACGCAGCGCTTTGCCAGGCGCCCAAGGCACGCAGCGCTCTAGGAGGCGGCGAGGGCACACAGTGCTTTGCTAGGCGGCGAGCGGACGTGGAGCTTTGCTAGGCAGCGAAGGCTGAGGACGCTTTGCTAGGCGCTTTGCTAGGCGGCGAAGGCACGAAGCGATTGGGGAGGCGGCGAAGGCACACGGCGCTTTGCTAGGCGGCGAGGGCGAGAAGGCACGCAGCGCTTTCTTAGGCGGCGAGGCAGCGAAGGCACGCGCTGCTTTGCTAGGCGCCGAAGGCACGCAGCGCTTCCTTCGTTTGCGAGGCAGCGAAGAGATGGAGCGCTTTGCTTGTTGGCCAGGCAGCGAACAGGCGCTGTGCTTTGCTTTCTGCCACTCAGCGAATACACGCAGCGCTCTGCTTTTTGGCGAGGCAGTGAACAGATGCAGCGTTTAGTTTGCGAGGCGGCCAAGAGACGCGGCGCTTTGCATGCTGGCGAGGCGGCGAGCAGATCGAGTGCTTTGCTTGTTGGCGAGGCAGCGAAGAGATGCAGCGGTTTGCTTGTTTGTGACACAGCCAACATGCACAGTGGTTGCTCATTGTGCGAGGCAGCGAAGAGATGCAGCACCTTGCTTGTGCACCAGGTGGTGCAGTGGCATCGCGGATGGCTTTTTGGCGTGGAGGCGAAGCGAGGCAGCACTTTGCTAGTTGGCGAGGCAGCGCAGAGACGCAGCAGTCTGCTTGTTTGTGAGACAGCCAACATGCACAGTGGTTAGCTCTTGTGCGAGGCAGCGAATGAGCGCCGAGCAAATCGCTTTGTGCGTTCGCCGCCTCGCTGCCTAGCAAAGCGTCGTCTGCCTTGGGCGCCTAGCAAAGCTGCGCGTGCCGTCGCCGTCAAGCAAAGCGCCGTGTTCCTTGGGCGCCTAGCAAGGAACTGCCTGCGTTGGGCGCCTCGCCGCATCGCAGCCTAGCAAAGCGCTGCGTGCCTTCGGCGGCTGGCAAAGCCGTGCGTGCCTTCGCCGCCTCACACACCGCGGCGTGCCTTCGCCGCCTGGCAGAGCAGCGCGTGCCTTCGCCGCCTCGCCGCCTGAGAAAGCGCTGCGTGCCTTCTCGCCCTCGCCGCCTAGCAAAGCGCCGTGTCCCTTCACCGCCTCGCCGCCTAGCAAAGCTCCGCGTGCCGTCGCCGCCTAGCAAAGCGCCGTGTTCCTTGGGCGCCTAGCAAAGCAGCGCGTGCCTTCGCCGCCTAAGAAAGCGCTGCGTCCCTTTCGCCCTCGCCGCCCAACAAAGCGCCGTGTCCCTTCACCGCCTCCCCAATCGCTTCGGCCCTTCGCCGCCTCGCCGCCCAGCAAAGCGCTGCTTGCCTTCGCCGCCTCACACACCGCTGCGTCCCTTCGCCGCCTCGCCGCTTAGCAAACGCCGTAGTAGCGCCGAAGGCACACGGCGCTTTTGTAGGCGCCGAAGGCACGTGGCGCTTTGCTAAGCAGCGAGGCAGCGAAGGCACGCAGCGATCTGATCGTGGTGGACGGGCTAGGGCGCCTTGCTAGGCGGCGAGGCGGCGAAGGCACGCAGCGCTTTGCCAGGCGCTCAAGGACGCAGCGCTGTGCGAGGCGGCGAGGGCACGCAGCGCTTTGCCAGGCGCCGAAGGCACGCAGCGCTCTAGGAGGCGGCGAGGGCACGCAGTGCTTTGCTAGGCGGCGAGCGGACGTGGAGCTTTGCTAGGCAGCGAAGGCTGAGGACGCTTTGCTAGGCGCTTTGCCAGGCGGCGAAGGCACGAAGCGATTGGGGAGGCGGCGAAGGCACACGGCGCTTTGTTGGGCGGCGAGGGCGAAAGGGACGCAGCGCTTTCTTAGGCGGCGAAGGCACGCGCTGCTTTGCTAGGCGCCCAAGGAACACGGCGCTTTGCTAGGCGGCGAGGGCGAGAAGGCACGCAGCGCTTTCTTAGGCGGCGAGGCAGCGAAGGCACGCGCTGCTTTGTTAGGCGCCGAAGGCACGCAGCGCTTCCTTCGTTTGCGAGGCAGCGAAGAGATGGAGCGCTTTGCTTGTTGGCCAGGCAGCGAACAGGCGCTGTGCTTTGCTTTCTGCCACTCAGCGAATACACGCAGCGCTCTGCTTTTTGGCGAGGCAGTGAACAGATGCAGCGTTTAGTTTGCGAGGCGGCCAAGAGACGCGGCGCTTTGCATGCTGGCGAGGCGGCGAGCAGATCGAGTGCTTTGCTTGTTGGCGAGGCAGCGAAGAGATGCAGCGGTTTGCTTGTTTGTGACACAGCCAACATGCACAGTGGTTGCTCATTGTGCGAGGCAGCGAAGAGATGCAGCACCTTGCTTGTGCACCAGGTGGTGCAGTGGCATCGCGGATGGCTTTTTGGCGTGGAGGCGAAGCGAGGCAGCACTTTGCTAGTTGGCGAGGCAGCGCAGAGACGCAGCAGTCTGCTTGTTTGTGAGACAGCCAACATGCACAGTGGTTAGCTCTTGTGCGAGGCAGCGAATGAGCGCCGAGCAAATCGCTTTGTGCGTTCGCCGCCTCGCTGCCTAGCAAAGCGTCGTCTGCCTTGGGCGCCTAGCAAAGCTGCGCGTGCCGTCGCCGTCAAGCAAAGCGCCGTGTTCCTTGGGCGCCTAGCAAGGAACTGCCTGCGTTGGGCGCCTCGCCGCATCGCAGCCTAGCAAAGCGCTGCGTGCCTTCGGCGGCTGGCAAAGCCGTGCGTGCCTTCGCCGCCTCACACACCGCGGCGTGCCTTCGCCGCCTGGCAGAGCAGCGCGTGCCTTCGCCGCCTCGCCGCCTGAGAAAGCGCTGCGTGCCTTCTCGCCCTCGCCGCCTAGCAAAGCGCCGTGTCCCTTCACCGCCTCGCCGCCTAGCAAAGCGCCGTGTTCCTTGGGCGCCTAGCAAAGCAGCGCGTGCCTTCGCCGCCTAAGAAAGCGCTGCGTCCCTTTCGCCCTCGCCGCCCAACAAAGCGCCGTGTCCCTTCACCGCCTCCCCAATCGCTTCGGCCCTTCGCCGCCTCGCCGCCCAGCAAAGCGCTGCTTGCCTTCGCCGCCTCACACACCGCTGCGTCCCTTCGCCGCCTCGCCGCTTAGCAAACGCCGTAGTAGCGCCGAAGGCACACGGCGCTTTTGTAGGCGCCGAAGGCACGTGGCGCTTTGCTAAGCAGCGAGGCAGCGAAGGCACGCAGCGATCTGATCGTGGTGGACGGGCTAGGGCGCCTTGCTAGGCGGCGAGGCGGCGAAGGCACGCAGCGCTTTGCCAGGCGCCCAAGGACGCAGCGCTGTGCGAGGCGGCGAGGGCACGCAGCGCTTTGCCAGGCGCCCAAGGCACGCAGCGCTCTAGGAGGCGGCGAGGGCACACAGTGCTTTGCTAGGCGGCGAGCGGACGTGGAGCTTTGCTAGGCAGCGAAGGCTGAGGACGCTTTGCTAGGCGCTTTGCTAGGCGGCGAAGGCACGAAGCGATTGGGGAGGCGGCGAAGGCACACGGCGCTTTGCTAGGCGGCGAGGGCGAGAAGGCACGCAGCGCTTTCTTAGGCGGCGAGGCAGCGAAGGCACGCGCTGCTTTGCTAGGCGCCGAAGGCACGCAGCGCTTCCTTCGTTTGCGAGGCAGCGAAGAGATGGAGCGCTTTGCTTGTTGGCCAGGCAGCGAACAGGCGCTGTGCTTTGCTTTCTGCCACTCAGCGAATACACGCAGCGCTCTGCTTTTTGGCGAGGCAGTGAACAGATGCAGCGTTTAGTTTGCGAGGCGGCCAAGAGACGCGGCGCTTTGCATGCTGGCGAGGCGGCGAGCAGATCGAGTGCTTTGCTTGTTGGCGAGGCAGCGAAGAGATGCAGCGGTTTGCTTGTTTGTGACACAGCCAACATGCACAGTGGTTGCTCATTGTGCGAGGCAGCGAAGAGATGCAGCACCTTGCTTGTGCACCAGGTGGTGCAGTGGCATCGCGGATGGCTTTTTGGCGTGGAGGCGAAGCGAGGCAGCACTTTGCTAGTTGGCGAGGCAGCGCAGAGACGCAGCAGTCTGCTTGTTTGTGAGACAGCCAACATGCACAGTGGTTAGCTCTTGTGCGAGGCAGCGAATGAGCGCCGAGCAAATCGCTTTGTGCGTTCGCCGCCTCGCTGCCTAGCAAAGCGTCGTCTGCCTTGGGCGCCTAGCAAAGCTGCGCGTGCCGTCGCCGTCAAGCAAAGCGCCGTGTTCCTTGGGCGCCTAGCAAGGAACTGCCTGCGTTGGGCGCCTCGCCGCATCGCAGCCTAGCAAAGCGCTGCGTGCCTTCGGCGGCTGGCAAAGCCGTGCGTGCCTTCGCCGCCTCACACACCGCGGCGTGCCTTCGCCGCCTGGCAGAGCAGCGCGTGCCTTCGCCGCCTCGCCGCCTGAGAAAGCGCTGCGTGCCTTCTCGCCCTCGCCGCCTAGCAAAGCGCCGTGTCCCTTCACCGCCTCGCCGCCTAGCAAAGCTCCGCGTGCCGTCGCCGCCTAGCAAAGCGCCGTGTTCCTTGGGCGCCTAGCAAAGCAGCGCGTGCCTTCGCCGCCTAAGAAAGCGCTGCGTCCCTTTCGCCCTCGCCGCCCAACAAAGCGCCGTGTCCCTTCACCGCCTCCCCAATCGCTTCGGCCCTTCGCCGCCTCGCCGCCCAGCAAAGCGCTGCTTGCCTTCGCCGCCTCACACACCGCTGCGTCCCTTCGCCGCCTCGCCGCTTAGCAAACGCCGTAGTAGCGCCGAAGGCACACGGCGCTTTTGTAGGCGCCGAAGGCACGTGGCGCTTTGCTAAGCAGCGAGGCAGCGAAGGCACGCAGCGATCTGATCGTGGTGGACGGGCTAGGGCGCCTTGCTAGGCGGCGAGGCGGCGAAGGCACGCAGCGCTTTGCCAGGCGCTCAAGGACGCAGCGCTGTGCGAGGCGGCGAGGGCACGCAGCGCTTTGCCAGGCGCCGAAGGCACGCAGCGCTCTAGGAGGCGGCGAGGGCACGCAGTGCTTTGCTAGGCGGCGAGCGGACGTGGAGCTTTGCTAGGCAGCGAAGGCTGAGGACGCTTTGCTAGGCGCTTTGCCAGGCGGCGAAGGCACGAAGCGATTGGGGAGGCGGCGAAGGCACACGGCGCTTTGTTGGGCGGCGAGGGCGAAAGGGACGCAGCGCTTTCTTAGGCGGCGAAGGCACGCGCTGCTTTGCTAGGCGCCCAAGGAACACGGCGCTTTGCTAGGCGGCGAGGGCGAGAAGGCACGCAGCGCTTTCTTAGGCGGCGAGGCAGCGAAGGCACGCGCTGCTTTGTTAGGCGCCGAAGGCACGCAGCGCTTCCTTCGTTTGCGAGGCAGCGAAGAGATGGAGCGCTTTGCTTGTTGGCCAGGCAGCGAACAGGCGCTGTGCTTTGCTTTCTGCCACTCAGCGAATACACGCAGCGCTCTGCTTTTTGGCGAGGCAGTGAACAGATGCAGCGTTTAGTTTGCGAGGCGGCCAAGAGACGCGGCGCTTTGCATGCTGGCGAGGCGGCGAGCAGATCGAGTGCTTTGCTTGTTGGCGAGGCAGCGAAGAGATGCAGCGGTTTGCTTGTTTGTGACACAGCCAACATGCACAGTGGTTGCTCATTGTGCGAGGCAGCGAAGAGATGCAGCACCTTGCTTGTGCACCAGGTGGTGCAGTGGCATCGCGGATGGCTTTTTGGCGTGGAGGCGAAGCGAGGCAGCACTTTGCTAGTTGGCGAGGCAGCGCAGAGACGCAGCAGTCTGCTTGTTTGTGAGACAGCCAACATGCACAGTGGTTAGCTCTTGTGCGAGGCAGCGAATGAGCGCCGAGCAAATCGCTTTGTGCGTTCGCCGCCTCGCTGCCTAGCAAAGCGTCGTCTGCCTTGGGCGCCTAGCAAAGCTGCGCGTGCCGTCGCCGTCAAGCAAAGCGCCGTGTTCCTTGGGCGCCTAGCAAGGAACTGCCTGCGTTGGGCGCCTCGCCGCATCGCAGCCTAGCAAAGCGCTGCGTGCCTTCGGCGGCTGGCAAAGCCGTGCGTGCCTTCGCCGCCTCACACACCGCGGCGTGCCTTCGCCGCCTGGCAGAGCAGCGCGTGCCTTCGCCGCCTCGCCGCCTGAGAAAGCGCTGCGTGCCTTCTCGCCCTCGCCGCCTAGCAAAGCGCCGTGTCCCTTCACCGCCTCGCCGCCTAGCAAAGCGCCGTGTTCCTTGGGCGCCTAGCAAAGCAGCGCGTGCCTTCGCCGCCTAAGAAAGCGCTGCGTCCCTTTCGCCCTCGCCGCCCAACAAAGCGCCGTGTCCCTTCACCGCCTCCCCAATCGCTTCGGCCCTTCGCCGCCTCGCCGCCCAGCAAAGCGCTGCTTGCCTTCGCCGCCTCACACACCGCTGCGTCCCTTCGCCGCCTCGCCGCTTAGCAAACGCCGTAGTAGCGCCGAAGGCACACGGCGCTTTTGTAGGCGCCGAAGGCACGTGGCGCTTTGCTAAGCAGCGAGGCAGCGAAGGCACGCAGCGATCTGATCGTGGTGGACGGGCTAGGGCGCCTTGCTAGGCGGCGAGGCGGCGAAGGCACGCAGCGCTTTGCCAGGCGCCCAAGGACGCAGCGCTGTGCGAGGCGGCGAGGGCACGCAGCGCTTTGCCAGGCGCCCAAGGCACGCAGCGCTCTAGGAGGCGGCGAGGGCACACAGTGCTTTGCTAGGCGGCGAGCGGACGTGGAGCTTTGCTAGGCAGCGAAGGCTGAGGACGCTTTGCTAGGCGCTTTGCTAGGCGGCGAAGGCACGAAGCGATTGGGGAGGCGGCGAAGGCACACGGCGCTTTGCTAGGCGGCGAGGGCGAGAAGGCACGCAGCGCTTTCTTAGGCGGCGAGGCAGCGAAGGCACGCGCTGCTTTGCTAGGCGCCGAAGGCACGCAGCGCTTCCTTCGTTTGCGAGGCAGCGAAGAGATGGAGCGCTTTGCTTGTTGGCCAGGCAGCGAACAGGCGCTGTGCTTTGCTTTCTGCCACTCAGCGAATACACGCAGCGCTCTGCTTTTTGGCGAGGCAGTGAACAGATGCAGCGTTTAGTTTGCGAGGCGGCCAAGAGACGCGGCGCTTTGCATGCTGGCGAGGCGGCGAGCAGATCGAGTGCTTTGCTTGTTGGCGAGGCAGCGAAGAGATGCAGCGGTTTGCTTGTTTGTGACACAGCCAACATGCACAGTGGTTGCTCATTGTGCGAGGCAGCGAAGAGATGCAGCACCTTGCTTGTGCACCAGGTGGTGCAGTGGCATCGCGGATGGCTTTTTGGCGTGGAGGCGAAGCGAGGCAGCACTTTGCTAGTTGGCGAGGCAGCGCAGAGACGCAGCAGTCTGCTTGTTTGTGAGACAGCCAACATGCACAGTGGTTAGCTCTTGTGCGAGGCAGCGAATGAGCGCCGAGCAAATCGCTTTGTGCGTTCGCCGCCTCGCTGCCTAGCAAAGCGTCGTCTGCCTTGGGCGCCTAGCAAAGCTGCGCGTGCCGTCGCCGTCAAGCAAAGCGCCGTGTTCCTTGGGCGCCTAGCAAGGAACTGCCTGCGTTGGGCGCCTCGCCGCATCGCAGCCTAGCAAAGCGCTGCGTGCCTTCGGCGGCTGGCAAAGCCGTGCGTGCCTTCGCCGCCTCACACACCGCGGCGTGCCTTCGCCGCCTGGCAGAGCAGCGCGTGCCTTCGCCGCCTCGCCGCCTGAGAAAGCGCTGCGTGCCTTCTCGCCCTCGCCGCCTAGCAAAGCGCCGTGTCCCTTCACCGCCTCGCCGCCTAGCAAAGCTGCGCGTGCCGTCGCCGCCTAGCAAAGCGCCGTGTTCCTTGGGCGCCTAGCAAAGCAGCGCGTGCCTTCGCCGCCTAAGAAAGCGCTGCGTCCCTTTCGCCCTCGCCGCCCAACAAAGCGCCGTGTCCCTTCACCGCCTCCCCAATCGCTTCGGCCCTTCGCCGCCTCGCCGCCCAGCAAAGCGCTGCTTGCCTTCGCCGCCTCACACACCGCTGCGTCCCTTCGCCGCCTCGCCGCTTAGCAAACGCCGTAGTAGCGCCGAAGGCACACGGCGCTTTTGTAGGCGCCGAAGGCACGTGGCGCTTTGCTAAGCAGCGAGGCAGCGAAGGCACGCAGCGATCTGATCGTGGTGGACGGGCTAGGGCGCCTTGCTAGGCGGCGAGGCGGCGAAGGCACGCAGCGCTTTGCCAGGCGCTCAAGGACGCAGCGCTGTGCGAGGCGGCGAGGGCACGCAGCGCTTTGCCAGGCGCCGAAGGCACGCAGCGCTCTAGGAGGCGGCGAGGGCACGCAGTGCTTTGCTAGGCGGCGAGCGGACGTGGAGCTTTGCTAGGCAGCGAAGGCTGAGGACGCTTTGCTAGGCGCTTTGCCAGGCGGCGAAGGCACGAAGCGATTGGGGAGGCGGCGAAGGCACACGGCGCTTTGTTGGGCGGCGAGGGCGAAAGGGACGCAGCGCTTTCTTAGGCGGCGAAGGCACGCGCTGCTTTGCTAGGCGCCCAAGGAACACGGCGCTTTGCTAGGCGGCGAGGGCGAGAAGGCACGCAGCGCTTTCTTAGGCGGCGAGGCAGCGAAGGCACGCGCTGCTTTGTTAGGCGCCGAAGGCACGCAGCGCTTCCTTCGTTTGCGAGGCAGCGAAGAGATGGAGCGCTTTGCTTGTTGGCCAGGCAGCGAACAGGCGCTGTGCTTTGCTTTCTGCCACTCAGCGAATACACGCAGCGCTCTGCTTTTTGGCGAGGCAGTGAACAGATGCAGCGTTTAGTTTGCGAGGCGGCCAAGAGACGCGGCGCTTTGCATGCTGGCGAGGCGGCGAGCAGATCGAGTGCTTTGCTTGTTGGCGAGGCAGCGAAGAGATGCAGCGGTTTGCTTGTTTGTGACACAGCCAACATGCACAGTGGTTGCTCATTGTGCGAGGCAGCGAAGAGATGCAGCACCTTGCTTGTGCACCAGGTGGTGCAGTGGCATCGCGGATGGCTTTTTGGCGTGGAGGCGAAGCGAGGCAGCACTTTGCTAGTTGGCGAGGCAGCGCAGAGACGCAGCAGTCTGCTTGTTTGTGAGACAGCCAACATGCACAGTGGTTAGCTCTTGTGCGAGGCAGCGAATGAGCGCCGAGCAAATCGCTTTGTGCGTTCGCCGCCTCGCTGCCTAGCAAAGCGTCGTCTGCCTTGGGCGCCTAGCAAAGCTGCGCGTGCCGTCGCCGTCAAGCAAAGCGCCGTGTTCCTTGGGCGCCTAGCAAGGAACTGCCTGCGTTGGGCGCCTCGCCGCATCGCAGCCTAGCAAAGCGCTGCGTGCCTTCGGCGGCTGGCAAAGCCGTGCGTGCCTTCGCCGCCTCACACACCGCGGCGTGCCTTCGCCGCCTCGCCGCCTGAGAAAGCGCTGCGTGCCTTCTCGCCCTCGCCGCCTAGCAAAGCTCCGCGTGCCGTCGCCGCCTAGCAAAGCGCCGTGTTCCTTGGGCGCCTAGCAAAGCAGCGCGTGCCTTCGCCGCCTAAGAAAGCGCTGCGTCCCTTTCGCCCTCGCCGCCCAACAAAGCGCCGTGTCCCTTCACCGCCTCCCCAATCGCTTCGGCCCTTCGCCGCCTCGCCGCCCAGCAAAGCGCTGCTTGCCTTCGCCGCCTCACACACCGCTGCGTCCCTTCGCCGCCTCGCCGCTTAGCAAACGCCGTAGTAGCGCCGAAGGCACACGGCGCTTTTGTAGGCGCCGAAGGCACGTGGCGCTTTGCTAAGCAGCGAGGCAGCGAAGGCACGCAGCGATCTGATCGTGGTGGACGGGCTAGGGCGCCTTGCTAGGCGGCGAGGCGGCGAAGGCACGCAGCGCTTTGCCAGGCGCCCAAGGACGCAGCGCTGTGCGAGGCGGCGAGGGCACGCAGCGCTTTGCCAGGCGCCGAAGGCACGCAGCGCTCTAGGAGGCGGCGAGGGCACGCAGTGCTTTGCTAGGCGGCGAGCGGACGTGGAGCTTTGCTAGGCAGCGAAGGCTGAGGACGCTTTGCTAGGCGCTTTGCCAGGCGGCGAAGGCACGAAGCGATTGGGGAGGCGGCGAGGGCACGCAGTGCTTTGCTAGGCGGCGAGGGCGAAACGGACGCAGCGCTTTCTTAGGCGGCGAAGGCACGCGCTGCTTTGCTAGGCGCCCAAGGAACACGGCACTTTGCTAGGCGGCGAGGGCGAGAAGGCACGCAGCGCTTTCTTAGGCGGCGAGGCAGCGAAGGCACGCGCTGCTTTGCTAGGCGCCGAAGGCACGCAGCGCTTCCTTCGTTTGCGAGGCAGCGAAGAGATGGAGCGCTTTGCTTGTTGGCCAGGCAGCGAACAGGCGCTGTGCTTTGCTTTCTGCCACTCAGCGAATACACGCAGCGCTCTGCTTTTTGGCGAGGCAGTGAACAGATGCAGCGTTTAGTTTGCGAGGCGGCCAAGAGACGCGGCGCTTTGCATGCTGGCGAGGCGGCGAGCAGATCGAGTGCTTTGCTTGTTGGCGAGGCAGCGAAGAGATGCAGCGGTTTGCTTGTTTGTGACACAGCCAACATGCACAGTGGTTGCTCATTGTGCGAGGCAGCGAAGAGATGCAGCACCTTGCTTGTGCACCAGGTGGTGCAGTGGCATCGCGGATGGCTTTTTGGCGTGGAGGCGAAGCGAGGCAGCACTTTGCTAGTTGGCGAGGCAGCGCAGAGACGCAGCAGTCTGCTTGTTTGTGAGACAGCCAACATGCACAGTGGTTAGCTCTTGTGCGAGGCAGCGAATGAGCGCCGAGCAAATCGCTTTGTGCGTTCGCCGCCTCGCTGCCTAGCAAAGCGTCGTCTGCCTTGGGCGCCTAGCAAAGCTGCGCGTGCCGTGGCCGTCAAGCAAAGCGCCGTGTTCCTTGGGCGCCTAGCAAGGAACTGCCTGCGTTGGGCGCCTCGCCGCATCGCAGCCTAGCAAAGCGCTGCGTGCCTTCGGCGGCTGGCAAAGCCGTGCGTGCCTTCGCCGCCTCACACACCGCGGCGTGCCTTCGCCGCCTCGCCGCCTGAGAAAGCGCTGCGTGCCTTCTCGCCCTCGCCGCCTAGCAAAGCTCCGCGTGCCGTCGCCGCCTAGCAAAGCGCCGTGTTCCTTGGGCGCCTAGCAAAGCAGCGCGTGCCTTCGCCGCCTAAGAAAGCGCTGCGTCCCTTTCGCCCTCGCCGCCCAACAAAGCGCCGTGTCCCTTCACCGCCTCCCCAATCGCTTCGGCCCTTCGCCGCCTCGCCGCCCAGCAAAGCGCTGCTTGCCTTCGCCGCCTCACACACCGCTGCGTCCCTTCGCCGCCTCGCCGCTTAGCAAACGCCGTAGTAGCGCCGAAGGCACACGGCGCTTTTGTAGGCGCCGAAGGCACGTGGCGCTTTGCTAAGCAGCGAGGCAGCGAAGGCACGCAGCGATCTGATCGTGGTGGACGGGCTAGGGCGCCTTGCTAGGCGGCGAGGCGGCGAAGGCACGCAGCGCTTTGCCAGGCGCCCAAGGACGCAGCGCTGTGCGAGGCGGCGAGGGCACGCAGCGCTTTGCCAGGCGCCCAAGGCACGCAGCGCTCTAGGAGGCGGCGAGGGCACGCAGTGCTTTGCTAGGCGGCGAGCGGACGTGGAGCTTTGCTAGGCAGCGAAGGCTGAGGACGCTTTGCTAGGCGCTTTGCCAGGCGGCGAAGGCACGAAGCGATTGGGGAGGCGGCGAGGGCACGCAGTGCTTTGCTAGGCGGCGAGGGCGAAAGGGACGCAGCGCTTTCTTAGGCGGCGAAGGCACGCGCTGCTTTGCTAGGCGCCCAAGGAACACGGCACTTTGCTAGGCGGCGAGGGCGAGAAGGCACGCAGCGCTTTCTTAGGCGGCGAGGCAGCGAAGGCACGCGCTGCTTTGCTAGGCGCCGAAGGCACGCAGCGCTTCCTTCGTTTGCGAGGCAGCGAAGAGATGGAGCGCTTTGCTTGTTGGCCAGGCAGCGAACAGGCGCTGTGCTTTGCTTTCTGCCACTCAGCGAATACACGCAGCGCTCTGCTTTTTGGCGAGGCAGTGAACAGATGCAGCGTTTAGTTTGCGAGGCGGCCAAGAGACGCGGCGCTTTGCATGCTGGCGAGGCGGCGAGCAGATCGAGTGCTTTGCTTGTTGGCGAGGCAGCGAAGAGATGCAGCGGTTTGCTTGTTTGTGACACAGCCAACATGCACAGTGGTTGCTCATTGTGCGAGGCAGCGAAGAGATGCAGCACCTTGCTTGTGCACCAGGTGGTGCAGTGGCATCGCGGATGGCTTTTTGGCGTGGAGGCGAAGCGAGGCAGCACTTTGCTAGTTGGCGAGGCAGCGCAGAGACGCAGCAGTCTGCTTGTTTGTGAGACAGCCAACATGCACAGTGGTTAGCTCTTGTGCGAGGCAGCGAATGAGCGCCGAGCAAATCGCTTTGTGCGTTCGCCGCCTCGCTGCCTAGCAAAGCGTCGTCTGCCTTGGGCGCCTAGCAAAGCTGCGCGTGCCGTGGCCGTCAAGCAAAGCGCCGTGTTCCTTGGGCGCCTAGCAAGGAACTGCCTGCGTTGGGCGCCTCGCCGCATCGCAGCCTAGCAAAGCGCTGCGTGCCTTCGGCGGCTGGCAAAGCCGTGCGTGCCTTCGCCGCCTCACACACCGCGGCGTGCCTTCGGCGCCTAGCAAAGCAGCGCGTGCCTTCGCCGCCTCGCCGCCTGAGAAAGCGCTGCGTGCCTTCTCGCCCTCGCCGCCTAGCAAAGCGCCGTGTCCCTTCACCGCCTCGCCGCCTAGCAAAGCTGCGCGTGCCGTCGCCGCCTAGCAAAGCGCCGTGTTCCTTGGGCGCCTAGCAAAGCAGCGCGTGCCTTCGCCGCCTAAGAAAGCGCTGCGTCCCTTTCGCCCTCGCCGCCCAACAAAGCGCCGTGTCCCTTCACCGCCTCCCCAATCGCTTCGGCCCTTCGCCGCCTCGCCGCCCAGCAAAGCGCTGCTTGCCTTCGCCGCCTCACACACCGCTGCGTCCCTTCGCCGCCTCGCCGCTTAGCAAACGCCGTAGTAGCGCCGAAGGCACACGGCGCTTTTGTAGGCGCCGAAGGCACGTGGCGCTTTGCTAAGCAGCGAGGCAGCGAAGGCACGCAGCGATCTGATCGTGGTGGACGGGCTAGGGCGCCTTGCTAGGCGGCGAGGCGGCGAAGGCACGCAGCGCTTTGCCAGGCGCCCAAGGACGCAGCGCTGTGCGAGGCGGCGAGGGCACGCAGCGCTTTGCCAGGCGCCCAAGGCACGCAGCGCTCTAGGAGGCGGCGAGGGCACACAGTGCTTTGCTAGGCGGCGAGCGGACGTGGAGCTTTGCTAGGCAGCGAAGGCTGAGGACGCTTTGCTAGGCGCTTTGCCAGGCGGCGAAGGCACGAAGCGATTGGGGAGGCGGCGAAGGCACACGGCGCTTTGCTAGGCGGCGAGGGCGAGAAGGCACGCAGCGCTTTCTTAGGCGGCGAGGCAGCGAAGGCACGCGCTGCTTTGCTAGGCGCCGAAGGCACGCAGCGCTTCCTTCGTTTGCGAGGCAGCGAAGAGATGGAGCGCTTTGCTTGTTGGCCAGGCAGCGAACAGGCGCTGTGCTTTGCTTTCTGCCACTCAGCGAATACACGCAGCGCTCTGCTTTTTGGCGAGGCAGCGAACAGATGCAGCGAACAGATGCAGCGTTTAGTTTGCGAGGCGGCCAAGAGACGCGGCGCTTTGCATGCTGGCGAGGCGGCGAGCAGATCGAGTGCTTTGCTTGTTGGCGAGGCAGCGAAGAGATGCAGCGGTTTGCTTGTTTGTGACACAGCCAACATGCACAGTGGTTGCTCATTGTGCGAGGCAGCGAAGAGATGCAGCACCTTGCTTGTGCACCAGGTGGTGCAGTGGCATCGCGGATGGCTTTTTGGCGTGGAGGCGAAGCGAGGCAGCACTTTGCTAGTTGGCGAGGCAGCGCAGAGACGCAGCAGTCTGCTTGTTTGTGAGACAGCCAACATGCACAGTGGTTAGCTCTTGTGCGAGGCAGCGAATGAGCGCCGAGCAAATCGCTTTGTGCGTTCGCCGCCTCGCTGCCTAGCAAAGCGTCGTCTGCCTTGGGCGCCTAGCAAAGCTGCGCGTGCCGTGGCCGTCAAGCAAAGCGCCGTGTTCCTTGGGCGCCTAGCAAGGAACTGCCTGCGTTGGGCGCCTCGCCGCATCGCAGCCTAGCAAAGCGCTGCGTGCCTTCGCCGCCTGGCAGAGCAGCGCGTGCCTTCGCCGCCTCGCCGCCTGAGAAAGCGCTGCGTGCCTTCTCGCCCTCGCCGCCTAGCAAAGCTCCGCGTGCCGTCGCCGCCTAGCAAAGCGCCGTGTTCCTTGGGCGCCTAGCAAAGCAGCGCGTGCCTTCGCTGCCTAAGAAAGCGCTGCGTCCCTTTCGCCCTCGCCGCCCAACAAAGCGCCGTGTCCCTTCACCGCCTCCCCAATCGCTTCGGCCCTTCGCCGCCTCGCCGCCCAGCAAAGCGCTGCTTGCCTTCGCCGCCTCACACACCGCTGCGTCCCTTCGCCGCCTCGCCGCTTAGCAAACGCCGTAGTAGCGCCGAAGGCACACGGCGCTTTTGTAGGCGCCGAAGGCACGTGGCGCTTTGCTAAGCAGCGAGGCAGCGAAGGCACGCAGCGATCTGATCGTGGTGGACGGGCTAGGGCGCCTTGCTAGGCGGCGAGGCGGCGAAGGCACGCAGCGCTTTGCCAGGCGCCGAAGGCACGCAGCGCTTTGCCAGGCGCCCAAGGACGCAGCGCTCTAGGAGGCGGCGAGGGCACACAGTGCTTTGCTAGGCGGCGAGCGGACGTGGAGCTTTGCTAGGCAGCGAAGGCTGAGGACGCTTTGCTAGGCGCTTTGCTAGGCGGCGAAGGCACGAAGCGATTGGGGAGGCGGCGAAGGCACACGGCGCTTTGCTAGGCGGCGAGGGCGAGAAGGCACGCAGCGCTTTCTTAGGCGGCGAGGCGGCGAAGGCACGCGCTGCTTTGCTAGGCGCCGAAGGCACGCAGCGCTTCCTTCGTTTGCGAGGCAGCGAAGAGATGGAGCGCTTTGCTTGTTGGCCAGGCAGCGAACAGGCGCTGTGCTTTGCTTTCTGCCACTCAGCGAATACACGCAGCGCTCTGCTTTTTGGCGAGGCAGCGAACAGATGCAGCGTTTAGTTTGCGAGGCGGCCAAGAGACGCGGCGCTTTGCATGCTGGCGAGGCGGCGAGCAGATCGAGTGCTTTGCTTGTTGGCGAGGCAGCGAAGAGATGCAGCGGTTTGCTTGTTTGTGACACAGCCAACATGCACAGTGGTTGCTCATTGTGCGAGGCAGCGAAGAGATGCAGCACCTTGCTTGTGCACCAGGTGGTGCAGTGGCATCGCGGATGGCTTTTTGGCGTGGAGGCGAAGCGAGGCAGCACTTTGCTAGTTGGCGAGGCAGCGCAGAGACGCAGCAGTCTGCTTGTTTGTGAGACAGCCAACATGCACAGTGGTTAGCTCTTGTGCGAGGCAGCGAATGAGCGCCGAGCAAATCGCTTTGTGCGTTCGCCGCCTCGCTGCCTAGCAAAGCGTCGTCTGCCTTGGGCGCCTAGCAAAGCTGCGCGTGCCGTGGCCGTCAAGCAAAGCGCCGTGTTCCTTGGGCGCCTAGCAAGGAACTGCCTGCGTTGGGCGCCTCGCCGCATCGCAGCCTAGCAAAGCGCTGCGTGCCTTCGGCGGCTGGCAAAGCCGTGCGTGCCTTCGCCGCCTCACACACCGCGGCGTGCCTTCGGCGCCTAGCAAAGCAGCGCGTGCCTTCGCCGCCTCGCCGCCTGAGAAAGCGCTGCGTGCCTTCTCGCCCTCGCCGCCTAGCAAAGCGCCGTGTCCCTTCACCGCCTCGCCGCCTAGCAAAGCTGCGCGTGCCGTCGCCGCCTAGCAAAGCGCCGTGTTCCTTGGGCGCCTAGCAAAGCAGCGCGTGCCTTCGCCGCCTAAGAAAGCGCTGCGTCCCTTTCGCCCTCGCCGCCCAACAAAGCGCCGTGTCCCTTCACCGCCTCCCCAATCGCTTCGGCCCTTCGCCGCCTCGCCGCCCAGCAAAGCGCTGCTTGCCTTCGCCGCCTCACACACCGCTGCGTCCCTTCGCCGCCTCGCCGCTTAGCAAACGCCGTAGTAGCGCCGAAGGCACACGGCGCTTTTGTAGGCGCCGAAGGCACGTGGCGCTTTGCTAAGCAGCGAGGCAGCGAAGGCACGCAGCGATCTGATCGTGGTGGACGGGCTAGGGCGCCTTGCTAGGCGGCGAGGCGGCGAAGGCACGCAGCGCTTTGCCAGGCGCCCAAGGACGCAGCGCTGTGCGAGGCGGCGAGGGCACGCAGCGCTTTGCCAGGCGCCCAAGGCACGCAGCGCTCTAGGAGGCGGCGAGGGCACACAGTGCTTTGCTAGGCGGCGAGCGGACGTGGAGCTTTGCTAGGCAGCGAAGGCTGAGGACGCTTTGCTAGGCGCTTTGCCAGGCGGCGAAGGCACGAAGCGATTGGGGAGGCGGCGAAGGCACACGGCGCTTTGCTAGGCGGCGAGGGCGAGAAGGCACGCAGCGCTTTCTTAGGCGGCGAGGCAGCGAAGGCACGCGCTGCTTTGCTAGGCGCCGAAGGCACGCAGCGCTTCCTTCGTTTGCGAGGCAGCGAAGAGATGGAGCGCTTTGCTTGTTGGCCAGGCAGCGAACAGGCGCTGTGCTTTGCTTTCTGCCACTCAGCGAATACACGCAGCGCTCTGCTTTTTGGCGAGGCAGCGAACAGATGCAGCGAACAGATGCAGCGTTTAGTTTGCGAGGCGGCCAAGAGACGCGGCGCTTTGCATGCTGGCGAGGCGGCGAGCAGATCGAGTGCTTTGCTTGTTGGCGAGGCAGCGAAGAGATGCAGCGGTTTGCTTGTTTGTGACACAGCCAACATGCACAGTGGTTGCTCATTGTGCGAGGCAGCGAAGAGATGCAGCACCTTGCTTGTGCACCAGGTGGTGCAGTGGCATCGCGGATGGCTTTTTGGCGTGGAGGCGAAGCGAGGCAGCACTTTGCTAGTTGGCGAGGCAGCGCAGAGACGCAGCAGTCTGCTTGTTTGTGAGACAGCCAACATGCACAGTGGTTAGCTCTTGTGCGAGGCAGCGAATGAGCGCCGAGCAAATCGCTTTGTGCGTTCGCCGCCTCGCTGCCTAGCAAAGCGTCGTCTGCCTTGGGCGCCTAGCAAAGCTGCGCGTGCCGTGGCCGTCAAGCAAAGCGCCGTGTTCCTTGGGCGCCTAGCAAGGAACTGCCTGCGTTGGGCGCCTCGCCGCATCGCAGCCTAGCAAAGCGCTGCGTGCCTTCGCCGCCTGGCAGAGCAGCGCGTGCCTTCGCCGCCTCGCCGCCTGAGAAAGCGCTGCGTGCCTTCTCGCCCTCGCCGCCTAGCAAAGCTCCGCGTGCCGTCGCCGCCTAGCAAAGCGCCGTGTTCCTTGGGCGCCTAGCAAAGCAGCGCGTGCCTTCGCCGCCTAAGAAAGCGCTGCGTCCCTTTCGCCCTCGCCGCCCAACAAAGCGCCGTGTCCCTTCACCGCCTCCCCAATCGCTTCGGCCCTTCGCCGCCTCGCCGCCCAGCAAAGCGCTGCTTGCCTTCGCCGCCTCACACACCGCTGCGTCCCTTCGCCGCCTCGCCGCTTAGCAAACGCCGTAGTAGCGCCGAAGGCACACGGCGCTTTTGTAGGCGCCGAAGGCACGTGGCGCTTTGCTAAGCAGCGAGGCAGCGAAGGCACGCAGCGATCTGATCGTGGTGGACGGGCTAGGGCGCCTTGCTAGGCGGCGAGGCGGCGAAGGCACGCAGCGCTTTGCCAGGCGCCGAAGGCACGCAGCGCTTTGCCAGGCGCCCAAGGACGCAGCGCTCTAGGAGGCGGCGAGGGCACACAGTGCTTTGCTAGGCGGCGAGCGGACGTGGAGCTTTGCTAGGCAGCGAAGGCTGAGGACGCTTTGCTAGGCGCTTTGCTAGGCGGCGAAGGCACGAAGCGATTGGGGAGGCGGCGAAGGCACACGGCGCTTTGCTAGGCGGCGAGGGCGAGAAGGCACGCAGCGCTTTCTTAGGCGGCGAGGCGGCGAAGGCACGCGCTGCTTTGCTAGGCGCCGAAGGCACGCAGCGCTTCCTTCGTTTGCGAGGCAGCGAAGAGATGGAGCGCTTTGCTTGTTGGCCAGGCAGCGAACAGGCGCTGTGCTTTGCTTTCTGCCACTCAGCGAATACACGCAGCGCTCTGCTTTTTGGCGAGGCAGCGAACAGATGCAGCGTTTAGTTTGCGAGGCGGCCAAGAGACGCGGCGCTTTGCATGCTGGCGAGGCGGCGAGCAGATCGAGTGCTTTGCTTGTTGGCGAGGCAGCGAAGAGATGCAGCGGTTTGCTTGTTTGTGACACAGCCAACATGCACAGTGGTTGCTCATTGTGCGAGGCAGCGAAGAGATGCAGCACCTTGCTTGTGCACCAGGTGGTGCAGTGGCATCGCGGATGGCTTTTTGGCGTGGAGGCGAAGCGAGGCAGCACTTTGCTAGTTGGCGAGGCAGCGCAGAGACGCAGCAGTCTGCTTGTTTGTGAGACAGCCAACATGCACAGTGGTTAGCTCTTGTGCGAGGCAGCGAATGAGCGCCGAGCAAATCGCTTTGTGCGTTCGCCGCCTCGCTGCCTAGCAAAGCGTCGTCTGCCTTGGGCGCCTAGCAAAGCTGCGCGTGCCGTCGCCGTCAAGCAAAGCGCCGTGTTCCTTGGGCGCCTAGCAAGGAACTGCCTGCGTTGGGCGCCTCGCCGCATCGCAGCCTAGCAAAGCGCTGCGTGCCTTCGGCGGCTGGCAAAGCCGTGCGTGCCTTCGCCGCCTCACACACCGCGGCGTGCCTTCGCCGCCTCGCCGCCTGAGAAAGCGCTGCGTGCCTTCTCGCCCTCGCCGCCTAGCAAAGCTCCGCGTGCCGTCGCCGCCTAGCAAAGCGCCGTGTTCCTTGGGCGCCTAGCAAAGCAGCGCGTGCCTTCGCCGCCTAAGAAAGCGCTGCGTCCCTTTCGCCCTCGCCGCCCAACAAAGCGCCGTGTCCCTTCACCGCCTCCCCAATCGCTTCGGCCCTTCGCCGCCTCGCCGCCCAGCAAAGCGCTGCTTGCCTTCGCCGCCTCACACACCGCTGCGTCCCTTCGCCGCCTCGCCGCTTAGCAAACGCCGTAGTAGCGCCGAAGGCACACGGCGCTTTTGTAGGCGCCGAAGGCACGTGGCGCTTTGCTAAGCAGCGAGGCAGCGAAGGCACGCAGCGATCTGATCGTGGTGGACGGGCTAGGGCGCCTTGCTAGGCGGCGAGGCGGCGAAGGCACGCAGCGCTTTGCCAGGCGCCCAAGGACGCAGCGCTGTGCGAGGCGGCGAGGGCACGCAGCGCTTTGCCAGGCGCCGAAGGCACGCAGCGCTCTAGGAGGCGGCGAGGGCACGCAGTGCTTTGCTAGGCGGCGAGCCGACGTGGAGCTTTGCTAGGCAGCGAAGGCTGAGGACGCTTTGCTAGGCGCTTTGCCAGGCGGCGAAGGCACGAAGCGATTGGGGAGGCGGCGAGGGCACGCAGTGCTTTGCTAGGCGGCGAGGGCGAAAGGGACGCAGCGCTTTCTTAGGCGGCGAAGGCACGCGCTGCTTTGCTAGGCGCCCAAGGAACACGGCGCTTTGCTAGGCGGCGAGGGCGAGAAGGCACGCAGCGCTTTCTTAGGCGGCGAGGCAGCGAAGGCACGCGCTGCTTTGCTAGGCGCCGAAGGCACGCAGCGCTTCCTTCGTTTGCGAGGCAGCGAAGAGATGGAGCGCTTTGCTTGTTGGCCAGGCAGCGAACAGGCGCTGTGCTTTGCTTTCTGCCACTCAGCGAATACACGCAGCGCTCTGCTTTTTGGCGAGGCAGCGAACAGATGCAGCGAACAGATGCAGCGTTTAGTTTGCGAGGCGGCCAAGAGACGCGGCGCTTTGCATGCTGGCGAGGCGGCGAGCAGATCGAGTGCTTTGCTTGTTGGCGAGGCAGCGAAGAGATGCAGCGGTTTGCTTGTTTGTGACACAGCCAACATGCACAGTGGTTGCTCATTGTGCGAGGCAGCGAAGAGATGCAGCACCTTGCTTGTGCACCAGGTGGTGCAGTGGCATCGCGGATGGCTTTTTGGCGTGGAGGCGAAGCGAGGCAGCACTTTGCTAGTTGGCGAGGCAGCGCAGAGACGCAGCAGTCTGCTTGTTTGTGAGACAGCCAACACGCACAGTGGTTAGCTCTTGTGCGAGGCAGCGAATGAGCGCCGAGCAAATCGCTTTGTGCGTTCGCCGCCTCGCTGCCTAGCAAAGCGTCGTCTGCCTTGGGCGCCTAGCAAAGCTGCGCGTGCCGTCGCCGTCAAGCAAAGCGCCGTGTTCCTTGGGCGCCTAGCAAGGAACTGCCTGCGTTGGGCGCCTCGCCGCATCGCAGCCTAGCAAAGCGCTGCGTGCCTTCGGCGGCTGGCAAAGCCGTGCGTGCCTTCGCCGCCTCACACACCGCGGCGTGCCTTCGCCGCCTGGCAGAGCAGCGCGTGCCTTCGCCGCCTCGCCGCCTGAGAAAGCGCTGCGTGCCTTCTCGCCCTCGCCGCCTAGCAAAGCGCCGTGTCCCTTCACCGCCTCGCCGCCTAGCAAAGCTCCGCGTGCCGTCGCCGCCTAGCAAAGCGCCGTGTTCCTTGGGCGCCTAGCAAAGCAGCGCGTGCCTTCGCCGCCTAAGAAAGCGCTGCGTCCCTTTCGCCCTCGCCGCCCAACAAAGCGCCGTGTCCCTTCACCGCCTCCCCAATCGCTTCGGCCCTTCGCCGCCTCGCCGCCCAGCAAAGCGCTGCTTGCCTTCGCCGCCTCACACACCGCTGCGTCCCTTCGCCGCCTCGCCGCTTAGCAAACGCCGTAGTAGCGCCGAAGGCACACGGCGCTTTTGTAGGCGCCGAAGGCACGTGGCGCTTTGCTAAGCAGCGAGGCAGCGAAGGCACGCAGCGATCTGATCGTGGTGGACGGGCTAGGGCGCCTTGCTAGGCGGCGAGGCGGCGAAGGCACGCAGCGCTTTGCCAGGCGCCCAAGGACGCAGCGCTGTGCGAGGCGGCGAGGGCACGCAGCGCTTTGCCAGGCGCCCAAGGCACGCAGCGCTCTAGGAGGCGGCGAGGGCACACAGTGCTTTGCTAGGCGGCGAGCGGACGTGGAGCTTTGCTAGGCAGCGAAGGCTGAGGACGCTTTGCTAGGCGCTTTGCCAGGCGGCGAAGGCACGAAGCGATTGGGGAGGCGGCGAAGGCACACGGCGCTTTGCTAGGCGGCGAGGGCGAGAAGGCACGCAGCGCTTTCTTAGGCGGCCAGGCGGCCAAGGCACGCGCTGCTTTGCTAGGCGCCGAAGGCACGCAGCGCTTCCTTCGTTTGCGAGGCAGCGAAGAGATGGAGCGCTTTGCTTGTTGGCCAGGCAGCGAACAGGCGCTGTGCTTTGCTTTCTGCCACTCAGCGAATACACGCAGCGCTCTGCTTTTTGGCGAGGCAGCGAACAGATGCAGCGAACAGATGCAGCGTTTAGTTTGCGAGGCGGCCAAGAGACGCGGCGCTTTGCATGCTGGCGAGGCGGCGAGCAGATCGAGTGCTTTGCTTGTTGGCGAGGCAGCGAAGAGATGCAGCGGTTTGCTTGTTTGTGACACAGCCAACATGCACAGTGGTTGCTCATTGTGCGAGGCAGCGAAGAGATGCAGCACCTTGCTTGTGCACCAGGTGGTGCAGTGGCATCGCGGATGGCTTTTTGGCGTGGAGGCGAAGCGAGGCAGCACTTTGCTAGTTGGCGAGGCAGCGCAGAGACGCAGCAGTCTGCTTGTTTGTGAGACAGCCAACATGCACAGTGGTTAGCTCTTGTGCGAGGCAGCGAATGAGCGCCGAGCAAATCGCTTTGTGCGTTCGCCGCCTCGCTGCCTAGCAAAGCGTCGTCTGCCTTGGGCGCCTAGCAAAGCTGCGCGTGCCGTGGCCGTCAAGCAAAGCGCCGTGTTCCTTGGGCGCCTAGCAAGGAACTGCCTGCGTTGGGCGCCTCGCCGCATCGCAGCCTAGCAAAGCGCTGCGTGCCTTCGGCGGCTGGCAAAGCCGTGCGTGCCTTCGCCGCCTCACACACCGCGGCGTGCCTTCGCCGCCTCGCCGCCTGAGAAAGCGCTGCGTGCCTTCTCGCCCTCGCCGCCTAGCAAAGCTCCGCGTGCCGTCGCCGCCTAGCAAAGCGCCGTGTTCCTTGGGCGCCTAGCAAAGCAGCGCGTGCCTTCGCCGCCTAAGAAAGCGCTGCGTCCCTTTCGCCCTCGCCGCCCAACAAAGCGCCGTGTCCCTTCACCGCCTCCCCAATCGCTTCGGCCCTTCGCCGCCTCGCCGCCCAGCAAAGCGCTGCTTGCCTTCGCCGCCTCACACACCGCTGCGTCCCTTCGCCGCCTCGCCGCTTAGCAAACGCCGTAGTAGCGCCGAAGGCACACGGCGCTTTTGTAGGCGCCGAAGGCACGTGGCGCTTTGCTAAGCAGCGAGGCAGCGAAGGCACGCAGCGATCTGATCGTGGTGGACGGGCTAGGGCGCCTTGCTAGGCGGCGAGGCGGCGAAGGCACGCAGCGCTTTGCCAGGCGCCGAAGGCACGCAGCGCTTTGCCAGGCGCCCAAGGACGCAGCGCTCTAGGAGGCGGCGAGGGCACACAGTGCTTTGCTAGGCGGCGAGCGGACGTGGAGCTTTGCTAGGCAGCGAAGGCTGAGGACGCTTTGCTAGGCGCTTTGCTAGGCGGCGAAGGCACGAAGCGATTGGGGAGGCGGCGAAGGCACACGGCGCTTTGCTAGGCGGCGAGGGCGAGAAGGCACGCAGCGCTTTCTTAGGCGGCGAGGCGGCGAAGGCACGCGCTGCTTTGCTAGGCGCCGAAGGCACGCAGCGCTTCCTTCGTTTGCGAGGCAGCGAAGAGATGGAGCGCTTTGCTTGTTGGCCAGGCAGCGAACAGGCGCTGTGCTTTGCTTTCTGCCACTCAGCGAATACACGCAGCGCTCTGCTTTTTGGCGAGGCAGCGAACAGATGCAGCGTTTAGTTTGCGAGGCGGCCAAGAGACGCGGCGCTTTGCATGCTGGCGAGGCGGCGAGCAGATCGAGTGCTTTGCTTGTTGGCGAGGCAGCGAAGAGATGCAGCGGTTTGCTTGTTTGTGACACAGCCAACATGCACAGTGGTTGCTCATTGTGCGAGGCAGCGAAGAGATGCAGCACCTTGCTTGTGCACCAGGTGGTGCAGTGGCATCGCGGATGGCTTTTTGGCGTGGAGGCGAAGCGAGGCAGCACTTTGCTAGTTGGCGAGGCAGCGCAGAGACGCAGCAGTCTGCTTGTTTGTGAGACAGCCAACATGCACAGTGGTTAGCTCTTGTGCGAGGCAGCGAATGAGCGCCGAGCAAATCGCTTTGTGCGTTCGCCGCCTCGCTGCCTAGCAAAGCGTCGTCTGCCTTGGGCGCCTAGCAAAGCTGCGCGTGCCGTCGCCGTCAAGCAAAGCGCCGTGTTCCTTGGGCGCCTAGCAAGGAACTGCCTGCGTTGGGCGCCTCGCCGCATCGCAGCCTAGCAAAGCGCTGCGTGCCTTCGGCGGCTGGCAAAGCCGTGCGTGCCTTCGCCGCCTCACACACCGCGGCGTGCCTTCGCCGCCTCGCCGCCTGAGAAAGCGCTGCGTGCCTTCTCGCCCTCGCCGCCTAGCAAAGCTGCGCGTGCCGTCGCCGCCTAGCAAAGCGCCGTGTTCCTTGGGCGCCTAGCAAAGCAGCGCGTGCCTTCGCCGCCTAAGAAAGCGCTGCGTCCCTTTCGCCCTCGCCGCCCAACAAAGCGCCGTGTCCCTTCACCGCCTCCCCAATCGCTTCGGCCCTTCGCCGCCTCGCCGCCCAGCAAAGCGCTGCTTGCCTTCGCCGCCTCACACACCGCTGCGTCCCTTCGCCGCCTCGCCGCTTAGCAAACGCCGTAGTAGCGCCGAAGGCACACGGCGCTTTTGTAGGCGCCGAAGGCACGTGGCGCTTTGCTAAGCAGCGAGGCAGCGAAGGCACGCAGCGATCTGATCGTGGTGGACGGGCTAGGGCGCCTTGCTAGGCGGCGAGGCGGCGAAGGCACGCAGCGCTTTGCCAGGCGCCCAAGGACGCAGCGCTGTGCGAGGCGGCGAGGGCACGCAGCGCTTTGCCAGGCGCCGAAGGCACGCAGCGCTCTAGGAGGCGGCGAGGGCACGCAGTGCTTTGCTAGGCGGCGAGCCGACGTGGAGCTTTGCTAGGCAGCGAAGGCTGAGGACGCTTTGCTAGGCGCTTTGCCAGGCGGCGAAGGCACGAAGCGATTGGGGAGGCGGCGAGGGCACGCAGTGCTTTGCTAGGCGGCGAGGGCGAAAGGGACGCAGCGCTTTCTTAGGCGGCGAAGGCACGCGCTGCTTTGCTAGGCGCCCAAGGAACACGGCGCTTTGCTAGGCGGCGAGGGCGAGAAGGCACGCAGCGCTTTCTTAGGCGGCGAGGCAGCGAAGGCACGCGCTGCTTTGCTAGGCGCCGAAGGCACGCAGCGCTTCCTTCGTTTGCGAGGCAGCGAAGAGATGGAGCGCTTTGCTTGTTGGCCAGGCAGCGAACAGGCGCTGTGCTTTGCTTTCTGCCACTCAGCGAATACACGCAGCGCTCTGCTTTTTGGCGAGGCAGCGAACAGATGCAGCGAACAGATGCAGCGTTTAGTTTGCGAGGCGGCCAAGAGACGCGGTGCTTTGCATGCTGGCGAGGCGGCGAGCAGATCGAGTGCTTTGCTTGTTGGCGAGGCAGCGAAGAGATGCAGCGGTTTGCTTGTTTGTGACACAGCCAACATGCACAGTGGTTGCTCATTGTGCGAGGCAGCGAAGAGATGCAGCACCTTGCTTGTGCACCAGGTGGTGCAGTGGCATCGCGGATGGCTTTTTGGCGTGGAGGCGAAGCGAGGCAGCACTTTGCTAGTTGGCGAGGCAGCGCAGAGACGCAGCAGTCTGCTTGTTTGTGAGACAGCCAACACGCACAGTGGTTAGCTCTTGTGCGAGGCAGCGAATGAGCGCCGAGCAAATCGCTTTGTGCGTTCGCCGCCTCGCTGCCTAGCAAAGCGTCGTCTGCCTTGGGCGCCTAGCAAAGCTGCGCGTGCCGTGGCCGTCAAGCAAAGCGCCGTGTTCCTTGGGCGCCTAGCAAGGAACTGCCTGCGTTGGGCGCCTCGCCGCATCGCAGCCTAGCAAAGCGCTGCGTGCCTTCGGCGGCTGGCAAAGCCGTGCGTGCCTTCGCCGCCTCACACACCGCGGCGTGCCTTCGCCGCCTGGCAGAGCAGCGCGTGCCTTCGCCGCCTCGCCGCCTGAGAAAGCGCTGCGTGCCTTCTCGCCCTCGCCGCCTAGCAAAGCGCCGTGTCCCTTCACCGCCTCGCCGCCTAGCAAAGCTCCGCGTGCCGTCGCCGCCTAGCAAAGCGCCGTGTTCCTTGGGCGCCTAGCAAAGCAGCGCGTGCCTTCGCCGCCTAAGAAAGCGCTGCGTCCCTTTCGCCCTCGCCGCCCAACAAAGCGCCGTGTCCCTTCACCGCCTCCCCAATCGCTTCGGCCCTTCGCCGCCTCGCCGCCCAGCAAAGCGCTGCTTGCCTTCGCCGCCTCACACACCGCTGCGTCCCTTCGCCGCCTCGCCGCTTAGCAAACGCCGTAGTAGCGCCGAAGGCACACGGCGCTTTTGTAGGCGCCGAAGGCACGTGGCGCTTTGCTAAGCAGCGAGGCAGCGAAGGCACGCAGCGATCTGATCGTGGTGGACGGGCTAGGGCGCCTTGCTAGGCGGCGAGGCGGCGAAGGCACGCAGCGCTTTGCCAGGCGCCCAAGGACGCAGCGCTGTGCGAGGCGGCGAGGGCACGCAGCGCTTTGCCAGGCGCCGAAGGCACGCAGCGCTCTAGGAGGCGGCGAGGGCACGCAGTGCTTTGCTAGGCGGCGAGCGGACGTGGAGCTTTGCTAGGCAGCGAAGGCTGAGGACGCTTTGCTAGGCGCTTTGCCAGGCGGCGAAGGCACGAAGCGATTGGGGAGGCGGCGAGGGCACGCAGTGCTTTGCTAGGCGGCGAGGGCGAAAGGGACGCAGCGCTTTCTTAGGCGGCGAAGGCACGCGCTGCTTTGCTAGGCGCCCAAGGAACACGGCACTTTGCTAGGCGGCGAGGGCGAGAAGGCACGCAGCGCTTTCTTAGGCGGCGAGGCAGCGAAGGCACGCGCTGCTTTGCTAGGCGCCGAAGGCACGCAGCGCTTCCTTCGTTTGCGAGGCAGCGAAGAGATGGAGCGCTTTGCTTGTTGGCCAGGCAGCGAACAGGCGCTGTGCTTTGCTTTCTGCCACTCAGCGAATACACGCAGCGCTCTGCTTTTTGGCGAGGCAGTGAACAGATGCAGCGTTTAGTTTGCGAGGCGGCCAAGAGACGCGGCGCTTTGCATGCTGGCGAGGCGGCGAGCAGATCGAGTGCTTTGCTTGTTGGCGAGGCAGCGAAGAGATGCAGCGGTTTGCTTGTTTGTGACACAGCCAACATGCACAGTGGTTGCTCATTGTGCGAGGCAGCGAAGAGATGCAGCACCTTGCTTGTGCACCAGGTGGTGCAGTGGCATCGCGGATGGCTTTTTGGCGTGGAGGCGAAGCGAGGCAGCACTTTGCTAGTTGGCGAGGCAGCGCAGAGACGCAGCAGTCTGCTTGTTTGTGAGACAGCCAACATGCACAGTGGTTAGCTCTTGTGCGAGGCAGCGAATGAGCGCCGAGCAAATCGCTTTGTGCGTTCGCCGCCTCGCTGCCTAGCAAAGCGTCGTCTGCCTTGGGCGCCTAGCAAAGCTGCGCGTGCCGTGGCCGTCAAGCAAAGCGCCGTGTTCCTTGGGCGCCTAGCAAGGAACTGCCTGCGTTGGGCGCCTCGCCGCATCGCAGCCTAGCAAAGCGCTGCGTGCCTTCGGCGGCTGGCAAAGCCGTGCGTGCCTTCGCCGCCTCACACACCGCGGCGTGCCTTCGGCGCCTAGCAAAGCAGGGCGTGCCTTCGCCGCCTCGCCGCCTGAGAAAGCGCTGCGTGCCTTCTCGCCCTCGCCGCCTAGCAAAGCGCCGTGTCCCTTCACCGCCTCGCCGCCTAGCAAAGCTGCGCGTGCCGTCGCCGCCTAGCAAAGCGCCGTGTTCCTTGGGCGCCTAGCAAAGCAGCGCGTGCCTTCGCCGCCTAAGAAAGCGCTGCGTCCCTTTCGCCCTCGCCGCCCAACAAAGCGCCGTGTCCCTTCACCGCCTCCCCAATCGCTTCGGCCCTTCGCCGCCTCGCCGCCCAGCAAAGCGCTGCTTGCCTTCGCCGCCTCACACACCGCTGCGTCCCTTCGCCGCCTCGCCGCTTAGCAAACGCCGTAGTAGCGCCGAAG
Source organism: Apteryx mantelli (assembly GCF_036417845.1). NCBI lineage: Eukaryota > Metazoa > Chordata > Aves > Apterygiformes > Apterygidae > Apteryx > Apteryx mantelli. Next base: position 161,674 of record NW_027118492.1, on the reverse strand, counting down.
GCACACGGCGCTTTTGTAGGCGCCGAAGGCACGTGGCGCTTTGCTAAGCAGCGAGGCAGCGAAGGCACGCAGCGATCTGATCGTGGTGGACGGGCTAGGGCGCCTTGCTAGGCGGCGAGGCGGCGAAGGCACGCAGCGCTTTGCCAGGCGCCGAAGGCACGCAGCGCTTTGCCAGGCGCCCAAGGACGCAGCGCTCTAGGAGGCGGCGAGGGCACGCAGTGCTTTGCTAGGCGGCGAGCCGACGTGGAGCTTTGCTAGGCAGCGAAGGCTGAGGACGCTTTGCTAGGCGCTTTGCCAGGCGGCGAAGGCACGAAGCGATTGGGGAGGCGGCGAAGGCACACGGCGCTTTGCTAGGCGGCGAGGGCGAGAAGGCACGCAGCGCTTTCTTAGGCGGCGAGGCAGCGAAGGCACGCGCTGCTTTGTTAGGCGCCGAAGGCACGCAGCGCTTCCTTCGTTTGCGAGGCAGCGAAGAGATGGAGCGCTTTGCTTGTTGGCCAGGCAGCGAACAGGCGCTGTGCTTTGCTTTCTGCCACTCAGCGAATACACGCAGCGCTCTGCTTTTTGGCGAGGCAGCGAACAGATGCAGCGAACAGATGCAGCGTTTAGTTTGCGAGGCGGCCAAGAGACGCGGCGCTTTGCATGCTGGCGAGGCGGCGAGCAGATCGAGTGCTTTGCTTGTTGGCGAGGCAGCGAAGAGATGCAGCGGTTTGCTTGTTTGTGACACAGCCAACATGCACAGTGGTTGCTCATTGTGCGAGGCAGCGAAGAGATGCAGCACCTTGCTTGTGCACCAGGTGGTGCAGTGGCATCGCGGATGGCTTTTTGGCGTGGAGGCGAAGCGAGGCAGCACTTTGCTAGTTGGCGAGGCAGCGCAGAGACGCAGCAGTCTGCTTGTTTGTGAGACAGCCAACATGCACAGTGGTTAGCTCTTGTGCGAGGCAGCGAATGAGCGCCGAGCAAATCGCTTTGTGCGTTCGCCGCCTCGCTGCCTAGCAAAGCGTCGTCTGCCTTGGGCGCCTAGCAAAGCTGCGCGTGCCGTGGCCGTCAAGCAAAGCGCCGTGTTCCTTGGGCGCCTAGCAAGGAACTGCCTGCGTTGGGCGCCTCGCCGCATCGCAGCCTAGCAAAGCGCTGCGTGCCTTCGGCGGCTGGCAAAGCCGTGCGTGCCTTCGCCGCCTCACACACCGCGGCGTGCCTTCGCCGCCTGGCAGAGCAGCGCGTGCCTTCGCCGCCTCGCCGCCTGAGAAAGCGCTGCGTGCCTTCTCGCCCTCGCCGCCTAGCAAAGCGCCGTGTCCCTTCACCGCCTCGCCGCCTAGCAAAGCTGCGCGTGCCGTCGCCGCCTAGCAAAGCGCCGTGTTCCTTGGGCGCCTAGCAAAGCAGCGCGTGCCTTCGCCGCCTAAGAAAGCGCTGCGTCCCTTTCGCCCTCGCCGCCCAACAAAGCGCCGTGTCCCTTCACCGCCTCCCCAATCGCTTCGGCCCTTCGCCGCCTCGCCGCCCAGCAAAGCGCTGCTTGCCTTCGCCGCCTCACACACCGCTGCGTCCCTTCGCCGCCTCGCCGCTTAGCAAACGCCGTAGTAGCGCCGAAGGCACACGGCGCTTTTGTAGGCGCCGAAGGCACGTGGCGCTTTGCTAAGCAGCGAGGCAGCGAAGGCACGCAGCGATCTGATCGTGGTGGACGGGCTAGGGCGCCTTGCTAGGCGGCGAGGCGGCGAAGGCACGCAGCGCTTTGCCAGGCGCCCAAGGACGCAGCGCTGTGCGAGGCGGCGAGGGCACGCAGCGCTTTGCCAGGCGCCCAAGGCACGCAGCGCTCTAGGAGGCGGCGAGGGCACGCAGTGCTTTGCTAGGCGGCGAGCGGACGTGGAGCTTTGCTAGGCAGCGAAGGCTGAGGACGCTTTGCTAGGCGCTTTGCTAGGCGGCGAAGGCACGAAGCGATTGGGGAGGCGGCGAAGGCACACGGCGCTTTGCTAGGCGGCGAGGGCGAGAAGGCACGCAGCGCTTTCTTAGGCGGCGAGGCAGCGAAGGCACGCGCTGCTTTGCTAGGCGCCGAAGGCACGCAGCGCTTCCTTCGTTTGCGAGGCAGCGAAGAGATGGAGCGCTTTGCTTGTTGGCCAGGCAGCGAACAGGCGCTGTGCTTTGCTTTCTGCCACTCAGCGAATACACGCAGCGCTCTGCTTTTTGGCGAGGCAGCGAACAGATGCAGCGAACAGATGCAGCGTTTAGTTTGCGAGGCGGCCAAGAGACGCGGCGCTTTGCATGCTGGCGAGGCGGCGAGCAGATCGAGTGCTTTGCTTGTTGGCGAGGCAGCGAAGAGATGCAGCGGTTTGCTTGTTTGTGACACAGCCAACATGCACAGTGGTTGCTCATTGTGCGAGGCAGCGAAGAGATGCAGCACCTTGCTTGTGCACCAGGTGGTGCAGTGGCATCGCGGATGGCTTTTTGGCGTGGAGGCGAAGCGAGGCAGCACTTTGCTAGTTGGCGAGGCAGCGCAGAGACGCAGCAGTCTGCTTGTTTGTGAGACAGCCAACATGCACAGTGGTTAGCTCTTGTGCGAGGCAGCGAATGAGCGCCGAGCAAATCGCTTTGTGCGTTCGCCGCCTCGCTGCCTAGCAAAGCGTCGTCTGCCTTGGGCGCCTAGCAAAGCTGCGCGTGCCGTGGCCGTCAAGCAAAGCGCCGTGTTCCTTGGGCGCCTAGCAAGGAACTGCCTGCGTTGGGCGCCTCGCCGCATCGCAGCCTAGCAAAGCGCTGCGTGCCTTCGGCGGCTGGCAAAGCCGTGCGTGCCTTCGCCGCCTCACACACCGCGGCGTGCCTTCGCCGCCTGGCAGAGCAGCGCGTGCCTTCGCCGCCTCGCCGCCTGAGAAAGCGCTGCGTGCCTTCTCGCCCTCGCCGCCTAGCAAAGCGCCGTGTCCCTTCACCGCCTCGCCGCCTAGCAAAGCTCCGCGTGCCGTCGCCGCCTAGCAAAGCGCCGTGTTCCTTGGGCGCCTAGCAAAGCAGCGCGTGCCTTCGCCGCCTAAGAAAGCGCTGCGTCCCTTTCGCCCTCGCCGCCCAACAAAGCGCCGTGTCCCTTCACCGCCTCCCCAATCGCTTCGGCCCTTCGCCGCCTCGCCGCCCAGCAAAGCGCTGCTTGCCTTCGCCGCCTCACACACCGCTGCGTCCCTTCGCCGCCTCGCCGCTTAGCAAACGCCGTAGTAGCGCCGAAGGCACACGGCGCTTTTGTAGGCGCCGAAGGCACGTGGCGCTTTGCTAAGCAGCGAGGCAGCGAAGGCACGCAGCGATCTGATCGTGGTGGACGGGCTAGGGCGCCTTGCTAGGCGGCGAGGCGGCGAAGGCACGCAGCGCTTTGCCAGGCGCCCAAGGACGCAGCGCTGTGCGAGGCGGCGAGGGCACGCAGCGCTTTGCCAGGCGCCCAAGGCACGCAGCGCTCTAGGAGGCGGCGAGGGCACGCAGTGCTTTGCTAGGCGGCGAGCCGACGTGGAGCTTTGCTAGGCAGCGAAGGCTGAGGACGCTTTGCTAGGCGCTTTGCCAGGCGGCGAAGGCACGAAGCGATTGGGGAGGCGGCGAGGGCACGCAGTGCTTTGCTAGGCGGCGAGGGCGAAAGGGACGCAGCGCTTTCTTAGGCGGCGAAGGCACGCGCTGCTTTGCTAGGCGCCCAAGGAACACGGCGCTTTGCTAGGCGGCGAGGGCGAGAAGGCACGCAGCGCTTTCTTAGGCGGCGAGGCAGCGAAGGCACGCGCTGCTTTGCTAGGCGCCGAAGGCACGCAGCGCTTCCTTCGTTTGCGAGGCAGCGAAGAGATGGAGCGCTTTGCTTGTTGGCCAGGCAGCGAACAGGCGCTGTGCTTTGCTTTCTGCCACTCAGCGAATACACGCAGCGCTCTGCTTTTTGGCGAGGCAGTGAACAGATGCAGCGTTTAGTTTGCGAGGCGGCCAAGAGACGCGGCGCTTTGCATGCTGGCGAGGCGGCGAGCAGATCGAGTGCTTTGCTTGTTGGCGAGGCAGCGAAGAGATGCAGCGGTTTGCTTGTTTGTGACACAGCCAACATGCACAGTGGTTGCTCATTGTGCGAGGCAGCGAAGAGATGCAGCACCTTGCTTGTGCACCAGGTGGTGCAGTGGCATCGCGGATGGCTTTTTGGCGTGGAGGCGAAGCGAGGCAGCACTTTGCTAGTTGGCGAGGCAGCGCAGAGACGCAGCAGTCTGCTTGTTTGTGAGACAGCCAACATGCACAGTGGTTAGCTCTTGTGCGAGGCAGCGAATGAGCGCCGAGCAAATCGCTTTGTGCGTTCGCCGCCTCGCTGCCTAGCAAAGCGTCGTCTGCCTTGGGCGCCTAGCAAAGCTGCGCGTGCCGTCGCCGTCAAGCAAAGCGCCGTGTTCCTTGGGCGCCTAGCAAGGAACTGCCTGCGTTGGGCGCCTCGCCGCATCGCAGCCTAGCAAAGCGCTGCGTGCCTTCGGCGGCTGGCAAAGCCGTGCGTGCCTTCGCCGCCTCACACACCGCGGCGTGCCTTCGGCGCCTAGCAAAGCAGGGCGTGCCTTCGCCGCCTCGCCGCCTGAGAAAGCGCTGCGTGCCTTCTCGCCCTCGCCGCCTAGCAAAGCGCCGTGTCCCTTCACCGCCTCGCCGCCTAGCAAAGCTGCGCGTGCCGTCGCCGCCTAGCAAAGCGCCGTGTTCCTTGGGCGCCTAGCAAAGCAGCGCGTGCCTTCGCCGCCTAAGAAAGCGCTGCGTCCCTTTCGCCCTCGCCGCCCAACAAAGCGCCGTGTCCCTTCACCGCCTCCCCAATCGCTTCGGCCCTTCGCCGCCTCGCCGCCCAGCAAAGCGCTGCTTGCCTTCGCCGCCTCACACACCGCTGCGTCCCTTCGCCGCCTCGCCGCTTAGCAAACGCCGTAGTAGCGCCGAAGGCACACGGCGCTTTTGTAGGCGCCGAAGGCACGTGGCGCTTTGCTAAGCAGCGAGGCAGCGAAGGCACGCAGCGATCTGATCGTGGTGGACGGGCTAGGGCGCCTTGCTAGGCGGCGAGGCGGCGAAGGCACGCAGCGCTTTGCCAGGCGCCGAAGGCACGCAGCGCTTTGCCAGGCGCCCAAGGACGCAGCGCTCTAGGAGGCGGCGAGGGCACGCAGTGCTTTGCTAGGCGGCGAGCCGACGTGGAGCTTTGCTAGGCAGCGAAGGCTGAGGACGCTTTGCTAGGCGCTTTGCCAGGCGGCGAAGGCACGAAGCGATTGGGGAGGCGGCGAAGGCACACGGCGCTTTGCTAGGCGGCGAGGGCGAGAAGGCACGCAGCGCTTTCTTAGGCGGCCAGGCGGCCAAGGCACGCGCTGCTTTGCTAGGCGCCGAAGGCACGCAGCGCTTCCTTCGTTTGCGAGGCAGCGAAGAGATGGAGCGCTTTGCTTGTTGGCCAGGCAGCGAACAGGCGCTGTGCTTTGCTTTCTGCCACTCAGCGAATACACGCAGCGCTCTGCTTTTTGGCGAGGCAGCGAACAGATGCAGCGAACAGATGCAGCGTTTAGTTTGCGAGGCGGCCAAGAGACGCGGCGCTTTGCATGCTGGCGAGGCGGCGAGCAGATCGAGTGCTTTGCTTGTTGGCGAGGCAGCGAAGAGATGCAGCGGTTTGCTTGTTTGTGACACAGCCAACATGCACAGTGGTTGCTCATTGTGCGAGGCAGCGAAGAGATGCAGCACCTTGCTTGTGCACCAGGTGGTGCAGTGGCATCGCGGATGGCTTTTTGGCGTGGAGGCGAAGCGAGGCAGCACTTTGCTAGTTGGCGAGGCAGCGCAGAGACGCAGCAGTCTGCTTGTTTGTGAGACAGCCAACACGCACAGTGGTTAGCTCTTGTGCGAGGCAGCGAATGAGCGCCGAGCAAATCGCTTTGTGCGTTCGCCGCCTCGCTGCCTAGCAAAGCGTCGTCTGCCTTGGGCGCCTAGCAAAGCTGCGCGTGCCGTGGCCGTCAAGCAAAGCGCCGTGTTCCTTGGGCGCCTAGCAAGGAACTGCCTGCGTTGGGCGCCTCGCCGCATCGCAGCCTAGCAAAGCGCTGCGTGCCTTCGGCGGCTGGCAAAGCCGTGCGTGCCTTCGCCGCCTCACACAGCGCGGCGTGCCTTCGCCGCCTGGCAGAGCAGCGCGTGCCTTCGCCGCCTCGCCGCCTGAGAAAGCGCTGCGTGCCTTCTCGCCCTCGCCGCCTAGCAAAGCGCCGTGTCCCTTCACCGCCTCGCCGCCTAGCAAAGCTCCGCGTGCCGTCGCCGCCTAGCAAAGCGCCGTGTTCCTTGGGCGCCTAGCAAAGCAGCGCGTGCCTTCGCCGCCTAAGAAAGCGCTGCGTCCCTTTCGCCCTCGCCGCCCAACAAAGCGCCGTGTCCCTTCACCGCCTCCCCAATCGCTTCGGCCCTTCGCCGCCTCGCCGCCCAGCAAAGCGCTGCTTGCCTTCGCCGCCTCACACACCGCTGCGTCCCTTCGCCGCCTCGCCGCTTAGCAAACGCCGTAGTAGCGCCGAAGGCACACGGCGCTTTTGTAGGCGCCGAAGGCACGTGGCGCTTTGCTAAGCAGCGAGGCAGCGAAGGCACGCAGCGATCTGATCGTGGTGGACGGGCTAGGGCGCCTTGCTAGGCGGCGAGGCGGCGAAGGCACGCAGCGCTTTGCCAGGCGCCCAAGGACGCAGCGCTGTGCGAGGCGGCGAGGGCACGCAGCGCTTTGCCAGGCGCCCAAGGCACGCAGCGCTCTAGGAGGCGGCGAGGGCACACAGTGCTTTGCTAGGCGGCGAGCGGACGTGGAGCTTTGCTAGGCAGCGAAGGCTGAGGACGCTTTGCTAGGCGCTTTGCCAGGCGGCGAAGGCACGAAGCGATTGGGGAGGCGGCGAAGGCACACGGCGCTTTGCTAGGCGGCGAGGGCGAGAAGGCACGCAGCGCTTTCTTAGGCGGCGAGGCAGCGAAGGCACGCGCTGCTTTGCTAGGCGCCGAAGGCACGCAGCGCTTCCTTCGTTTGCGAGGCAGCGAAGAGATGGAGCGCTTTGCTTGTTGGCCAGGCAGCGAACAGGCGCTGTGCTTTGCTTTCTGCCACTCAGCGAATACACGCAGCGCTCTGCTTTTTGGCGAGGCAGCGAACAGATGCAGCGAACAGATGCAGCGTTTAGTTTGCGAGGCGGCCAAGAGACGCGGCGCTTTGCATGCTGGCGAGGCGGCGAGCAGATCGAGTGCTTTGCTTGTTGGCGAGGCAGCGAAGAGATGCAGCGGTTTGCTTGTTTGTGACACAGCCAACATGCACAGTGGTTGCTCATTGTGCGAGGCAGCGAAGAGATGCAGCACCTTGCTTGTGCACCAGGTGGTGCAGTGGCATCGCGGATGGCTTTTTGGCGTGGAGGCGAAGCGAGGCAGCACTTTGCTAGTTGGCGAGGCAGCGCAGAGACGCAGCAGTCTGCTTGTTTGTGAGACAGCCAACATGCACAGTGGTTAGCTCTTGTGCGAGGCAGCGAATGAGCGCCGAGCAAATCGCTTTGTGCGTTCGCCGCCTCGCTGCCTAGCAAAGCGTCGTCTGCCTTGGGCGCCTAGCAAAGCTGCGCGTGCCGTGGCCGTCAAGCAAAGCGCCGTGTTCCTTGGGCGCCTAGCAAGGAACTGCCTGCGTTGGGCGCCTCGCCGCATCGCAGCCTAGCAAAGCGCTGCGTGCCTTCGGCGGCTGGCAAAGCCGTGCGTGCCTTCGCCGCCTCACACACCGCGGCGTGCCTTCGCCGCCTCGCCGCCTGAGAAAGCGCTGCGTGCCTTCTCGCCCTCGCCGCCTAGCAAAGCTCCGCGTGCCGTCGCCGCCTAGCAAAGCGCCGTGTTCCTTGGGCGCCTAGCAAAGCAGCGCGTGCCTTCGCCGCCTAAGAAAGCGCTGCGTCCCTTTCGCCCTCGCCGCCCAACAAAGCGCCGTGTCCCTTCACCGCCTCCCCAATCGCTTCGGCCCTTCGCCGCCTCGCCGCCCAGCAAAGCGCTGCTTGCCTTCGCCGCCTCACACACCGCTGCGTCCCTTCGCCGCCTCGCCGCTTAGCAAACGCCGTAGTAGCGCCGAAGGCACACGGCGCTTTTGTAGGCGCCGAAGGCACGTGGCGCTTTGCTAAGCAGCGAGGCAGCGAAGGCACGCAGCGATCTGATCGTGGTGGACGGGCTAGGGCGCCTTGCTAGGCGGCGAGGCGGCGAAGGCACGCAGCGCTTTGCCAGGCGCCCAAGGACGCAGCGCTGTGCGAGGCGGCGAGGGCACGCAGCGCTTTGCCAGGCGCCCAAGGCACGCAGCGCTCTAGGAGGCGGCGAGGGCACGCAGTGCTTTGCTAGGCGGCGAGCCGACGTGGAGCTTTGCTAGGCAGCGAAGGCTGAGGACGCTTTGCTAGGCGCTTTGCCAGGCGGCGAAGGCACGAAGCGATTGGGGAGGCGGCGAGGGCACGCAGTGCTTTGCTAGGCGGCGAGGGCGAAAGGGACGCAGCGCTTTCTTAGGCGGCGAAGGCACGCGCTGCTTTGCTAGGCGCCCAAGGAACACGGCGCTTTGCTAGGCGGCGAGGGCGAGAAGGCACGCAGCGCTTTCTTAGGCGGCGAGGCAGCGAAGGCACGCGCTGCTTTGCTAGGCGCCGAAGGCACGCAGCGCTTCCTTCGTTTGCGAGGCAGCGAAGAGATGGAGCGCTTTGCTTGTTGGCCAGGCAGCGAACAGGCGCTGTGCTTTGCTTTCTGCCACTCAGCGAATACACGCAGCGCTCTGCTTTTTGGCGAGGCAGTGAACAGATGCAGCGTTTAGTTTGCGAGGCGGCCAAGAGACGCGGCGCTTTGCATGCTGGCGAGGCGGCGAGCAGATCGAGTGCTTTGCTTGTTGGCGAGGCAGCGAAGAGATGCAGCGGTTTGCTTGTTTGTGACACAGCCAACATGCACAGTGGTTGCTCATTGTGCGAGGCAGCGAAGAGATGCAGCACCTTGCTTGTGCACCAGGTGGTGCAGTGGCATCGCGGATGGCTTTTTGGCGTGGAGGCGAAGCGAGGCAGCACTTTGCTAGTTGGCGAGGCAGCGCAGAGACGCAGCAGTCTGCTTGTTTGTGAGACAGCCAACATGCACAGTGGTTAGCTCTTGTGCGAGGCAGCGAATGAGCGCCGAGCAAATCGCTTTGTGCGTTCGCCGCCTCGCTGCCTAGCAAAGCGTCGTCTGCCTTGGGCGCCTAGCAAAGCTGCGCGTGCCGTGGCCGTCAAGCAAAGCGCCGTGTTCCTTGGGCGCCTAGCAAGGAACTGCCTGCGTTGGGCGCCTCGCCGCATCGCAGCCTAGCAAAGCGCTGCGTGCCTTCGGCGGCTGGCAAAGCCGTGCGTGCCTTCGCCGCCTCACACACCGCGGCGTGCCTTCGGCGCCTAGCAAAGCAGGGCGTGCCTTCGCCGCCTCGCCGCCTGAGAAAGCGCTGCGTGCCTTCTCGCCCTCGCCGCCTAGCAAAGCGCCGTGTCCCTTCACCGCCTCGCCGCCTAGCAAAGCTGCGCGTGCCGTCGCCGCCTAGCAAAGCGCCGTGTTCCTTGGGCGCCTAGCAAAGCAGCGCGTGCCTTCGCCGCCTAAGAAAGCGCTGCGTCCCTTTCGCCCTCGCCGCCCAACAAAGCGCCGTGTCCCTTCACCGCCTCCCCAATCGCTTCGGCCCTTCGCCGCCTCGCCGCCCAGCAAAGCGCTGCTTGCCTTCGCCGCCTCACACACCGCTGCGTCCCTTCGCCGCCTCGCCGCTTAGCAAACGCCGTAGTAGCGCCGAAGGCACACGGCGCTTTTGTAGGCGCCGAAGGCACGTGGCGCTTTGCTAAGCAGCGAGGCAGCGAAGGCACGCAGCGATCTGATCGTGGTGGACGGGCTAGGGCGCCTTGCTAGGCGGCGAGGCGGCGAAGGCACGCAGCGCTTTGCCAGGCGCCGAAGGCACGCAGCGCTTTGCCAGGCGCCCAAGGACGCAGCGCTCTAGGAGGCGGCGAGGGCACGCAGTGCTTTGCTAGGCGGCGAGCCGACGTGGAGCTTTGCTAGGCAGCGAAGGCTGAGGACGCTTTGCTAGGCGCTTTGCCAGGCGGCGAAGGCACGAAGCGATTGGGGAGGCGGCGAAGGCACACGGCGCTTTGCTAGGCGGCGAGGGCGAGAAGGCACGCAGCGCTTTCTTAGGCGGCCAGGCGGCCAAGGCACGCGCTGCTTTGCTAGGCGCCGAAGGCACGCAGCGCTTCCTTCGTTTGCGAGGCAGCGAAGAGATGGAGCGCTTTGCTTGTTGGCCAGGCAGCGAACAGGCGCTGTGCTTTGCTTTCTGCCACTCAGCGAATACACGCAGCGCTCTGCTTTTTGGCGAGGCAGCGAACAGATGCAGCGAACAGATGCAGCGTTTAGTTTGCGAGGCGGCCAAGAGACGCGGCGCTTTGCATGCTGGCGAGGCGGCGAGCAGATCGAGTGCTTTGCTTGTTGGCGAGGCAGCGAAGAGATGCAGCGGTTTGCTTGTTTGTGACACAGCCAACATGCACAGTGGTTGCTCATTGTGCGAGGCAGCGAAGAGATGCAGCACCTTGCTTGTGCACCAGGTGGTGCAGTGGCATCGCGGATGGCTTTTTGGCGTGGAGGCGAAGCGAGGCAGCACTTTGCTAGTTGGCGAGGCAGCGCAGAGACGCAGCAGTCTGCTTGTTTGTGAGACAGCCAACACGCACAGTGGTTAGCTCTTGTGCGAGGCAGCGAATGAGCGCCGAGCAAATCGCTTTGTGCGTTCGCCGCCTCGCTGCCTAGCAAAGCGTCGTCTGCCTTGGGCGCCTAGCAAAGCTGCGCGTGCCGTGGCCGTCAAGCAAAGCGCCGTGTTCCTTGGGCGCCTAGCAAGGAACTGCCTGCGTTGGGCGCCTCGCCGCATCGCAGCCTAGCAAAGCGCTGCGTGCCTTCGGCGGCTGGCAAAGCCGTGCGTGCCTTCGCCGCCTCACACAGCGCGGCGTGCCTTCGCCGCCTGGCAGAGCAGCGCGTGCCTTCGCCGCCTCGCCGCCTGAGAAAGCGCTGCGTGCCTTCTCGCCCTCGCCGCCTAGCAAAGCGCCGTGTCCCTTCACCGCCTCGCCGCCTAGCAAAGCTCCGCGTGCCGTCGCCGCCTAGCAAAGCGCCGTGTTCCTTGGGCGCCTAGCAAAGCAGCGCGTGCCTTCGCCGCCTAAGAAAGCGCTGCGTCCCTTTCGCCCTCGCCGCCCAACAAAGCGCCGTGTCCCTTCACCGCCTCCCCAATCGCTTCGGCCCTTCGCCGCCTCGCCGCCCAGCAAAGCGCTGCTTGCCTTCGCCGCCTCACACACCGCTGCGTCCCTTCGCCGCCTCGCCGCTTAGCAAACGCCGTAGTAGCGCCGAAGGCACACGGCGCTTTTGTAGGCGCCGAAGGCACGTGGCGCTTTGCTAAGCAGCGAGGCAGCGAAGGCACGCAGCGATCTGATCGTGGTGGACGGGCTAGGGCGCCTTGCTAGGCGGCGAGGCGGCGAAGGCACGCAGCGCTTTGCCAGGCGCCCAAGGACGCAGCGCTGTGCGAGGCGGCGAGGGCACGCAGCGCTTTGCCAGGCGCCCAAGGCACGCAGCGCTCTAGGAGGCGGCGAGGGCACACAGTGCTTTGCTAGGCGGCGAGCGGACGTGGAGCTTTGCTAGGCAGCGAAGGCTGAGGACGCTTTGCTAGGCGCTTTGCCAGGCGGCGAAGGCACGAAGCGATTGGGGAGGCGGCGAAGGCACACGGCGCTTTGCTAGGCGGCGAGGGCGAGAAGGCACGCAGCGCTTTCTTAGGCGGCCAGGCGGCCAAGGCACGCGCTGCTTTGCTAGGCGCCGAAGGCACGCAGCGCTTCCTTCGTTTGCGAGGCAGCGAAGAGATGGAGCGCTTTGCTTGTTGGCCAGGCAGCGAACAGGCGCTGTGCTTTGCTTTCTGCCACTCAGCGAATACACGCAGCGCTCTGCTTTTTGGCGAGGCAGCGAACAGATGCAGCGTTTAGTTTGCGAGGCGGCCAAGAGACGCGGCGCTTTGCATGCTGGCGAGGTGGCGAGCAGATCGAGTGCTTTGCTTGTTGGCGAGGCAGCGAAGAGATGCAGCGGTTTGCTTGTTTGTGACACAGCCGACATGCACAGTGGTTGCTCATTGTGCGAGGCAGCGAAGAGATGCAGCACCTTGCTTGTGCACCAGGTGGTGCAGTGGCATCGCGGATGGCTTTTTGGCGTGGAGGCGAAGCGAGGCAGCACTTTGCTAGTTGGCGAGGCAGCGCAGAGACGCAGCAGTCTGCTTGTTTGTGAGACAGCCAACATGCACAGTGGTTAGCTCTTGTGCGAGGCAGCGAATGAGCGCCGAGCAAATCGCTTTGTGCGTTCGCCGCCTCGCTGCCTAGCAAAGCGTCGTCTGCCTTGGGCGCCTAGCAAAGCTGCGCGTGCCGTCGCCGTCAAGCAAAGCGCCGTGTTCCTTGGGCGCCTAGCAAGGAACTGCCTGCGTTGGGCGCCTCGCCGCATCGCAGCCTAGCAAAGCGCTGCGTGCCTTCGGCGGCTGGCAAAGCCGTGCGTGCCTTCGCCGCCTCACACACCGCGGCGTGCCTTCGCCGCCTGGCAGAGCAGCGCGTGCCTTCGCCGCCTCGCCGCCTGAGAAAGCGCTGCGTGCCTTCTCGCCCTCGCCGCCTAGCAAAGCGCCGTGTCCCTTCACCGCCTCGCCGCCTAGCAAAGCTCCGCGTGCCGTCGCCGCCTAGCAAAGCGCCGTGTTCCTTGGGCGCCTAGCAAAGCAGCGCGTGCCTTCGCCGCCTAAGAAAGCGCTGCGTCCCTTTCGCCCTCGCCGCCCAACAAAGCGCCGTGTCCCTTCACCGCCTCCCCAATCGCTTCGGCCCTTCGCCGCCTCGCCGCCCAGCAAAGCGCTGCTTGCCTTCGCCGCCTCACACACCGCTGCGTCCCTTCGCCGCCTCGCCGCTTAGCAAACGCCGTAGTAGCGCCGAAGGCACACGGCGCTTTTGTAGGCGCCGAAGGCACGTGGCGCTTTGCTAAGCAGCGAGGCAGCGAAGGCACGCAGCGATCTGATCGTGGTGGACGGGCTAGGGCGCCTTGCTAGGCGGCGAGGCGGCGAAGGCACGCAGCGCTTTGCCAGGCGCCGAAGGCACGCAGCGCTTTGCCAGGCGCCCAAGGACGCAGCGCTCTAGGAGGCGGCGAGGGCACACAGTGCTTTGCTAGGCGGCGAGCGGACGTGGAGCTTTGCTAGGCAGCGAAGGCTGAGGACGCTTTGCTAGGCGCTTTGCTAGGCGGCGAAGGCACGAAGCGATTGGGGAGGCGGCGAAGGCACACGGCGCTTTGCTAGGCGGCGAGGGCGAGAAGGCACGCAGCGCTTTCTTAGGCGGCGAGGCAGCGAAGGCACGCGCTGCTTTGCTAGGCGCCGAAGGCACGCAGCGCTTCCTTCGTTTGCGAGGCAGCGAAGAGATGGAGCGCTTTGCTTGTTGGCCAGGCAGCGAACAGGCGCTGTGCTTTGCTTTCTGCCACTCAGCGAATACACGCAGCGCTCTGCTTTTTGGCGAGGCAGCGAACAGATGCAGCGAACAGATGCAGCGTTTAGTTTGCGAGGCGGCCAAGAGACGCGGCGCTTTGCATGCTGGCGAGGCGGCGAGCAGATCGAGTGCTTTGCTTGTTGGCGAGGCAGCGAAGAGATGCAGCGGTTTGCTTGTTTGTGACACAGCCAACATGCACAGTGGTTGCTCATTGTGCGAGGCAGCGAAGAGATGCAGCACCTTGCTTGTGCACCAGGTGGTGCAGTGGCATCGCGGATGGCTTTTTGGCGTGGAGGCGAAGCGAGGCAGCACTTTGCTAGTTGGCGAGGCAGCGCAGAGACGCAGCAGTCTGCTTGTTTGTGAGACAGCCAACATGCACAGTGGTTAGCTCTTGTGCGAGGCAGCGAATGAGCGCCGAGCAAATCGCTTTGTGCGTTCGCCGCCTCGCTGCCTAGCAAAGCGTCGTCTGCCTTGGGCGCCTAGCAAAGCTGCGCGTGCCGTCGCCGTCAAGCAAAGCGCCGTGTTCCTTGGGCGCCTAGCAAGGAACTGCCTGCGTTGGGCGCCTCGCCGCATCGCAGCCTAGCAAAGCGCTGCGTGCCTTCGGCGGCTGGCAAAGCCGTGCGTGCCTTCGCCGCCTCACACACCGCGGCGTGCCTTCGCCGCCTCGCCGCCTGAGAAAGCGCTGCGTGCCTTCTCGCCCTCGCCGCCTAGCAAAGCTCCGCGTGCCGTCGCCGCCTAGCAAAGCGCCGTGTTCCTTGGGCGCCTAGCAAAGCAGCGCGTGCCTTCGCCGCCTAAGAAAGCGCTGCGTCCCTTTCGCCCTCGCCGCCCAACAAAGCGCCGTGTCCCTTCACCGCCTCCCCAATCGCTTCGGCCCTTCGCCGCCTCGCCGCCCAGCAAAGCGCTGCTTGCCTTCGCCGCCTCACACACCGCTGCGTCCCTTCGCCGCCTCGCCGCTTAGCAAACGCCGTAGTAGCGCCGAAGGCACACGGCGCTTTTGTAGGCGCCGAAGGCACGTGGCGCTTTGCTAAGCAGCGAGGCAGCGAAGGCACGCAGCGATCTGATCGTGGTGGACGGGCTAGGGCGCCTTGCTAGGCGGCGAGGCGGCGAAGGCACGCAGCGCTTTGCCAGGCGCCGAAGGCACGCAGCGCTTTGCCAGGCGCCCAAGGACGCAGCGCTCTAGGAGGCGGCGAGGGCACGCAGTGCTTTGCTAGGCGGCGAGCCGACGTGGAGCTTTGCTAGGCAGCGAAGGCTGAGGACGCTTTGCTAGGCGCTTTGCCAGGCGGCGAAGGCACGAAGCGATTGGGGAGGCGGCGAAGGCACACGGCGCTTTGCTAGGCGGCGAGGGCGAGAAGGCACGCAGCGCTTTCTTAGGCGGCCAGGCGGCCAAGGCACGCGCTGCTTTGCTAGGCGCCGAAGGCACGCAGCGCTTCCTTCGTTTGCGAGGCAGCGAAGAGATGGAGCGCTTTGCTTGTTGGCCAGGCAGCGAACAGGCGCTGTGCTTTGCTTTCTGCCACTCAGCGAATACACGCAGCGCTCTGCTTTTTGGCGAGGCAGCGAACAGATGCAGCGAACAGATGCAGCGTTTAGTTTGCGAGGCGGCCAAGAGACGCGGCGCTTTGCATGCTGGCGAGGCGGCGAGCAGATCGAGTGCTTTGCTTGTTGGCGAGGCAGCGAAGAGATGCAGCGGTTTGCTTGTTTGTGACACAGCCAACATGCACAGTGGTTGCTCATTGTGCGAGGCAGCGAAGAGATGCAGCACCTTGCTTGTGCACCAGGTGGTGCAGTGGCATCGCGGATGGCTTTTTGGCGTGGAGGCGAAGCGAGGCAGCACTTTGCTAGTTGGCGAGGCAGCACAGAGACGCAGCAGTCTGCTTGTTTGTGAGACAGCCAACACGCACAGTGGTTAGCTCTTGTGCGAGGCAGCGAATGAGCGCCGAGCAAATCGCTTTGTGCGTTCGCCGCCTCGCTGCCTAGCAAAGCGTCGTCTGCCTTGGGCGCCTAGCAAAGCTGCGCGTGCCGTGGCCGTCAAGCAAAGCGCCGTGTTCCTTGGGCGCCTAGCAAGGAACTGCCTGCGTTGGGCGCCTCGCCGCATCGCAGCCTAGCAAAGCGCTGCGTGCCTTCGGCGGCTGGCAAAGCCGTGCGTGCCTTCGCCGCCTCACACAGCGCGGCGTGCCTTCGCCGCCTGGCAGAGCAGCGCGTGCCTTCGCCGCCTCGCCGCCTGAGAAAGCGCTGCGTGCCTTCTCGCCCTCGCCGCCTAGCAAAGCGCCGTGTCCCTTCACCGCCTCGCCGCCTAGCAAAGCTCCGCGTGCCGTCGCCGCCTAGCAAAGCGCCGTGTTCCTTGGGCGCCTAGCAAAGCAGCGCGTGCCTTCGCCGCCTAAGAAAGCGCTGCGTCCCTTTCGCCCTCGCCGCCCAACAAAGCGCCGTGTCCCTTCACCGCCTCCCCAATCGCTTCGGCCCTTCGCCGCCTCGCCGCCCAGCAAAGCGCTGCTTGCCTTCGCCGCCTCACACACCGCTGCGTCCCTTCGCCGCCTCGCCGCTTAGCAAACGCCGTAGTAGCGCCGAAGGCACACGGCGCTTTTGTAGGCGCCGAAGGCACGTGGCGCTTTGCTAAGCAGCGAGGCAGCGAAGGCACGCAGCGATCTGATCGTGGTGGACGGGCTAGGGCGCCTTGCTAGGCGGCGAGGCGGCGAAGGCACGCAGCGCTTTGCCAGGCGCCCAAGGACGCAGCGCTGTGCGAGGCGGCGAGGGCACGCAGCGCTTTGCCAGGCGCCCAAGGCACGCAGCGCTCTAGGAGGCGGCGAGGGCACACAGTGCTTTGCTAGGCGGCGAGCGGACGTGGAGCTTTGCTAGGCAGCGAAGGCTGAGGACGCTTTGCTAGGCGCTTTGCCAGGCGGCGAAGGCACGAAGCGATTGGGGAGGCGGCGAAGGCACACGGCGCTTTGCTAGGCGGCGAGGGCGAGAAGGCACGCAGCGCTTTCTTAGGCGGCCAGGCGGCCAAGGCACGCGCTGCTTTGCTAGGCGCCGAAGGCACGCAGCGCTTCCTTCGTTTGCGAGGCAGCGAAGAGATGGAGCGCTTTGCTTGTTGGCCAGGCAGCGAACAGGCGCTGTGCTTTGCTTTCTGCCACTCAGCGAATACACGCAGCGCTCTGCTTTTTGGCGAGGCAGCGAACAGATGCAGCGTTTAGTTTGCGAGGCGGCCAAGAGACGCGGCGCTTTGCATGCTGGCGAGGTGGCGAGCAGATCGAGTGCTTTGCTTGTTGGCGAGGCAGCGAAGAGATGCAGCGGTTTGCTTGTTTGTGACACAGCCGACATGCACAGTGGTTGCTCATTGTGCGAGGCAGCGAAGAGATGCAGCACCTTGCTTGTGCACCAGGTGGTGCAGTGGCATCGCGGATGGCTTTTTGGCGTGGAGGCGAAGCGAGGCAGCACTTTGCTAGTTGGCGAGGCAGCGCAGAGACGCAGCAGTCTGCTTGTTTGTGAGACAGCCAACATGCACAGTGGTTAGCTCTTGTGCGAGGCAGCGAATGAGCGCCGAGCAAATCGCTTTGTGCGTTCGCCGCCTCGCTGCCTAGCAAAGCGTCGTCTGCCTTGGGCGCCTAGCAAAGCTGCGCGTGCCGTCGCCGTCAAGCAAAGCGCCGTGTTCCTTGGGCGCCTAGCAAGGAACTGCCTGCGTTGGGCGCCTCGCCGCATCGCAGCCTAGCAAAGCGCTGCGTGCCTTCGGCGGCTGGCAAAGCCGTGCGTGCCTTCGCCGCCTCACACACCGCGGCGTGCCTTCGCCGCCTGGCAGAGCAGCGCGTGCCTTCGCCGCCTCGCCGCCTGAGAAAGCGCTGCGTGCCTTCTCGCCCTCGCCGCCTAGCAAAGCGCCGTGTCCCTTCACCGCCTCGCCGCCTAGCAAAGCTCCGCGTGCCGTCGCCGCCTAGCAAAGCGCCGTGTTCCTTGGGCGCCTAGCAAAGCAGCGCGTGCCTTCGCCGCCTAAGAAAGCGCTGCGTCCCTTTCGCCCTCGCCGCCCAACAAAGCGCCGTGTCCCTTCACCGCCTCCCCAATCGCTTCGGCCCTTCGCCGCCTCGCCGCCCAGCAAAGCGCTGCTTGCCTTCGCCGCCTCACACACCGCTGCGTCCCTTCGCCGCCTCGCCGCTTAGCAAACGCCGTAGTAGCGCCGAAGGCACACGGCGCTTTTGTAGGCGCCGAAGGCACGTGGCGCTTTGCTAAGCAGCGAGGCAGCGAAGGCACGCAGCGATCTGATCGTGGTGGACGGGCTAGGGCGCCTTGCTAGGCGGCGAGGCGGCGAAGGCACGCAGCGCTTTGCCAGGCGCCGAAGGCACGCAGCGCTTTGCCAGGCGCCCAAGGACGCAGCGCTCTAGGAGGCGGCGAGGGCACACAGTGCTTTGCTAGGCGGCGAGCGGACGTGGAGCTTTGCTAGGCAGCGAAGGCTGAGGACGCTTTGCTAGGCGCTTTGCTAGGCGGCGAAGGCACGAAGCGATTGGGGAGGCGGCGAAGGCACACGGCGCTTTGCTAGGCGGCGAGGGCGAGAAGGCACGCAGCGCTTTCTTAGGCGGCGAGGCAGCGAAGGCACGCGCTGCTTTGCTAGGCGCCGAAGGCACGCAGCGCTTCCTTCGTTTGCGAGGCAGCGAAGAGATGGAGCGCTTTGCTTGTTGGCCAGGCAGCGAACAGGCGCTGTGCTTTGCTTTCTGCCACTCAGCGAATACACGCAGCGCTCTGCTTTTTGGCGAGGCAGCGAACAGATGCAGCGAACAGATGCAGCGTTTAGTTTGCGAGGCGGCCAAGAGACGCGGCGCTTTGCATGCTGGCGAGGCGGCGAGCAGATCGAGTGCTTTGCTTGTTGGCGAGGCAGCGAAGAGATGCAGCGGTTTGCTTGTTTGTGACACAGCCAACATGCACAGTGGTTGCTCATTGTGCGAGGCAGCGAAGAGATGCAGCACCTTGCTTGTGCACCAGGTGGTGCAGTGGCATCGCGGATGGCTTTTTGGCGTGGAGGCGAAGCGAGGCAGCACTTTGCTAGTTGGCGAGGCAGCGCAGAGACGCAGCAGTCTGCTTGTTTGTGAGACAGCCAACATGCACAGTGGTTAGCTCTTGTGCGAGGCAGCGAATGAGCGCCGAGCAAATCGCTTTGTGCGTTCGCCGCCTCGCTGCCTAGCAAAGCGTCGTCTGCCTTGGGCGCCTAGCAAAGCTGCGCGTGCCGTCGCCGTCAAGCAAAGCGCCGTGTTCCTTGGGCGCCTAGCAAGGAACTGCCTGCGTTGGGCGCCTCGCCGCATCGCAGCCTAGCAAAGCGCTGCGTGCCTTCGGCGGCTGGCAAAGCCGTGCGTGCCTTCGCCGCCTCACACACCGCGGCGTGCCTTCGCCGCCTCGCCGCCTGAGAAAGCGCTGCGTGCCTTCTCGCCCTCGCCGCCTAGCAAAGCTCCGCGTGCCGTCGCCGCCTAGCAAAGCGCCGTGTTCCTTGGGCGCCTAGCAAAGCAGCGCGTGCCTTCGCCGCCTAAGAAAGCGCTGCGTCCCTTTCGCCCTCGCCGCCCAACAAAGCGCCGTGTCCCTTCACCGCCTCCCCAATCGCTTCGGCCCTTCGCCGCCTCGCCGCCCAGCAAAGCGCTGCTTGCCTTCGCCGCCTCACACACCGCTGCGTCCCTTCGCCGCCTCGCCGCTTAGCAAACGCCGTAGTAGCGCCGAAGGCACACGGCGCTTTTGTAGGCGCCGAAGGCACGTGGCGCTTTGCTAAGCAGCGAGGCAGCGAAGGCACGCAGCGATCTGATCGTGGTGGACGGGCTAGGGCGCCTTGCTAGGCGGCGAGGCGGCGAAGGCACGCAGCGCTTTGCCAGGCGCCCAAGGACGCAGCGCTGTGCGAGGCGGCGAGGGCACGCAGCGCTTTGCCAGGCGCCGAAGGCACGCAGCGCTCTAGGAGGCGGCGAGGGCACGCAGTGCTTTGCTAGGCGGCGAGCGGACGTGGAGCTTTGCTAGGCAGCGAAGGCTGAGGACGCTTTGCTAGGCGCTTTGCCAGGCGGCGAAGGCACGAAGCGATTGGGGAGGCGGCGAAGGCACACGGCGCTTTGTTGGGCGGCGAGGGCGAAAGGGACGCAGCGCTTTCTTAGGCGGCGAAGGCACGCGCTGCTTTGCTAGGCGCCCAAGGAACACGGCGCTTTGCTAGGCGGCGAGGGCGAGAAGGCACGCAGCGCTTTCTTAGGCGGCGAGGCAGCGAAGGCACGCGCTGCTTTGCTAGGCGCCGAAGGCACGCAGCGCTTCCTTCGTTTGCGAGGCAGCGAAGAGATGGAGCGCTTTGCTTGTTGGCCAGGCAGCGAACAGGCGCTGTGCTTTGCTTTCTGCCACTCAGCGAATACACGCAGCGCTCTGCTTTTTGGCGAGGCAGTGAACAGATGCAGCGTTTAGTTTGCGAGGCGGCCAAGAGACGCGGCGCTTTGCATGCTGGCGAGGCGGCGAGCAGATCGAGTGCTTTGCTTGTTGGCGAGGCAGCGAAGAGATGCAGCGGTTTGCTTGTTTGTGACACAGCCAACATGCACAGTGGTTGCTCATTGTGCGAGGCAGCGAAGAGATGCAGCACCTTGCTTGTGCACCAGGTGGTGCAGTGGCATCGCGGATGGCTTTTTGGCGTGGAGGCGAAGCGAGGCAGCACTTTGCTAGTTGGCGAGGCAGCGCAGAGACGCAGCAGTCTGCTTGTTTGTGAGACAGCCAACATGCACAGTGGTTAGCTCTTGTGCGAGGCAGCGAATGAGCGCCGAGCAAATCGCTTTGTGCGTTCGCCGCCTCGCTGCCTAGCAAAGCGTCGTCTGCCTTGGGCGCCTAGCAAAGCTGCGCGTGCCGTCGCCGTCAAGCAAAGCGCCGTGTTCCTTGGGCGCCTAGCAAGGAACTGCCTGCGTTGGGCGCCTCGCCGCATCGCAGCCTAGCAAAGCGCTGCGTGCCTTCGGCGGCTGGCAAAGCCGTGCGTGCCTTCGCCGCCTCACACAGCGCGGCGTGCCTTCGCCGCCTGGCAGAGCAGCGCGTGCCTTCGCCGCCTCGCCGCCTGAGAAAGCGCTGCGTGCCTTCTCGCCCTCGCCGCCTAGCAAAGCGCCGTGTCCCTTCACCGCCTCGCCGCCTAGCAAAGCTCCGCGTGCCGTCGCCGCCTAGCAAAGCGCCGTGTTCCTTGGGCGCCTAGCAAAGCAGCGCGTGCCTTCGCCGCCTAAGAAAGCGCTGCGTCCCTTTCGCCCTCGCCGCCCAACAAAGCGCCGTGTCCCTTCACCGCCTCCCCAATCGCTTCGGCCCTTCGCCGCCTCGCCGCCCAGCAAAGCGCTGCTTGCCTTCGCCGCCTCACACACCGCTGCGTCCCTTCGCCGCCTCGCCGCTTAGCAAACGCCGTAGTAGCGCCGAAGGCACACGGCGCTTTTGTAGGCGCCGAAGGCACGTGGCGCTTTGCTAAGCAGCGAGGCAGCGAAGGCACGCAGCGATCTGATCGTGGTGGACGGGCTAGGGCGCCTTGCTAGGCGGCGAGGCGGCGAAGGCACGCAGCGCTTTGCCAGGCGCCCAAGGACGCAGCGCTGTGCGAGGCGGCGAGGGCACGCAGCGCTTTGCCAGGCGCCGAAGGCACGCAGCGCTCTAGGAGGCGGCGAGGGCACGCAGTGCTTTGCTAGGCGGCGAGCGGACGTGCAGCTTTGCTAGGCAGCGAAGGCTGAGGACGCTTTGCTAGGCGCTTTGCTAGGCGGCGAAGGCACGAAGCGATTGGGGAGGCGGCGAAGGCACACGGCGCTTTGCTAGGCGGCGAGGGCGAAAGGCACGCAGCGCTTTCTTAGGCGGCGAGGCAGCGAAGGCACGCGCTGCTTTGCTAGGCGCCGAAGGCACGCAGCGCTTCCTTCGTTTGCGAGGCAGCGAAGAGATGGAGCGCTTTGCTTGTTGGCCAGGCAGCGAACAGGCGCTGTGCTTTGCTTTCTGCCACTCAGCGAATACACGCAGCGCTCTGCTTTTTGGCGAGGCAGCGAACAGATGCAGCGAACAGATGCAGCGTTTAGTTTGCGAGGCGGCCAAGAGACGCGGCGCTTTGCATGCTGGCGAGGCGGCGAGCAGATCGAGTGCTTTGCTTGTTGGCGAGGCAGCGAAGAGATGCAGCGGTTTGCTTGTTTGTGACACAGCCAACATGCACAGTGGTTGCTCATTGTGCGAGGCAGCGAAGAGATGCAGCACCTTGCTTGTGCACTAGGTGGTGCAGTGGCATCGCGGATGGCTTTTTGGCGTGGAGGCGAAGCGAGGCAGCACTTTGCTAGTTGGCGAGGCAGCGCAGAGACGCAGCAGTCTGCTTGTTTGTGAGACAGCCAACATGCACAGTGGTTAGCTCTTGTGCGAGGCAGCGAATGAGCGCCGAGCAAATCGCTTTGTGCGTTCGCCGCCTCGCTGCCTAGCAAAGCGTCGTCTGCCTTGGGCGCCTAGCAAAGCTGCGCGTGCCGTGGCCGTCAAGCAAAGCGCCGTGTTCCTTGGGCGCCTAGCAAGGAACTGCCTGCGTTGGGCGCCTCGCCGCATCGCAGCCTAGCAAAGCGCTGCGTGCCTTCGGCGGCTGGCAAAGCCGTGCGTGCCTTCGCCGCCTCACACAGCGCGGCGTGCCTTCGCCGCCTGGCAGAGCAGCGCGTGCCTTCGCCGCCTCGCCGCCTGAGAAAGCGCTGCGTGCCTTCTCGCCCTCGCCGCCTAGCAAAGCGCCGTGTCCCTTCACCGCCTCGCCGCCTAGCAAAGCTCCGCGTGCCGTCGCCGCCTAGCAAAGCGCCGTGTTCCTTGGGCGCCTAGCAAAGCAGCGCGTGCCTTCGCCGCCTAAGAAAGCGCTGCGTCCCTTTCGCCCTCGCCGCCCAACAAAGCGCCGTGTCCCTTCACCGCCTCCCCAATCGCTTCGGCCCTTCGCCGCCTCGCCGCCCAGCAAAGCGCTGCTTGCCTTCGCCGCCTCACACACCGCTGCGTCCCTTCGCCGCCTCGCCGCTTAGCAAACGCCGTAGTAGCGCCGAAGGCACACGGCGCTTTTGTAGGCGCCGAAGGCACGTGGCGCTTTGCTAAGCAGCGAGGCAGCGAAGGCACGCAGCGATCTGATCGTGGTGGACGGGCTAGGGCGCCTTGCTAGGCGGCGAGGCGGCGAAGGCACGCAGCGCTTTGCCAGGCGCCCAAGGACGCAGCGCTCTAGGAGGCGGCGAGGGCACACAGTGCTTTGCTAGGCGGCGAGCGGACGTGGAGCTTTGCTAGGCAGCGAAGGCTGAGGACGCTTTGCTAGGCGCTTTGCTAGGCGGCGAAGGCACGAAGCGATTGGGGAGGCGGTGAAGGGACACGGCGCTTTGTTGGGCGGCGAGGGCGAAAGGCACGCAGCGCTTTCTTAGGCGGCGAGGCAGCGAAGGCACGCGCTGCTTTGCTAGGCGCCCAAGGAACACGGCGCTTTGCTAGGCGGCGAGGGCGAGAAGGCACGCAGCGCTTTCTTAGGCGGCGAGGCAGCGAAGGCACGCGCTGCTTTGCTAGGCGCCGAAGGCACGCAGCGCTTCCTTCGTTTGCGAGGCAGCGAAGAGATGGAGCGCTTTGCTTGTTGGCCAGGCAGCGAACAGGCGCTGTGCTTTGCTTTCTGCCACTCAGCGAATACACGCAGCGCTCTGCTTTTTGGCGAGGCAGCGAACAGATGCAGCGTTTAGTTTGCGAGGCGGCCAAGAGACGCGGCGCTTTGCATGCTGGCGAGGCGGCGAGCAGATCGAGTGCTTTGCTTGTTGGCGAGGCAGCGAAGAGATGCAGCGGTTTGCTTGTTTGTGACACAGCCAACATGCACAGTGGTTGCTCATTGTGCGAGGCAGCGAAGAGATGCAGCACCTTGCTTGTGCACCAGGTGGTGCAGTGGCATCGCGGATGGCTTTTTGGCGTGGAGGCGAAGCGAGGCAGCACTTTGCTAGTTGGCGAGGCAGCGCAGAGACGCAGCAGTCTGCTTGTTTGTGAAACAGCCAACATGCACAGTGGTGAGCTCTTGTGCGAGGCAGCGAATGAGCGCCGAGCAAATCGCTTTGTGCGTTCGCCGCCTCGCTGCCTAGCAAAGCGTCGTCTGCCTTGGGCGCCTAGCAAAGCTGCGCGTGCCGTGGCCGTCAAGCAAAGCGCCGTGTTCCTTGGGCGCCTAGCAAGGAACTGCCTGCGTTCGGCGCCTCGCCGCATCGCAGCCTAGCAAAGCGCTGCGTGCCTTCGGCGGCTGGCAAAGCCGTGCGTGCCTTCGCCGCCTCACACACCGCGGCGTGCCTTCGCCGCCTGGCAGAGCAGCGCGTGCCTTCGCCGCCTCGCCGCCTGAGAAAGCGCTGCGTGCCTTCTCGCCCTCGCCGCCTAGCAAAGCGCCGTGTCCCTTCACCGCCTCGCCGCCTAGCAAAGCGCCGTGTTCCTTGGGCGCCTAGCAAAGCAGCGCGTGCCTTCGCCGCCTAAGAAAGCGCTGCGTGCCTTTCGCCCTCGCCGCCCAACAAAGCGCCGTGTCCCTTCACCGCCTCCCCAATCGCTTCGGCCCTTCGCCGCCTCGCCGCCCAGCAAAGCGCTGCTTGCCTTCGCCGCCTCACACACCGCTGCGTCCCTTCGCCGCCTCGCCGCTTAGCAAACGCCGTAGTAGCGCCGAAGGCACACGGCGCTTTTGTAGGCGCCGAAGGCACGTGGCGCTTTGCTAAGCAGCGAGGCAGCGAAGGCACGCAGCGATCTGATCGTGGTGGACGGGCTAGGGCGCCTTGCTAGGCGGCGAGGCGGCGAAGGCACGCAGCGCTTTGCCAGGCGCCGAAGGCACGCAGCGCTTTGCCAGGCGCCCAAGGACGCAGCGCTCTAGGAGGCGGCGAGGGCACACAGTGCTTTGCTAGGCGGCGAGCGGACGTGGAGCTTTGCTAGGCAGCGAAGGCTGAGGACGCTTTGCTAGGCGCTTTGCTAGGCGGCGAAGGCACGAAGCGATTGGGGAGGCGGCGAAGGCACACGGCGCTTTGCTAGGCGGCGAGGGCGAGAAGGCACGCAGCGCTTTCTTAGGCGGCGAGGCGGCGAAGGCACGCGCTGCTTTGCTAGGCGCCGAAGGCACGCAGCGCTTCCTTCGTTTGCGAGGCAGCGAAGAGATGGAGCGCTTTGCTTGTTGGCCAGGCAGCGAACAGGCGCTGTGCTTTGCTTTCTGCCACTCAGCGAATACACGCAGCGCTCTGCTTTTTGGCGAGGCAGCGAACAGATGCAGCGTTTAGTTTGCGAGGCGGCCAAGAGACGCGGCGCTTTGCATGCTGGCGAGGCGGCGAGCAGATCGAGTGCTTTGCTTGTTGGCGAGGCAGCGAAGAGATGCAGCGGTTTGCTTGTTTGTGACACAGCCAACATGCACAGTGGTTGCTCATTGTGCGAGGCAGCGAAGAGATGCAGCACCTTGCTTGTGCACCAGGTGGCGCAGTGGCATCGCGGATGGCTTTTTGGCGTGGAGGCGAAGCGAGGCAGCACTTTGCTAGTTGGCGAGGCAGCGCAGAGACGCAGCAGTCTGCTTGTTTGTGAGACAGCCAACATGCACAGTGGTTAGCTCTTGTGCGAGGCAGCGAATGAGCGCCGAGCAAATCGCTTTGTGCGTTCGCCGCCTCGCTGCCTAGCAAAGCGTCGTCTGCCTTGGGCGCCTAGCAAAGCTGCGCGTGCCGTGGCCGTCAAGCAAAGCGCCGTGTTCCTTGGGCGCCTAGCAAGGAACTGCCTGCGTTGGGCGCCTCGCCGCATCGCAGCCTAGCAAAGCGCTGCGTGCCTTCGGCGGCTGGCAAAGCCGTGCGTGCCTTCGCCGCCTCACACACCGCGGCGTGCCTTCGCCGCCTCGCCGCCTGAGAAAGCGCTGCGTGCCTTCTCGCCCTCGCCGCCTAGCAAAGCTCCGCGTGCCGTCGCCGCCTAGCAAAGCGCCGTGTTCCTTGGGCGCCTAGCAAAGCAGCGCGTGCCTTCGCCGCCTAAGAAAGCGCTGCGTCCCTTTCGCCCTCGCCGCCCAACAAAGCGCCGTGTCCCTTCACCGCCTCCCCAATCGCTTCGGCCCTTCGCCGCCTCGCCGCCCAGCAAAGCGCTGCTTGCCTTCGCCGCCTCACACACCGCTGCGTCCCTTCGCCGCCTCGCCGCTTAGCAAACGCCGTAGTAGCGCCGAAGGCACACGGCGCTTTTGTAGGCGCCGAAGGCACGTGGCGCTTTGCTAAGCAGCGAGGCAGCGAAGGCACGCAGCGATCTGATCGTGGTGGACGGGCTAGGGCGCCTTGCTAGGCGGCGAGGCGGCGAAGGCACGCAGCGCTTTGCCAGGCGCCCAAGGACGCAGCGCTGTGCGAGGCGGCGAGGGCACGCAGCGCTTTGCCAGGCGCCCAAGGCACGCAGCGCTCTAGGAGGCGGCGAGGGCACGCAGTGCTTTGCTAGGCGGCGAGCGGACGTGGAGCTTTGCTAGGCAGCGAAGGCTGAGGACGCTTTGCTAGGCGCTTTGCCAGGCGGCGAAGGCACGAAGCGATTGGGGAGGCGGCGAAGGCACACGGCGCTTTGTTGGGCGGCGAGGGCGAAAGGGACGCAGCGCTTTCTTAGGCGGCGAAGGCACGCGCTGCTTTGCTAGGCGCCCAAGGAACACGGCGCTTTGCTAGGCGGCGAGGGCGAGAAGGCACGCAGCGCTTTCTTAGGCGGCGAGGCAGCGAAGGCACGCGCTGCTTTGCTAGGCGCCGAAGGCACGCAGCGCTTCCTTCGTTTGCGAGGCAGCGAAGAGATGGAGCGCTTTGCTTGTTGGCCAGGCAGCGAACAGGCGCTGTGCTTTGCTTTCTGCCACTCAGCGAATACACGCAGCGCTCTGCTTTTTGGCGAGGCAGTGAACAGATGCAGCGTTTAGTTTGCGAGGCGGCCAAGAGACGCGGCGCTTTGCATGCTGGCGAGGCGGCGAGCAGATCGAGTGCTTTGCTTGTTGGCGAGGCAGCGAAGAGATGCAGCGGTTTGCTTGTTTGTGACACAGCCAACATGCACAGTGGTTGCTCATTGTGCGAGGCAGCGAAGAGATGCAGCACCTTGCTTGTGCACCAGGTGGTGCAGTGGCATCGCGGATGGCTTTTTGGCGTGGAGGCGAAGCGAGGCAGCACTTTGCTAGTTGGCGAGGCAGCGCAGAGACGCAGCAGTCTGCTTGTTTGTGAGACAGCCAACATGCACAGTGGTTAGCTCTTGTGCGAGGCAGCGAATGAGCGCCGAGCAAATCGCTTTGTGCGTTCGCCGCCTCGCTGCCTAGCAAAGCGTCGTCTGCCTTGGGCGCCTAGCAAAGCTGCGCGTGCCGTCGCCGTCAAGCAAAGCGCCGTGTTCCTTGGGCGCCTAGCAAGGAACTGCCTGCGTTGGGCGCCTCGCCGCATCGCAGCCTAGCAAAGCGCTGCGTGCCTTCGGCGGCTGGCAAAGCCGTGCGTGCCTTCGCCGCCTCACACACCGCGGCGTGCCTTCGCCGCCTGGCAGAGCAGCGCGTGCCTTCGCCGCCTCGCCGCCTGAGAAAGCGCTGCGTGCCTTCTCGCCCTCGCCGCCTAGCAAAGCGCCGTGTCCCTTCACCGCCTCGCCGCCTAGCAAAGCTCCGCGTGCCGTCGCCGCCTAGCAAAGCGCCGTGTTCCTTGGGCGCCTAGCAAAGCAGCGCGTGCCTTCGCCGCCTAAGAAAGCGCTGCGTCCCTTTCGCCCTCGCCGCCCAACAAAGCGCCGTGTCCCTTCACCGCCTCCCCAATCGCTTCGGCCCTTCGCCGCCTCGCCGCCCAGCAAAGCGCTGCTTGCCTTCGCCGCCTCACACACCGCTGCGTCCCTTCGCCGCCTCGCCGCTTAGCAAACGCCGTAGTAGCGCCGAAGGCACACGGCGCTTTTGTAGGCGCCGAAGGCACGTGGCGCTTTGCTAAGCAGCGAGGCAGCGAAGGCACGCAGCGATCTGATCGTGGTGGACGGGCTAGGGCGCCTTGCTAGGCGGCGAGGCGGCGAAGGCACGCAGCGCTTTGCCAGGCGCCCAAGGACGCAGCGCTGTGCGAGGCGGCGAGGGCACGCAGCGCTTTGCCAGGCGCCGAAGGCACGCAGCGCTCTAGGAGGCGGCGAGGGCACGCAGTGCTTTGCTAGGCGGCGAGCGGACGTGCAGCTTTGCTAGGCAGCGAAGGCTGAGGACGCTTTGCTAGGCGCTTTGCTAGGCGGCGAAGGCACGAAGCGATTGGGGAGGCGGCGAAGGCACACGGCGCTTTGCTAGGCGGCGAGGGCGAGAAGGCACGCAGCGCTTTCTTAGGCGGCGAGGCAGCGAAGGCACGCGCTGCTTTGCTAGGCGCCGAAGGCACGCAGCGCTTCCTTCGTTTGCGAGGCAGCGAAGAGATGGAGCGCTTTGCTTGTTGGCCAGGCAGCGAACAGGCGCTGTGCTTTGCTTTCTGCCACTCAGCGAATACACGCAGCGCTCTGCTTTTTGGCGAGGCAGCGAACAGATGCAGCGTTTAGTTTGCGAGGCGGCCAAGAGACGCGGCGCTTTGCATGCTGGCGAGGCGGCGAGCAGATCGAGTGCTTTGCTTGTTGGCGAGGCAGCGAAGAGATGCAGCGGTTTGCTTGTTTGTGACACAGCCAACATGCACAGTGGTTGCTCATTGTGCGAGGCAGCGAAGAGATGCAGCACCTTGCTTGTGCACTAGGTGGTGCAGTGGCATCGCGGATGGCTTTTTGGCGTGGAGGCGAAGCGAGGCAGCACTTTGCTAGTTGGCGAGGCAGCGCAGAGACGCAGCAGTCTGCTTGTTTGTGAGACAGCCAACATGCACAGTGGTTAGCTCTTGTGCGAGGCAGCGAATGAGCGCCGAGCAAATCGCTTTGTGCGTTCGCCGCCTCGCTGCCTAGCAAAGCGTCGTCTGCCTTGGGCGCCTAGCAAAGCTGCGCGTGCCGTGGCCGTCAAGCAAAGCGCCGTGTTCCTTGGGCGCCTAGCAAGGAACTGCCTGCGTTGGGCGCCTCGCCGCATCGCAGCCTAGCAAAGCGCTGCGTGCCTTCGGCGGCTGGCAAAGCCGTGCGTGCCTTCGCCGCCTCACACAGCGCGGCGTGCCTTCGCCGCCTGGCAGAGCAGCGCGTGCCTTCGCCGCCTCGCCGCCTGAGAAAGCGCTGCGTGCCTTCTCGCCCTCGCCGCCTAGCAAAGCGCCGTGTCCCTTCACCGCCTCGCCGCCTAGCAAAGCTCCGCGTGCCGTCGCCGCCTAGCAAAGCGCCGTGTTCCTTGGGCGCCTAGCAAAGCAGCGCGTGCCTTCGCCGCCTAAGAAAGCGCTGCGTCCCTTTCGCCCTCGCCGCCCAACAAAGCGCCGTGTCCCTTCACCGCCTCCCCAATCGCTTCGGCCCTTCGCCGCCTCGCCGCCCAGCAAAGCGCTGCTTGCCTTCGCCGCCTCACACACCGCTGCGTCCCTTCGCCGCCTCGCCGCTTAGCAAACGCCGTAGTAGCGCCGAAGGCACACGGCGCTTTTGTAGGCGCCGAAGGCACGTGGCGCTTTGCTAAGCAGCGAGGCAGCGAAGGCACGCAGCGATCTGATCGTGGTGGACGGGCTAGGGCGCCTTGCTAGGCGGCGAGGCGGCGAAGGCACGCAGCGCTTTGCCAGGCGCCGAAGGCACGCAGCGCTTTGCCAGGCGCCCAAGGACGCAGCGCTCTAGGAGGCGGCGAGGGCACACAGTGCTTTGCTAGGCGGCGAGCGGACGTGGAGCTTTGCTAGGCAGCGAAGGCTGAGGACGCTTTGCTAGGCGCTTTGCTAGGCGGCGAAGGCACGAAGCGATTGGGGAGGCGGTGAAGGGACACGGCGCTTTGTTGGGCGGCGAGGGCGAAAGGCACGCAGCGCTTTCTTAGGCGGCGAGGCAGCGAAGGCACGCGCTGCTTTGCTAGGCGCCCAAGGAACACGGCGCTTTGCTAGGCGGCGAGGGCGAGAAGGCACGCAGCGCTTTCTTAGGCGGCGAGGCAGCGAAGGCACGCGCTGCTTTGCTAGGCGCCGAAGGCACGCAGCGCTTCCTTCGTTTGCGAGGCAGCGAAGAGATGGAGCGCTTTGCTTGTTGGCCAGGCAGCGAACAGGCGCTGTGCTTTGCTTTCTGCCACTCAGCGAATACACGCAGCGCTCTGCTTTTTGGCGAGGCAGCGAACAGATGCAGCGTTTAGTTTGCGAGGCGGCCAAGAGACGCGGCGCTTTGCATGCTGGCGAGGCGGCGAGCAGATCGAGTGCTTTGCTTGTTGGCGAGGCAGCGAAGAGATGCAGCGGTTTGCTTGTTTGTGACACAGCCAACATGCACAGTGGTTGCTCATTGTGCGAGGCAGCGAAGAGATGCAGCACCTTGCTTGTGCACCAGGTGGTGCAGTGGCATCGCGGATGGCTTTTTGGCGTGGAGGCGAAGCGAGGCAGCACTTTGCTAGTTGGCGAGGCAGCGCAGAGACGCAGCAGTCTGCTTGTTTGTGAAACAGCCAACATGCACAGTGGTGAGCTCTTGTGCGAGGCAGCGAATGAGCGCCGAGCAAATCGCTTTGTGCGTTCGCCGCCTCGCTGCCTAGCAAAGCGTCGTCTGCCTTGGGCGCCTAGCAAAGCTGCGCGTGCCGTGGCCGTCAAGCAAAGCGCCGTGTTCCTTGGGCGCCTAGCAAGGAACTGCCTGCGTTCGGCGCCTCGCCGCATCGCAGCCTAGCAAAGCGCTGCGTGCCTTCGGCGGCTGGCAAAGCCGTGCGTGCCTTCGCCGCCTCACACACCGCGGCGTGCCTTCGCCGCCTGGCAGAGCAGCGCGTGCCTTCGCCGCCTCGCCGCCTGAGAAAGCGCTGCGTGCCTTCTCGCCCTCGCCGCCTAGCAAAGCGCCGTGTCCCTTCACCGCCTCGCCGCCTAGCAAAGCGCCGTGTTCCTTGGGCGCCTAGCAAAGCAGCGCGTGCCTTCGCCGCCTAAGAAAGCGCTGCGTGCCTTTCGCCCTCGCCGCCCAACAAAGCGCCGTGTCCCTTCACCGCCTCCCCAATCGCTTCGGCCCTTCGCCGCCTCGCCGCCCAGCAAAGCGCTGCTTGCCTTCGCCGCCTCACACACCGCTGCGTCCCTTCGCCGCCTCGCCGCTTAGCAAACGCCGTAGTAGCGCCGAAGGCACACGGCGCTTTTGTAGGCGCCGAAGGCACGTGGCGCTTTGCTAAGCAGCGAGGCAGCGAAGGCACGCAGCGATCTGATCGTGGTGGACGGGCTAGGGCGCCTTGCTAGGCGGCGAGGCGGCGAAGGCACGCAGCGCTTTGCCAGGCGCCGAAGGCACGCAGCGCTTTGCCAGGCGCCCAAGGACGCAGCGCTCTAGGAGGCGGCGAGGGCACACAGTGCTTTGCTAGGCGGCGAGCGGACGTGGAGCTTTGCTAGGCAGCGAAGGCTGAGGACGCTTTGCTAGGCGCTTTGCTAGGCGGCGAAGGCACGAAGCGATTGGGGAGGCGGCGAAGGCACACGGCGCTTTGCTAGGCGGCGAGGGCGAGAAGGCACGCAGCGCTTTCTTAGGCGGCGAGGCGGCGAAGGCACGCGCTGCTTTGCTAGGCGCCGAAGGCACGCAGCGCTTCCTTCGTTTGCGAGGCAGCGAAGAGATGGAGCGCTTTGCTTGTTGGCCAGGCAGCGAACAGGCGCTGTGCTTTGCTTTCTGCCACTCAGCGAATACACGCAGCGCTCTGCTTTTTGGCGAGGCAGCGAACAGATGCAGCGTTTAGTTTGCGAGGCGGCCAAGAGACGCGGCGCTTTGCATGCTGGCGAGGCGGCGAGCAGATCGAGTGCTTTGCTTGTTGGCGAGGCAGCGAAGAGATGCAGCGGTTTGCTTGTTTGTGACACAGCCAACATGCACAGTGGTTGCTCATTGTGCGAGGCAGCGAAGAGATGCAGCACCTTGCTTGTGCACCAGGTGGCGCAGTGGCATCGCGGATGGCTTTTTGGCGTGGAGGCGAAGCGAGGCAGCACTTTGCTAGTTGGCGAGGCAGCGCAGAGACGCAGCAGTCTGCTTGTTTGTGAGACAGCCAACATGCACAGTGGTTAGCTCTTGTGCGAGGCAGCGAATGAGCGCCGAGCAAATCGCTTTGTGCGTTCGCCGCCTCGCTGCCTAGCAAAGCGTCGTCTGCCTTGGGCGCCTAGCAAAGCTGCGCGTGCCGTCGCCGTCAAGCAAAGCGCCGTGTTCCTTGGGCGCCTAGCAAGGAACTGCCTGCGTTGGGCGCCTCGCCGCATCGCAGCCTAGCAAAGCGCTGCGTGCCTTCGGCGGCTGGCAAAGCCGTGCGTGCCTTCGCCGCCTCACACACCGCGGCGTGCCTTCGCCGCCTCGCCGCCTGAGAAAGCGCTGCGTGCCTTCTCGCCCTCGCCGCCTAGCAAAGCTCCGCGTGCCGTCGCCGCCTAGCAAAGCGCCGTGTTCCTTGGGCGCCTAGCAAAGCAGCGCGTGCCTTCGCCGCCTAAGAAAGCGCTGCGTCCCTTTCGCCCTCGCCGCCCAACAAAGCGCCGTGTCCCTTCACCGCCTCCCCAATCGCTTCGGCCCTTCGCCGCCTCGCCGCCCAGCAAAGCGCTGCTTGCCTTCGCCGCCTCACACACCGCTGCGTCCCTTCGCCGCCTCGCCGCTTAGCAAACGCCGTAGTAGCGCCGAAGGCACACGGCGCTTTTGGAGGCGCCGAAGGCACGTGGCGCTTTGCTAAGCACCGAGGCAGCGAAGGCACGCAGCGATCTGATCGTGGTGGACGGGCTAGGGCGCCTTGCTAGGCGGCGAGGCGGCGAAGGCACGCAGCGCTTTGCCAGGCGCCCAAGGACGCAGCGCTGTGCGAGGCGGCGAGGGCACGCAGCGCTTTGCCAGGCGCCGAAGGCACGCAGCGCTCTAGGAGGCGGCGAGGGCACGCAGTGCTTTGCTAGGCGGCGAGCGGACGTGGAGCTTTGCTAGGCAGCGAAGGCTGAGGACGCTTTGCTAGGCGCTTTGCCAGGCGGCGAAGGCACGAAGCGATTGGGGAGGCGGCGAAGGCACACGGCGCTTTGTTGGGCGGCGAGGGCGAAAGGGACGCAGCGCTTTCTTAGGCGGCGAAGGCACGCGCTGCTTTGCTAGGCGCCCAAGGAACACGGCGCTTTGCTAGGCGGCGAGGGCGAGAAGGCACGCAGCGGTTTCTTAGGCGGCGAGGCAGCGAAGGCACGCGCTGCTTTGCTAGGCGCCGAAGGCACGCAGCGCTTCCTTCGTTTGCGAGGCAGCGAAGAGATGGAGCGCTTTGCTTGTTGGCCAGGCAGCGAACAGGCGCTGTGCTTTGCTTTCTGCCACTCAGCGAATACACGCAGCGCTCTGCTTTTTGGCGAGGCAGCGAACAGATGCAGCGAACAGATGCAGCGTTTAGTTTGCGAGGCGGCCAAGAGACGCGGCGCTTTGCATGCTGGCGAGGCGGCGAGCAGATCGAGTGCTTTGCTTGTTGGCGAGGCAGCGAAGAGATGCAGCGGTTTGCTTGTTTGTGACACAGCCAACATGCACAGTGGTTGCTCATTGTGCGAGGCAGCGAAGAGATGCAGCACCTTGCTTGTGCACCAGGTGGTGCAGTGGCATCGCGGATGGCTTTTTGGCGTGGAGGCGAAGCGAGGCAGCACTTTGCTAGTTGGCGAGGCAGCGCAGAGACGCAGCAGTCTGCTTGTTTGTGAGACAGCCAACATGCACAGTGGTTAGCTCTTGTGCGAGGCAGCGAATGAGCGCCGAGCAAATCGCTTTGTGCGTTCGCCGCCTCGCTGCCTAGCAAAGCGTCGTCTGCCTTGGGCGCCTAGCAAAGCTGCGCGTGCCGTGGCCGTCAAGCAAAGCGCCGTGTTCCTTGGGCGCCTAGCAAGGAACTGCCTGCGTTGGGCGCATCGCCGCATCGCAGCCTAGCAAAGCGCTGCGTGCCTTCGGCGGCTGGCAAAGCCGTGCGTGCCTTCGCCGCCTCACACACCGCGGCGTGCCTTCGCCGCCTGGCAGAGCAGCGCGTGCCTTCGCCGCCTCGCCGCCTGAGAAAGCGCTGCGTGCCTTCTCGCCTCGCCGCCTAGCAAAGCGCCGTGTCCCTTCACCGCCTCGCCGCCTAGCAAAGCTCCGCGTGCCGTCGCCGCCTAGCAAAGCGCCGTGTTCCTTGGGCGCCTAGCAAAGCAGCGCGTGCCTTCGCCGCCTAAGAAAGCGCTGCGTCCCTTTCGCCCTCGCCGCCCAACAAAGCGCCGTGTCCCTTCACCGCCTCCCCAATCGCTTCGGCCCTTCGCCGCCTCGCCGCCCAGCAAAGCGCTGCTTGCCTTCGCCGCCTCACACACCGCTGCGTCCCTTCGCCGCCTCGCCGCTTAGCAAACGCCGTAGTAGCGCCGGAGGCACACGGCGCTTTTGTAGGCGCCGAAGGCACGTGGCGCTTTGCTAAGCAGCGAGGCAGCGAAGGCACGCAGCGATCTGATCGTGGTGGACGGGCTAGGGCGCCTTGCTAGGCGGCGAGGCGGCGAAGGCACGCAGCGCTTTGCCAGGCGCCCAAGGACGCAGCGCTGTGCGAGGCGGCGAGGGCACGCAGCGCTTTGCCAGGCGCCGAAGGCACGCAGCGCTCTAGGAGGCGGCGAGGGCACGCAGTGCTTTGCTAGGCGGCGAGCGGACGTGGAGCTTTGCTAGGCAGCGAAGGCTGAGGACGCTTTGCTAGGCGCTTTGCCAGGCGGCGAAGGCACGAAGCGATTGGGGAGGCGGCGAAGGCACACGGCGCTTTGTTGGGCGGCGAGGGCGAAAGGGACGCAGCGCTTTCTTAGGCGGCGAAGGCACGCGCTGCTTTGCTAGGCGCCCAAGGAACACGGCGCTTTGCTAGGCGGCGAGGGCGAGAAGGCACGCAGCGCTTTCTTAGGCGGCGAGGCAGCGAAGGCACGCGCTGCTTTGCTAGGCGCCGAAGGCACGCAGCGCTTCCTTCGTTTGCGAGGCAGCGAAGAGATGGAGCGCTTTGCTTGTTGGCCAGGCAGCGAACAGGCGCTGTGCTTTGCTTTCTGCCACTCAGCGAATACACGCAGCGCTCTGCTTTTTGGCGAGGCAGTGAACAGATGCAGCGTTTAGTTTGCGAGGCGGCCAAGAGACGCGGCGCTTTGCATGCTGGCGAGGCGGCGAGCAGATCGAGTGCTTTGCTTGTTGGCGAGGCAGCGAAGAGATGCAGCGGTTTGCTTGTTTGTGACACAGCCAACATGCACAGTGGTTGCTCATTGTGCGAGGCAGCGAAGAGATGCAGCACCTTGCTTGTGCACCAGGTGGTGCAGTGGCATCGCGGATGGCTTTTTGGCGTGGAGGCGAAGCGAGGCAGCACTTTGCTAGTTGGCGAGGCAGCGCAGAGACGCAGCAGTCTGCTTGTTTGTGAGACAGCCAACATGCACAGTGGTTAGCTCTTGTGCGAGGCAGCGAATGACCGCCGAGCAAATCGCTTTGTGCGTTCGCCGCCTCGCTGCCTAGCAAAGCGTCGTCTGCCTTGGGCGCCTAGCAAAGCTGCGCGTGCCGTGGCCGTCAAGCAAAGCGCCGTGTTCCTTGGGCGCCTAGCAAGGAACTGCCTGCGTTCGGCGCCTCGCCGCATCGCAGCCTAGCAAAGCGCTGCGTGCCTTCGGCGGCTGGCAAAGCCGTGCGTGCCTTCGCCGCCTCACACACCGCGGCGTGCCTTCGCCGCCTGGCAGAGCAGCGCGTGCCTTCGCCGCCTCGCCGCCTGAGAAAGCGCTGCGTGCCTTCTCGCCCTCGCCGCCTAGCAAAGCGCCGTGTCCCTTCACCGCCTCGCCGCCTAGCAAAGCGCCGTGTTCCTTGGGCGCCTAGCAAAGCAGCGCGTGCCTTCGCCGCCTAAGAAAGCGCTGCGTCCCTTTCGCCCTCGCCGCCCAACAAAGCGCCGTGTCCCTTCACCGCCTCCCCAATCGCTTCGGCCCTTCGCCGCCTCGCCGCCCAGCAAAGCGCTGCTTGCCTTCGCCGCCTCACACACCGCTGCGTCCCTTCGCCGCCTCGCCGCTTAGCAAACGCCGTAGTAGCGCCGAAGGCACACGGCGCTTTTGGAGGCGCCGAAGGCACGTGGCGCTTTGCTAAGCACCGAGGCAGCGAAGGCACGCAGCGATCTGATCGTGGTGGACGGGCTAGGGCGCCTTGCTAGGCGGCGAGGCGGCGAAGGCACGCAGCGCTTTGCCAGGCGCCCAAGGACGCAGCGCTGTGCGAGGCGGCGAGGGCACGCAGTGCTTTGCTAGGCGCCGAAGGCACGCAGCGCTCTAGGAGGCGGCGAGGGCACGCAGTGCTTTGCTAGGCGGCGAGCGGACGTGGAGCTTTGCTAGGCAGCGAAGGCTGAGGACGCTTTGCTAGGCGCTTTGCTAGGCGGCGAAGGCACGAAGCGATTGGGGAGGCGGCGAAGGCACACGGCGCTTTGCTAGGCGGCGAGGGCGAGAAGGCACGCAGCGCTTTCTTAGGCGGCGAGGCAGCGAAGGCACGCGCTGCTTTGCTAGGCGCCGAAGGCACGCAGCGCTTCCTTCGTTTGCGAGGCAGCGAAGAGATGGAGCGCTTTGCTTGTTGGCCAGGCAGCGAACAGGCGCTGTGCTTTGCTTTCTGCCACTCAGCGAATACACGCAGCGCTCTGCTTTTTGGCGAGGCAGCGAACAGATGCAGCGTTTAGTTTGCGAGGCGGCCAAGAGACGCGGCGCTTTGCATGCTGGCGAGGCGGCGAGCAGATCGAGTGCTTTGCTTGTTGGCGAGGCAGCGAAGAGATGCAGCGGTTTGCTTGTTTGTGACACAGCCAACATGCACAGTGGTTGCTCATTGTGCGAGGCAGCGAAGAGATGCAGCACCTTGCTTGTGCACCAGGTGGTGCAGTGGCATCGCGGATGGCTTTTTGGCGTGGAGGCGAAGCGAGGCAGCACTTTGCTAGTTGGCGAGGCAGCGCAGAGACGCAGCAGTCTGCTTGTTTGTGAGACAGCCAACATGCACAGTGGTTAGCTCTTGTGCGAGGCAGCGAATGAGCGCCGAGCAAATCGCTTTGTGCGTTCGCCGCCTCGCTGCCTAGCAAAGCGTCGTCTGCCTTGGGCGCCTAGCAAAGCTGCGCGTGCCGTCGCCGTCAAGCAAAGCGCCGTGTTCCTTGGGCGCCTAGCAAGGAACTGCCTGCGTTGGGCGCCTCGCCGCATCGCAGCCTAGCAAAGCGCTGCGTGCCTTCGGCGGCTGGCAAAGCCGTGCGTGCCTTCGCCGCCTCACACACCGCGGCGTGCCTTCGCCGCCTCGCCGCCTGAGAAAGCGCTGCGTGCCTTCTCGCCCTCGCCGCCTAGCAAAGCTCCGCGTGCCGTCGCCGCCTAGCAAAGCGCCGTGTTCCTTGGGCGCCTAGCAAAGCAGCGCGTGCCTTCGCCGCCTAAGAAAGCGCTGCGTCCCTTTCGCCCTCGCCGCCCAACAAAGCGCCGTGTCCCTTCACCGCCTCCCCAATCGCTTCGGCCCTTCGCCGCCTCGCCGCCCAGCAAAGCGCTGCTTGCCTTCGCCGCCTCACACACCGCTGCGTCCCTTCGCCGCCTCGCCGCTTAGCAAACGCCGTAGTAGCGCCGAAGGCACACGGCGCTTTTGTAGGCGCCGAAGGCACGTGGCGCTTTGCTAAGCAGCGAGGCAGCGAAGGCACGCAGCGATCTGATCGTGGTGGACGGGCTAGGGCGCCTTGCTAGGCGGCGAGGCGGCGAAGGCACGCAGCGCTTTGCCAGGCGCCCAAGGACGCAGCGCTGTGCGAGGCGGCGAGGGCACGCAGCGCTTTGCCAGGCGCCGAAGGCACGCAGCGCTCTAGGAGGCGGCGAGGGCACGCAGTGCTTTGCTAGGCGGCGAGCGGACGTGGAGCTTTGCTAGGCAGCGAAGGCTGAGGACGCTTTGCTAGGCGCTTTGCCAGGCGGCGAAGGCACGAAGCGATTGGGGAGGCGGCGAAGGCACACGGCGCTTTGTTGGGCGGCGAGGGCGAAAGGGACGCAGCGCTTTCTTAGGCGGCGAAGGCACGCGCTGCTTTGCTAGGCGCCCAAGGAACACGGCGCTTTGCTAGGCGGCGAGGGCGAGAAGGCACGCAGCGCTTTCTTAGGCGGCGAGGCAGCGAAGGCACGCGCTGCTTTGCTAGGCGCCGAAGGCACGCAGCGCTTCCTTCGTTTGCGAGGCAGCGAAGAGATGGAGCGCTTTGCTTGTTGGCCAGGCAGCGAACAGGCGCTGTGCTTTGCTTTCTGCCACTCAGCGAATACACGCAGCGCTCTGCTTTTTGGCGAGGCAGCGAACAGATGCAGCGAACAGATGCAGCGTTTAGTTTGCGAGGCGGCCAAGAGACGCGGCGCTTTGCATGCTGGCGAGGCGGCGAGCAGATCGAGTGCTTTGCTTGTTGGCGAGGCAGCGAAGAGATGCAGCGGTTTGCTTGTTTGTGACACAGCCAACATGCACAGTGGTTGCTCATTGTGCGAGGCAGCGAAGAGATGCAGCACCTTGCTTGTGCACCAGGTGGTGCAGTGGCATCGCGGATGGCTTTTTGGCGTGGAGGCGAAGCGAGGCAGCACTTTGCTAGTTGGCGAGGCAGCGCAGAGACGCAGCAGTCTGCTTGTTTGTGAGACAGCCAACATGCACAGTGGTTAGCTCTTGTGCGAGGCAGCGAATGAGCGCCGAGCAAATCGCTTTGTGCGTTCGCCGCCTCGCTGCCTAGCAAAGCGTCGTCTGCCTTGGGCGCCTAGCAAAGCTGCGCGTGCCGTGGCCGTCAAGCAAAGCGCCGTGTTCCTTGGGCGCCTAGCAAGGAACTGCCTGCGTTGGGCGCATCGCCGCATCGCAGCCTAGCAAAGCGCTGCGTGCCTTCGGCGGCTGGCAAAGCCGTGCGTGCCTTCGCCGCCTCACACACCGCGGCGTGCCTTCGCCGCCTGGCAGAGCAGCGCGTGCCTTCGCCGCCTCGCCGCCTGAGAAAGCGCTGCGTGCCTTCTCGCCTCGCCGCCTAGCAAAGCGCCGTGTCCCTTCACCGCCTCGCCGCCTAGCAAAGCTCCGCGTGCCGTCGCCGCCTAGCAAAGCGCCGTGTTCCTTGGGCGCCTAGCAAAGCAGCGCGTGCCTTCGCCGCCTAAGAAAGCGCTGCGTCCCTTTCGCCCTCGCCGCCCAACAAAGCGCCGTGTCCCTTCACCGCCTCCCCAATCGCTTCGGCCCTTCGCCGCCTCGCCGCCCAGCAAAGCGCTGCTTGCCTTCGCCGCCTCACACACCGCTGCGTCCCTTCGCCGCCTCGCCGCTTAGCAAACGCCGTAGTAGCGCCGGAGGCACACGGCGCTTTTGTAGGCGCCGAAGGCACGTGGCGCTTTGCTAAGCAGCGAGGCAGCGAAGGCACGCAGCGATCTGATCGTGGTGGACGGGCTAGGGCGCCTTGCTAGGCGGCGAGGCGGCGAAGGCACGCAGCGCTTTGCCAGGCGCCCAAGGACGCAGCGCTGTGCGAGGCGGCGAGGGCACGCAGCGCTTTGCCAGGCGCCGAAGGCACGCAGCGCTCTAGGAGGCGGCGAGGGCACGCAGTGCTTTGCTAGGCGGCGAGCGGACGTGGAGCTTTGCTAGGCAGCGAAGGCTGAGGACGCTTTGCTAGGCGCTTTGCCAGGCGGCGAAGGCACGAAGCGATTGGGGAGGCGGCGAAGGCACACGGCGCTTTGTTGGGCGGCGAGGGCGAAAGGGACGCAGCGCTTTCTTAGGCGGCGAAGGCACGCGCTGCTTTGCTAGGCGCCCAAGGAACACGGCGCTTTGCTAGGCGGCGAGGGCGAGAAGGCACGCAGCGCTTTCTTAGGCGGCGAGGCAGCGAAGGCACGCGCTGCTTTGCTAGGCGCCGAAGGCACGCAGCGCTTCCTTCGTTTGCGAGGCAGCGAAGAGATGGAGCGCTTTGCTTGTTGGCCAGGCAGCGAACAGGCGCTGTGCTTTGCTTTCTGCCACTCAGCGAATACACGCAGCGCTCTGCTTTTTGGCGAGGCAGTGAACAGATGCAGCGTTTAGTTTGCGAGGCGGCCAAGAGACGCGGCGCTTTGCATGCTGGCGAGGCGGCGAGCAGATCGAGTGCTTTGCTTGTTGGCGAGGCAGCGAAGAGATGCAGCGGTTTGCTTGTTTGTGACACAGCCAACATGCACAGTGGTTGCTCATTGTGCGAGGCAGCGAAGAGATGCAGCACCTTGCTTGTGCACCAGGTGGTGCAGTGGCATCGCGGATGGCTTTTTGGCGTGGAGGCGAAGCGAGGCAGCACTTTGCTAGTTGGCGAGGCAGCGCAGAGACGCAGCAGTCTGCTTGTTTGTGAGACAGCCAACATGCACAGTGGTTAGCTCTTGTGCGAGGCAGCGAATGACCGCCGAGCAAATCGCTTTGTGCGTTCGCCGCCTCGCTGCCTAGCAAAGCGTCGTCTGCCTTGGGCGCCTAGCAAAGCTGCGCGTGCCGTGGCCGTCAAGCAAAGCGCCGTGTTCCTTGGGCGCCTAGCAAGGAACTGCCTGCGTTGGGCGCCTCGCCGCATCGCAGCCTAGCAAAGCGCTGCGTGCCTTCGGCGGCTGGCAAAGCCGTGCGTGCCTTCGCCGCCTCACACACCGCGGCGTGCCTTCGCCGCCTGGCAGAGCAGCGCGTGCCTTCGCCGCCTCGCCGCCTGAGAAAGCGCTGCGTGCCTTCTCGCCCTCGCCGCCTAGCAAAGCGCCGTGTCCCTTCACCGCCTCGCCGCCTAGCAAAGCGCCGTGTTCCTTGGGCGCCTAGCAAAGCAGCGCGTGCCTTCGCCGCCTAAGAAAGCGCTGCGTCCCTTTCGCCCTCGCCGCCCAACAAAGCGCCGTGTCCCTTCACCGCCTCCCCAATCGCTTCGGCCCTTCGCCGCCTCGCCGCCCAGCAAAGCGCTGCTTGCCTTCGCCGCCTCACACACCGCTGCGTCCCTTCGCCGCCTCGCCGCTTAGCAAACGCCGTAGTAGCGCCGAAGGCACACGGCGCTTTTGGAGGCGCCGAAGGCACGTGGCGCTTTGCTAAGCACCGAGGCAGCGAAGGCACGCAGCGATCTGATCGTGGTGGACGGGCTAGGGCGCCTTGCTAGGCGGCGAGGCGGCGAAGGCACGCAGCGCTTTGCCAGGCGCCCAAGGACGCAGCGCTGTGCGAGGCGGCGAGGGCACGCAGTGCTTTGCTAGGCGCCGAAGGCACGCAGCGCTCTAGGAGGCGGCGAGGGCACGCAGTGCTTTGCTAGGCGGCGAGCGGACGTGGAGCTTTGCTAGGCAGCGAAGGCTGAGGACGCTTTGCTAGGCGCTTTGCTAGGCGGCGAAGGCACGAAGCGATTGGGGAGGCGGCGAAGGCACACGGCGCTTTGCTAGGCGGCGAGGGCGAGAAGGCACGCAGCGCTTTCTTAGGCGGCGAGGCAGCGAAGGCACGCGCTGCTTTGCTAGGCGCCGAAGGCACGCAGCGCTTCCTTCGTTTGCGAGGCAGCGAAGAGATGGAGCGCTTTGCTTGTTGGCCAGGCAGCGAACAGGCGCTGTGCTTTGCTTTCTGCCACTCAGCGAATACACGCAGCGCTCTGCTTTTTGGCGAGGCAGCGAACAGATGCAGCGAACAGATGCAGCGTTTAGTTTGCGAGGCGGCCAAGAGACGCGGCGCTTTGCATGCTGGCGAGGCGGCGAGCAGATCGAGTGCTTTGCTTGTTGGCGAGGCAGCGAAGAGATGCAGCGGTTTGCTTGTTTGTGACACAGCCAACATGCACAGTGGTTGCTCATTGTGCGAGGCAGCGAAGAGATGCAGCACCTTGCTTGTGCACCAGGTGGTGCAGTGGCATCGCGGATGGCTTTTTGGCGTGGAGGCGAAGCGAGGCAGCACTTTGCTAGTTGGCGAGGCAGCGCAGAGACGCAGCAGTCTGCTTGTTTGTGAGACAGCCAACATGCACAGTGGTTAGCTCTTGTGCGAGGCAGCGAATGAGCGCCGAGCAAATCGCTTTGTGCGTTCGCCGCCTCGCTGCCTAGCAAAGCGTCGTCTGCCTTGGGCGCCTAGCAAAGCTGCGCGTGCCGTGGCCGTCAAGCAAAGCGCCGTGTTCCTTGGGCGCCTAGCAAGGAACTGCCTGCGTTGGGCGCATCGCCGCATCGCAGCCTAGCAAAGCGCTGCGTGCCTTCGGCGGCTGGCAAAGCCGTGCGTGCCTTCGCCGCCTCACACACCGCGG
Source organism: Apteryx mantelli (assembly GCF_036417845.1). Classification (NCBI taxonomy): domain Eukaryota; kingdom Metazoa; phylum Chordata; class Aves; order Apterygiformes; family Apterygidae; genus Apteryx; species Apteryx mantelli. Next base: position 120,247 of record NW_027118492.1, on the reverse strand, counting down.
CGTGCCTTCGCCGCCTGGCAGAGCAGCGCGTGCCTTCGCCGCCTCGCCGCCTGAGAAAGCGCTGCGTGCCTTCTCGCCTCGCCGCCTAGCAAAGCGCCGTGTCCCTTCACCGCCTCGCCGCCTAGCAAAGCTCCGCGTGCCGTCGCCGCCTAGCAAAGCGCCGTGTTCCTTGGGCGCCTAGCAAAGCAGCGCGTGCCTTCGCCGCCTAAGAAAGCGCTGCGTCCCTTTCGCCCTCGCCGCCCAACAAAGCGCCGTGTCCCTTCACCGCCTCCCCAATCGCTTCGGCCCTTCGCCGCCTCGCCGCCCAGCAAAGCGCTGCTTGCCTTCGCCGCCTCACACACCGCTGCGTCCCTTCGCCGCCTCGCCGCTTAGCAAACGCCGTAGTAGCGCCGGAGGCACATGGCGCTTTTGTAGGCGCCGAAGGCACGTGGCGCTTTGCTAAGCAGCGAGGCAGCGAAGGCACGCAGCGATCTGATCGTGGTGGACGGGCTAGGGCGCCTTGCTAGGCGGCGAGGCGGCGAAGGCACGCAGCGCTTTGCCAGGCGCCCAAGGACGCAGCGCTGTGCGAGGCGGCGAGGGCACGCAGCGCTTTGCCAGGCGCCGAAGGCACGCAGCGCTCTAGGAGGCGGCGAGGGCACGCAGTGCTTTGCTAGGCGGCGAGCGGACGTGCAGCTTTGCTAGGCAGCGAAGGCTGAGGACGCTTTGCTAGGCGCTTTGCCAGGCGGCGAAGGCACGAAGCGATTGGGGAGGCGGCGAAGGCACACGGCGCTTTGCTAGGCGGCGAGGGCGAGAAGGCACGCAGCGCTTTCTTAGGCGGCGAGGCAGCGAAGGCACGCGCTGCTTTGCTAGGCGCCGAAGGCACGCAGCGCTTCCTTCGTTTGCGAGGCAGCGAAGAGATGGAGCGCTTTGCTTGTTGGCCAGGCAGCGAACAGGCGCTGTGCTTTGCTTTCTGCCACTCAGCGAATACACGCAGCGCTCTGCTTTTTGGCGAGGCAGCGAACAGATGCAGCGAACAGATGCAGCGTTTAGTTTGCGAGGCGGCCAAGAGACGCGGCGCTTTGCATGCTGGCGAGGCGGCGAGCAGATCGAGTGCTTTGCTTGTTGGCGAGGCAGCGAAGAGATGCAGCGGTTTGCTTGTTTGTGACACAGCCAACATGCACAGTGGTTGCTCATTGTGCGAGGCAGCGAAGAGATGCAGCACCTTGCTTGTGCACCAGGTGGTGCAGTGGCATCGCGGATGGCTTTTTGGCGTGGAGGCGAAGCGAGGCAGCACTTTGCTAGTTGGCGAGGCAGCACAGAGACGCAGCAGTCTGCTTGTTTGTGAGACAGCCAACATGCACAGTGGTTAGCTCTTGTGCGAGGCAGCGAATGAGCGCCGAGCAAATCGCTTTGTGCGTTCGCCGCCTCGCTGCCTAGCAAAGCGTCGTCTGCCTTGGGCGCCTAGCAAAGCTGCGCGTGCCGTCGCCGTCAAGCAAAGCGCCGTGTTCCTTGGGCGCCTAGCAAGGAACTGCCTGCGTTGGGCGCCTCGCCGCATCGCAGCCTAGCAAAGCGCTGCGTGCCTTCGGCGGCTGGCAAAGCCGTGCGTGCCTTCGCCGCCTCACACACCGCGGCGTGCCTTCGCCGCCTCGCCGCCTGAGAAAGCGCTGCGTGCCTTCTCGCCCTCGCCGCCTAGCAAAGCTCCGCGTGCCGTCGCCGCCTAGCAAAGCGCCGTGTTCCTTGGGCGCCTAGCAAAGCAGCGCGTGCCTTCGCCGCCTAAGAAAGCGCTGCGTCCCTTTCGCCCTCGCCGCCCAACAAAGCGCCGTGTCCCTTCACCGCCTCCCCAATCGCTTCGGCCCTTCGCCGCCTCGCCGCCCAGCAAAGCGCTGCTTGCCTTCGCCGCCTCACACACCGCTGCGTCCCTTCGCCGCCTCGCCGCTTAGCAAACGCCGTAGTAGCGCCGAAGGCACACGGCGCTTTTGTAGGCGCCGAAGGCACGTGGCGCTTTGCTAAGCAGCGAGGCAGCGAAGGCACGCAGCGATCTGATCGTGGTGGACGGGCTAGGGCGCCTTGCTAGGCGGCGAGGCGGCGAAGGCACGCAGCGCTTTGCCAGGCGCCCAAGGACGCAGCGCTGTGCGAGGCGGCGAGGGCACGCAGCGCTTTGCCAGGCGCCGAAGGCACGCAGCGCTCTAGGAGGCGGCGAGGGCACGCAGTGCTTTGCTAGGCGGCGAGCGGACGTGGAGCTTTGCTAGGCAGCGAAGGCTGAGGACGCTTTGCTAGGCGCTTTGCTAGGCGGCGAAGGCACGAAGCGATTGGGGAGGCGGCGAAGGCACACGGCGCTTTGCTAGGCGGCGAGGGCGAGAAGGCACGCAGCGCTTTCTTAGGCGGCGAGGCAGCGAAGGCACGCGCTGCTTTGCTAGGCGCCGAAGGCACGCAGCGCTTCCTTCGTTTGCGAGGCAGCGAAGAGATGGAGCGCTTTGCTTGTTGGCCAGGCAGCGAACAGGCGCTGTGCTTTGCTTTCTGCCACTCAGCGAATACACGCAGCGCTCTGCTTTTTGGCGAGGCAGCGAACAGATGCAGCGAACAGATGCAGCGTTTAGTTTGCGAGGCGGCCAAGAGACGCGGCGCTTTGCATGCTGGCGAGGCGGCGAGCAGATCGAGTGCTTTGCTTGTTGGCGAGGCAGCGAAGAGATGCAGCGGTTTGCTTGTTTGTGACACAGCCAACATGCACAGTGGTTGCTCATTGTGCGAGGCAGCGAAGAGATGCAGCACCTTGCTTGTGCACCAGGTGGTGCAGTGGCATCGCGGATGGCTTTTTGGCGTGGAGGCGAAGCGAGGCAGCACTTTGCTAGTTGGCGAGGCAGCGCAGAGACGCAGCAGTCTGCTTGTTTGTGAGACAGCCAACATGCACAGTGGTTAGCTCTTGTGCGAGGCAGCGAATGAGCGCCGAGCAAATCGCTTTGTGCGTTCGCCGCCTCGCTGCCTAGCAAAGCGTCGTCTGCCTTGGGCGCCTAGCAAAGCTGCGCGTGCCGTCGCCGTCAAGCAAAGCGCCGTGTTCCTTGGGCGCCTAGCAAGGAACTGCCTGCGTTGGGCGCCTCGCCGCATCGCAGCCTAGCAAAGCGCTGCGTGCCTTCGGCGGCTGGCAAAGCCGTGCGTGCCTTCGCCGCCTCACACACCGCGGCGTGCCTTCGCCGCCTCGCCGCCTGAGAAAGCGCTGCGTGCCTTCTCGCCCTCGCCGCCTAGCAAAGCTCCGCGTGCCGTCGCCGCCTAGCAAAGCGCCGTGTTCCTTGGGCGCCTAGCAAAGCAGCGCGTGCCTTCGCCGCCTAAGAAAGCGCTGCGTCCCTTTCGCCCTCGCCGCCCAACAAAGCGCCGTGTCCCTTCACCGCCTCCCCGATCGCTTCGGCCCTTCGCCGCCTCGCCGCCCAGCAAAGCGCTGCTTGCCTTCGCCGCCTCACACACCGCTGCGTCCCTTCGCCGCCTCGCCGCTTAGCAAACGCCGTAGTAGCGCCGAAGGCACACGGCGCTTTTGTAGGCGCCGAAGGCACGTGGCGCTTTGCTAAGCAGCGAGGCAGCGAAGGCACGCAGCGATCTGATCGTGGTGGACGGGCTAGGGCGCCTTGCTAGGCGGCGAGGCGGCGAAGGCACGCAGCGCTTTGCCAGGTGCCCAAGGACGCAGCGCTGTGCGAGGCGGCGAGGGCACGCAGCGCTTTGCCAGGCGCCCAAGGACGCAGCGCTCTAGGAGGCGGCGAGGGCACGCAGTGCTTTGCTAGGCGGCGAGCGGACGTGGAGCTTTGCTAGGCAGCGAAGGCTGAGGACGCTTTGCTAGGCGCTTTGCCAGGCGGCGAAGGCACGAAGCGATTGGGGAGGCGGCGAAGGCACACGGCGCTTTGTTGGGCGGCGAGGGCGAAAGGCACGCAGCGCTTTCTTAGGCGGCGAAGGCACGCGCTGCTTTGCTAGGCGCCAAAGGAACACGGCGCTTTGCTAGGCGGCGAGGGCGAGAAGGCACGCAGCGCTTTCTTAGGCGGCGAGGCAGCGAAGGCACGCGCTGCTTTGCTAGGCGCCGAAGGCACGCAGCGCTTCCTTCGTTTGCGAGGCAGCGAAGAGATGGAGCGCTTTGCTTGTTGGCCAGGCAGCGAACAGGCGCTGTGCTTTGCTTTCTGCCACTCAGCGAATACACGCAGCGCTCTGCTTTTTGGCGAGGCAGCGAACAGATGCAGCGAACAGATGCAGCGTTTAGTTTGCGAGGCGGCCAAGAGACGCGGCGCTTTGCATGCTGGCGAGGCGGCGAGCAGATCGAGTGCTTTGCTTGTTGGCGAGGCAGCGAAGAGATGCAGCGGTTTGCTTGTTTGTGACACAGCCAACATGCACAGTGGTTGCTCATTGTGCGAGGCAGCGAAGAGATGCAGCACCTTGCTTGTGCACCAGGTGGTGCAGTGGCATCGCGGATGGCTTTTTGGCGTGGAGGCGAAGCGAGGCAGCACTTTGCTAGTTGGCGAGGCAGCGCAGAGACGCAGCAGTCTGCTTGTTTGTGAGACAGCCAACATGCACAGTGGTTAGCTCTTGTGCGAGGCAGCGAATGACCGCCGAGCAAATCGCTTTGTGCGTTCGCCGCCTCGCTGCCTAGCAAAGCGTCGTCTGCCTTGGGCGCCTAGCAAAGCTGCGCGTGCCGTGGCCGTCAAGCAAAGCGCCGTGTTCCTTGGGCGCCTAGCAAGGAACTGCCTGCGTTGGGCGCCTCGCCGCATCGCAGCCTAGCAAAGCGCTGCGTGCCTTCGGCGGCTGGCAAAGCCGTGCGTGCCTTCGCCGCCTCACACAGCGCGGCGTGCCTTCGCCGCCTGGCAGAGCAGCGCGTGCCTTCGCCGCCTCGCCGCCTGAGAAAGCGCTGCGTGCCTTCTCGCCCTCGCCGCCTAGCAAAGCGCCGTGTCCCTTCACCGCCTCGCCGCCTAGCAAAGCTGCGCGTGCCGTCGCCGCCTAGCAAAGCGCCGTGTTCCTTGGGCGCCTAGCAAAGCAGCGCGTGCCTTCGCCGCCTAAGAAAGCGCTGCGTCCCTTTCGCCCTCGCCGCCCAACAAAGCGCCGTGTCCCTTCACCGCCTCCCCAATCGCTTCGGCCCTTCGCCGCCTCGCCGCCCAGCAAAGCGCTGCTTGCCTTCGCCGCCTCACACACCGCTGCGTCCCTTCGCCGCCTCGCCGCTTAGCAAACGCCGTAGTAGCGCCGAAGGCACACGGCGCTTTTGTAGGCGCCGAAGGCACGTGGCGCTTTGCTAAGCAGCGAGGCAGCGAAGGCATGCAGCGATCTGATCGTGGTGGACGGGCTAGGGCGCCTTGCTAGGCGGCGAGGCGGCGAAGGCACGCAGCGCTTTGCCAGGCGCCCAAGGACGCAGCGCTGTGCGAGGCGGCGAGGGCACGCAGCGCTTTGCCAGGCGCCCAAGGACGCAGCGCTCTAGGAGGCGGCGAGGGCACGCAGTGCTTTGCTAGGCGGCGAGCGGACGTGGAGCTTTGCTAGGCAGCGAAGGCTGAGGACGCTTTGCTAGGCGCTTTGCTAGGCGGCGAAGGCACGAAGCGATTGGGGAGGCGGCGAAGGCACACGGCGCTTTGCTAGGCGGCGAGGGCGAGAAGGCACGCAGCGCTTTCTTAGGCAGCGAGGCAGCGAAGGCACGCGCTGCTTTGCTAGGCGCCGAAGGCACGCAGCGCTTCCTTCGTTTGCGAGGCAGCGAAGAGATGGAGCGCTTTGCTTGTTGGCCAGGCAGCGAACAGGCGCTGTGCTTTGCTTTCTGCCACTCAGCGAATACACGCAGCGCTCTGCTTTTTGGCGAGGCAGCGAACAGATGCAGCGAACAGATGCAGCGTTTAGTTTGCGAGGCGGCCAAGAGACGCGGCGCTTTGCATGCTGGCGAGGCGGCGAGCAGATCGAGTGCTTTGCTTGTTGGCGAGGCAGCGAAGAGATGCAGCGGTTTGCTTGTTTGTGACACAGCCAACATGCACAGTGGTTGCTCATTGTGCGAGGCAGCGAAGAGATGCAGCACCTTGCTTGTGCACTAGGTGGTGCAGTGGCATCGCGGATGGCTTTTTGGCGTGGAGGCGAAGCGAGGCAGCACTTTGCTAGTTGGCGAGGCAGCGCAGAGACGCAGCAGTCTGCTTGTTTGTGAGACAGCCAACATGCACAGTGGTTAGCTCTTGTGCGAGGCAGCGAATGACCGCCGAGCAAATCGCTTTGTGCGTTCGCCGCCTCGCTGCCTAGCAAAGCGTCGTCTGCCTTGGGCGCCTAGCAAAGCTGCGCGTGCCGTGGCCGTCAAGCAAAGCGCCGTGTTCCTTGGGCGCCTAGCAAGGAACTGCCTGCGTTGGGCGCCTCGCCGCATCGCAGCCTAGCAAAGCGCTGCGTGCCTTCGGCGGCTGGCAAAGCCGTGCGTGCCTTCGCCGCCTCACACACCGCGGCGTGCCTTCGCCGCCTCGCCGCCTGAGAAAGCGCTGCGTGCCTTCTCGCCCTCGCCGCCTAGCAAAGCTCCGCGTGCCGTCGCCGCCTAGCAAAGCGCCGTGTTCCTTGGGCGCCTAGCAAAGCAGCGCGTGCCTTCGCCGCCTAAGAAAGCGCTGCGTCCCTTTCGCCCTCGCCGCCCAACAAAGCGCCGTGTCCCTTCACCGCCTCCCCAATCGCTTCGGCCCTTCGCCGCCTCGCCGCCCAGCAAAGCGCTGCTTGCCTTCGCCGCCTCACACACCGCTGCGTCCCTTCGCCGCCTCGCTGCTTAGCAAACGCCGTAGTAGCGCCGAAGGCACACGGCGCTTTTGTAGGCGCCGAAGGCACGTGGCGCTTTGCTAAGCAGCGAGGCAGCGAAGGCACGCAGCGATCTGATCGTGGTGGACGGGCTAGGGCGCCTTGCTAGGCGGCGAGGCGGCGAAGGCACGCAGCGCTTTGCCAGGCGCCCAAGGACGCAGCGCTGTGCGAGGCGGCGAGGGCACGCAGCGCTTTGCCAGGCGCCGAAGGCACGCAGCGCTCTAGGAGGCGGCGAGGGCACACAGTGCTTTGCTAGGCGGCGAGCGGACGTGGAGCTTTGCTAGGCAGCGAAGGCTGAGGACGCTTTGCTAGGCGCTTTGCCAGGCGGCGAAGGCACGAAGCGATTGGGGAGGCGGCGAAGGCACACGGCGCTTTGCTAGGCGGCGAGGGCGAGAAGGCACGCAGCGCTTTCTTAGGCGGCGAGGCGGCGAAGGCACGCGCTGCTTTGCTAGGCGCCGAAGGCACGCAGCGCTTCCTTCGTTTGCGAGGCAGCGAAGAGATGGAGCGCTTTGCTTGTTGGCCAGGCAGCGAACAGGCGCTGTGCTTTGCTTTCTGCCACTCAGCGAATACACGCAGCCCTCTGCTTTTTGGCGAGGCAGCGAACAGATGCAGCGAACAGATGCAGCGTTTAGTTTGCGAGGCGGCCAAGAGACGCGGCGCTTTGCATGCTGGCGAGGCGGCGAGCAGATCGAGTGCTTTGCTTGTTGGCGAGGCAGCGAAGAGATGCAGCGGTTTGCTTGTTTGTGACACAGCCAACATGCACAGTGGTTGCTCATTGTGCGAGGCAGCGAAGAGATGCAGCACCTTGCTTGTGCACCAGGTGGTGCAGTGGCATCGCGGATGGCTTTTTGGCGTGGAGGCGAAGTGAGGCAGCACTTTGCTAGTTGGCGAGGCAGCGCAGAGACGCAGCAGTCTGCTTGTTTGTGAGACAGCCAACATGCACAGTGGTTAGCTCTTGTGCGAGGCAGCGAATGAGCGCCGAGCAAATCGCTTTGTGCGTTCGCCGCCTCGCTGCCTAGCAAAGCGTCGTCTGCCTTGGGCGCCTAGCAAAGCTGCGCGTGCCGTGGCCGTCAAGCAAAGCGCCGTGTTCCTTGGGCGCCTAGCAAGGAACTGCCTGCGTTGGGCGCCTCGCCGCATCGCAGCCTAGCAAAGCGCTGCGTGCCTTCGGCGGCTGGCAAAGCCGTGCGTGCCTTCGCCGCCTCACACACCGCGGCGTGCCTTCGCCGCCTCGCCGCCTGAGAAAGCGCTGCGTGCCTTCTCGCCCTCGCCGCCTAGCAAAGCTCCGCGTGCCGTCGCCGCCTAGCAAAGCGCCGTGTTCCTTGGGCGCCTAGCAAAGCAGCGCGTGCCTTCGCCGCCTAAGAAAGCGCTGCGTCCCTTTCGCCCTCGCCGCCCAACAAAGCGCCGTGTCCCTTCACCGCCTCCCCAATCGCTTCGGCCCTTCGCCGCCTCGCCGCCCAGCAAAGCGCTGCTTGCCTTCGCCGCCTCACACACCGCTGCGTCCCTTCGCCGCCTCGCCGCTTAGCAAACGCCGTAGTAGCGCCGAAGGCACACGGCGCTTTTGTAGGCGCCGAAGGCACGTGGCGCTTTGCTAAGCAGCGAGGCAGCGAAGGCACGCAGCGATCTGATCGTGGTGGACGGGCTAGGGCGCCTTGCTAGGCGGCGAGGCGGCGAAGGCACGCAGCGCTTTGCCAGGCGCCCAAGGACGCAGCGCTGTGCGAGGCGGCGAGGGCACGCAGCGCTTTGCCAGGCGCCGAAGGCACGCAGCGCTCTAGGAGGCGGCGAGGGCACACAGTGCTTTGCTAGGCGGCGAGCGGACGTGCAGCTTTGCTAGGCAGCGAAGGCTGAGGACGCTTTGCTAGGCGCTTTGCCAGGCGGCGAAGGCACGAAGCGATTGGGGAGGCGGCGAAGGCACACGGCGCTTTGCTAGGCGGCGAGGGCGAGAAGGCACGCAGCGCTTTCTTAGGCGGCCAGGCGGCGAAGGCACGCGCTGCTTTGCTAGGCGCCGAAGGCACGCAGCGCTTCCTTCGTTTGCGAGGCAGCGAAGAGATGGAGCGCTTTGCTTGTTGGCCAGGCAGCAAACAGGCGCTGTGCTTTGCTTTCTGCCACTCAGCGAATACACGCAGCGCTCTGCTTTTTGGCGAGGCAGCGAACAGATGCAGCGTTTAGTTTGCGAGGCGGCCAAGAGACGCGGCGCTTTGCATGCTGGCGAGGCGGCGAGCAGATCGAGTGCTTTGCTTGTTGGCGAGGCAGCGAAGAGATGCAGCGGTTTGCTTGTTTGTGACACAGCCAACATGCACAGTGGTTGCTCATTGTGCGAGGCAGCGAAGAGATGCAGCACCTTGCTTGTGCACTAGGTGGTGCAGTGGCATCGCGGATGGCTTTTTGGCGTGGAGGCGAAGCGAGGCAGCACTTTGCTAGTTGGCGAGGCAGCGCAGAGACGCAGCAGTCTGCTTGTTTGTGAGACAGCCAACATGCACAGTGGTTAGCTCTTGTGCGAGGCAGCGAATGACCGCCGAGCAAATCGCTTTGTGCGTTCGCCGCCTCGCTGCCTAGCAAAGCGTCGTCTGCCTTGGGCGCCTAGCAAAGCTGCGCGTGCCGTCGCCGTCAAGCAAAGCGCCGTGTTCCTTGGGCGCCTAGCAAGGAACTGCCTGCGTTGGGCGCCTCGCCGCATCGCAGCCTAGCAAAGCGCTGCGTGCCTTCGGCGGCTGGCAAAGCCGTGCGTGCCTTCGCCGCCTCACACACCGCGGCGTGCCTTCGCCGCCTCGCCGCCTGAGAAAGCGCTGCGTGCCTTCTCGCCCTCGCCGCCTAGCAAAGCTCCGCGTGCCGTCGCCGCCTAGCAAAGCGCCGTGTTCCTTGGGCGCCTAGCAAAGCAGCGCGTGCCTTCGCCGCCTAAGAAAGCGCTGCGTCCCTTTCGCCCTCGCCGCCCAACAAAGCGCCGTGTCCCTTCACCGCCTCCCCAATCGCTTCGGCCCTTCGCCGCCTCGCCGCCCAGCAAAGCGCTGCTTGCCTTCGCCGCCTCACACACCGCTGCGTCCCTTCGCCGCCTCGCCGCTTAGCAAACGCCGTAGTAGCGCCGAAGGCACACGGCGCTTTTGTAGGCGCCGAAGGCACGTGGCGCTTTGCTAAGCACCGAGGCAGCGAAGGCACGCAGCGATCTGATCGTGGTGGACGGGCTAGGGCGCCTTGCTAGGCGGCGAGGCGGCGAAGGCACGCAGCGCTTTGCCAGGCGCCCAAGGACGCAGCGCTGTGCGAGGCGGCGAGGGCACGCAGCGCTTTGCCAGGCGCCCAAGGCACGCAGCGCTCTAGGAGGCGGCGAGGGCACACAGTGCTTTGCTAGGCGGCGAGCGGACGTGGAGCTTTGCTAGGCAGCGAAGGCTGAGGACGCTTTGCCAGGCGGCGAAGGCACGAAGCGATTGGGGAGGCGGCGAAGGCACACGGCGCTTTGCTAGGCGGCGAGGGCGAGAAGGCACGCAGCGCTTTCTTAGGCGGCGAGGCAGCGAAGGCACGCGCTGCTTTGCTAGGCGCCGAAGGCACGCAGCGCTTCCTTCGTTTGCGAGGCAGCGAAGAGATGGAGCGCTTTGCTTGTTGGCCAGGCAGCGAACAGGCGCTGTGCTTTGCTTTCTGCCACTCAGCGAATACACGCAGCGCTCTGCTTTTTGGCGAGGCAGCGAACAGATGCAGCGAACAGATGCAGCGTTTAGTTTGCGAGGCGGCCAAGAGACGCGGCGCTTTGCATGCTGGCGAGGCGGCGAGCAGATCGAGTGCTTTGCTTGTTGGCGAGGCAGCGAAGAGATGCAGCGGTTTGCTTGTTTGTGACACAGCCAACATGCACAGTGGTTGCTCATTGTGCGAGGCAGCGAAGAGATGCAGCACCTTGCTTGTGCACCAGGTGGTGCAGTGGCATCGCGGATGGCTTTTTGGCGTGGAGGCGAAGCGAGGCAGCACTTTGCTAGTTGGCGAGGCAGCGCAGAGACGCAGCAGTCTGCTTGTTTGTGAGACAGCCAACATGCACAGTGGTTAGCTCTTGTGCGAGGCAGCGAATGAGCGCCGAGCAAATCGCTTTGTGCGTTCGCCGCCTCGCTGCCTAGCAAAGCGTCGTCTGCCTTGGGCGCCTAGCAAAGCTGCGCGTGCCGTCGCCGTCAAGCAAAGCGCCGTGTTCCTTGGGCGCCTAGCAAGGAACTGCCTGCGTTGGGCGCCTCGCCGCATCGCAGCCTAGCAAAGCGCTGCGTGCCTTCGGCGGCTGGCAAAGCCGTGCGTGCCTTCGCCGCCTCACACACCGCGGCGTGCCTTCGCCGCCTCGCCGCCTGAGAAAGCGCTGCGTGCCTTCTCGCCCTCGCCGCCTAGCAAAGCTCCACGTGCCATCGCCGCCTAGCAAAGCGCCGTGTTCCTTGGGCGCCTAGCAAAGCAGCGCGTGCCTTCGCCGCCTAAGAAAGCGCTGCGTCCCTTTCGCCCTCGCCGCCCAACAAAGCGCCGTGTCCCTTCACCGCCTCCCCAATCGCTTCGGCCCTTCGCCGCCTCGCCGCCCAGCAAAGCGCTGCTTGCCTTCGCCGCCTCACACACCGCTGCGTCCCTTCGCCGCCTCGCCGCTTAGCAAACGCCGTAGTAGCGCCGAAGGCACACGGCGCTTTTGTAGGCGCCGAAGGCACGTGGCGCTTTGCTAAGCACCGAGGCAGCGAAGGCACGCAGCGATCTGATCGTGGTGGACGGGCTAGGGCGCCTTGCTAGGCGGCGAGGCGGCGAAGGCACGCAGCGCTTTGCCAGGCGCCCAAGGACGCAGCGCTGTGCGAGGCGGCGAGGGCACGCAGCGCTTTGCCAGGCGCCGAAGGCACGCAGCGCTCTAGGAGGCGGCGAGGGCACACAGTGCTTTGCTAGGCGGCGAGCGGACGTGGAGCTTTGCTAGGCAGCGAAGGCTGAGGACGCTTTGCTAGGCGCTTTGCCAGGCGGCGAAGGCACGAAGCGATTGGGGAGGCGGCGAAGGCACACGGCGCTTTGCTAGGCGGCGAGGGCGAGAAGGCACGCAGCGCTTTCTTAGGCGGCCAGGCGGCGAAGGCACGCGCTGCTTTGCTAGGCGCCGAAGGCACGCAGCGCTTCCTTCGTTTGCGAGGCAGCGAAGAGATGCAGCGGTTTGCTTGTTTGTGACACAGCCAACATGCACAGTGGTTGCTCATTGTGCGAGGCAGCGAAGAGATGCAGCACCTTGCTTGTGCACCAGGTGGTGCAGTGGCATCGCGGATGGCTTTTTGGCGTGGAGGCGAAGCGAGGCAGCACTTTGCTAGTTGGCGAGGCAGCGCAGAGACGCAGCAGTCTGCTTGTTTGTGAGACAGCCAACATGCACAGTGGTTAGCTCTTGTGCGAGGCAGCGAATGACCGCCGAGCAAATCGCTTTGTGCGTTCGCCGCCTCGCTGCCTAGCAAAGCGTCGTCTGCCTTGGGCGCCTAGCAAAGCTGCGCGTGCCGTCGCCGTCAAGCAAAGCGCCGTGTTCCTTGGGCGCCTAGCAAGGAACTGCCTGCGTTGGGCGCCTCGCCGCATCGCAGCCTAGCAAAGCGCTGCGTGCCTTCGGCGGCTGGCAAAGCCGTGCGTGCCTTCGCCACCTCACACACCGCGGCGTGCCTTCGCCGCCTGGCAGAGCAGCGCGTGCCTTCGCCGCCTCGCCGCCTGAGAAAGCGCTGCGTGCCTTCTCGCCCTCGCCGCCTAGCAAAGCGCCGTGTCCCTTCACCGCCTCGCCGCCTAGCAAAGCTGCGCGTGCCGTCGCCGCCTAGCAAAGCGCCGTGTTCCTTGGGCGCCTAGCAAAGCAGCGCGTGCCTTCGCCGCCTAAGAAAGCGCTGCGTCCCTTTCGCCCTCGCCGCCCAACAAAGCGCCGTGTCCCTTCACCGCCTCCCCAATCGCTTCGGCCCTTCGCCGCCTCGCCGCCCAGCAAAGCGCTGCTTGCCTTCGCCGCCTCACACACCGCTGCGTCCCTTCGCCGCCTCGCCGCTTAGCAAACGCCGTAGTAGCGCCGAAGGCACACGGCGCTTTTGTAGGCGCCGAAGGCACGTGGCGCTTTGCTAAGCAGCGAGGCAGCGAAGGCACGCAGCGATCTGATCGTGGTGGACGGGCTAGGGCGCCTTGCTAGGCGGCGAGGCGGCGAAGGCACGCAGCGCTTTGCCAGGCGCCCAAGGACGCAGCGCTGTGCGAGGCGGCGAGGGCACGCAGCGCTTTGCCAGGCGCCCAAGGCACGCAGCGCTCTAGGAGGCGGCGAGGGCACGCAGTGCTTTGCTAGGCGGCGAGCGGACGTGGAGCTTTGCTAGGCAGCGAAGGCTGAGGACGCTTTGCTAGGCGCTTTGCTAGGCGGCGAAGGCACGAAGCGATTGGGGAGGCGGCGAAGGCACACGGCGCTTTGCTAGGCGGCGAGGGCGAGAAGGCACGCAGCGCTTTCTTAGGCGGCGAGGCAGCGAAGGCACGCGCTGCTTTGCTAGGCGCCGAAGGCACGCAGCGCTTCCTTCGTTTGCGAGGCAGCGAAGAGATGGAGCGCTTTGCTTGTTGGCCAGGCAGCGAACAGGCGCTGTGCTTTGCTTTCTGCCACTCAGCGAATACACGCAGCGCTCTGCTTTTTGGCGAGGCAGCGAACAGATGCAGCGAACAGATGCAGCGTTTAGTTTGCGAGGCGGCCAAGAGACGCGGCGCTTTGCATGCTGGCGAGGCGGCGAGCAGATCGAGTGCTTTGCTTGTTGGCGAGGCAGCGAAGAGATGCAGCGGTTTGCTTGTTTGTGACACAGCCAACATGCACAGTGGTTGCTCATTGTGCGAGGCAGCGAAGAGATGCAGCACCTTGCTTGTGCACCAGGTGGTGCAGTGGCATCGCGGATGGCTTTTTGGCGTGGAGGCGAAGCGAGGCAGCACTTTGCTAGTTGGCGAGGCAGCGCAGAGACGCAGCAGTCTGCTTGTTTGTGAGACAGCCAACATGCACAGTGGTTAGCTCTTGTGCGAGGCAGCGAATGAGCGCCGAGCAAATCGCTTTGTGCGTTCGCCGCCTCGCTGCCTAGCAAAGCGTCGTCTGCCTTGGGCGCCTAGCAAAGCTGCGCGTGCCGTGGCCGTCAAGCAAAGCGCCGTGTTCCTTGGGCGCCTAGCAAGGAACTGCCTGCGTTGGGCGCCTCGCCGCATCGCAGCCTAGCAAAGCGCTGCGTGCCTTCGGCGGCTGGCAAAGCCGTGCGTGCCTTCGCCGCCTCACACAGCGCGGCGTGCCTTCGCCGCCTGGCAGAGCAGCGCGTGCCTTCGCCGCCTCGCCGCCTGAGAAAGCGCTGCGTGCCTTCTCGCCCTCGCCGCCTAGCAAAGCGCCGTGTCCCTTCACCGCCTCGCCGCCTAGCAAAGCTGCGCGTGCCGTCGCCGCCTAGCAAAGCGCCGTGTTCCTTGGGCGCCTAGCAAAGCAGCGCGTGCCTTCGCCGCCTAAGAAAGCGCTGCGTCCCTTTCGCCCTCGCCGCCCAACAAAGCGCCGTGTCCCTTCACCGCCTCCCCAATCGCTTCGGCCCTTCGCCGCCTCGCCGCCCAGCAAAGCGCTGCTTGCCTTCGCCGCCTCACACACCGCTGCGTCCCTTCGCCGCCTCGCCGCTTAGCAAACGCCGTAGTAGCGCCGAAGGCACACGGCGCTTTTGTAGGCGCCGAAGGCACGTGGCGCTTTGCTAAGCAGCGAGGCAGCGAAGGCACGCAGCGATCTGATCGTGGTGGACGGGCTAGGGCGCCTTGCTAGGCGGCGAGGCGGCGAAGGCACGCAGCGCTTTGCCAGGCGCCCAAGGACGCAGCGCTGTGCGAGGCGGCGAGGGCACGCAGTGCTTTGCTAGGCGGCGAGCGGACGTGGAGCTTTGCTAGGCAGCGAAGGCTGAGGACGCTTTGCTAGGCGCTTTGCCAGGCGGCGAAGGCACGAAGCGATTGGGGAGGCGGCGAAGGCACACGGCGCTTTGCTAGGCGGCGAGGGCGAGAAGGCACGCAGCGCTTTCTTAGGCGGCCAGGCGGCGAAGGCACGCGCTGCTTTGCTAGGCGCCGAAGGCACGCAGCGCTTCCTTCGTTTGCGAGGCAGCGAAGAGATGGAGCGCTTTGCTTGTTGGCCAGGCAGCAAACAGGCGCTGTGCTTTGCTTTCTGCCACTCAGCGAATACACGCAGCGCTCTGCTTTTTGGCGAGGCAGCGAACAGATGCAGCGTTTAGTTTGCGAGGCGGCCAAGAGACGCGGCGCTTTGCATGCTGGCGAGGCGGCGAGCAGATCGAGTGCTTTGCTTGTTGGCGAGGCAGCGAAGAGATGCAGCGGTTTGCTTGTTTGTGACACAGCCAACATGCACAGTGGTTGCTCATTGTGCGAGGCAGCGAAGAGATGCAGCACCTTGCTTGTGCACCAGGTGGTGCAGTGGCATCGCGGATGGCTTTTTGGCGTGGAGGCGAAGCGAGGCAGCACTTTGCTAGTTGGCGAGGCAGCGCAGAGACGCAGCAGTCTGCTTGTTTGTGAGACAGCCAACATGCACAGTGGTTAGCTCTTGTGCGAGGCAGCGAATGACCGCCGAGCAAATCGCTTTGTGCGTTCGCCGCCTCGCTGCCTAGCAAAGCGTCGTCTGCCTTGGGCGCCTAGCAAAGCTGCGCGTGCCGTCGCCGTCAAGCAAAGCGCCGTGTTCCTTGGGCGCCTAGCAAGGAACTGCCTGCGTTCGGCGCCTCGCCGCATCGCAGCCTAGCAAAGCGCTGCGTGCCTTCGGCGGCTGGCAAAGCCGTGCGTGCCTTCGCCGCCTCACACACCGCGGCGTGCCTTCGCCGCCTGGCAGAGCAGCGCGTGCCTTCGCCGCCTCGCCGCCTGAGAAAGCGCTGCGTGCCTTCTCGCCCTCGCTGCCTAGCAAAGCGCCGTGTCCCTTCACCGCCTCGCCGCCTAGCAAAGCTGCGCGTGCCGTCGCCGCCTAGCAAAGCGCCGTGTTCCTTGGGCGCCTAGCAAAGCAGCGCGTGCCTTCGCCGCCTAAGAAAGCGCTGCGTCCCTTTCGCCCTCGCCGCCCAACAAAGCGCCGTGTCCCTTCACCGCCTCCCCAATCGCTTCGGCCCTTCGCCGCCTCGCCGCCCAGCAAAGCGCTGCTTGCCTTCGCCGCCTCACACACCGCTGCGTCCCTTCGCCGCCTCGCCGCTTAGCAAACGCCGTAGTAGCGCCGAAGGCACACGGCGCTTTTGTAGGCGCCGAAGGCACGTGGCGCTTTGCTAAGCAGCGAGGCAGCGAAGGCACGCAGCGATCTGATCGTGGTGGACGGGCTAGGGCGCCTTGCTAGGCGGCGAGGCGGCGAAGGCACGCGCTGCTTTGCTAGGCGCCGAAGGCACGCAGCGCTTCCTTCGTTTGCGAGGCAGCGAAGAGATGGAGCGCTTTGCTTGTTGGCCAGGCAGCGAACAGGCGCTGTGCTTTGCTTTCTGCCACTCAGCGAATACACGCAGCGCTCTGCTTTTTGGCGAGGCAGCGAACAGATGCAGCGAACAGATGCAGCGTTTAGTTTGCGAGGCGGCCAAGAGACGCGGCGCTTTGCATGCTGGCGAGGCGGCGAGCAGATCGAGTGCTTTGCTTGTTGGCGAGGCAGAGAAGAGATGCAGCGGTTTGCTTGTTTGTGACACAGCCAACATGCACAGTGGTTGCTCATTGTGCGAGGCAGCGAAGAGATGCAGCACCTTGCTTGTGCACCAGGTGGTGCAGTGGCATCGCGGATGGCTTTTTGGCGTGGAGGCGAAGCGAGGCAGCACTTTGCTAGTTGGCGAGGCAGCGCAGAGACGCAGCAGTCTGCTTGTTTGTGAGACAGCCAACACGCACAGTGGTTAGCTCTTGTGCGAGGCAGCGAATGAGCGCCGAGCAAATCGCTTTGTGCGTTCGCCGCCTCGCTGCCTAGCAAAGCGTCGTCTGCCTTGGGCGCCTAGCAAAGCTGCGCGTGCCGTCGCCGTCAAGCAAAGCGCCGTGTTCCTTGGGCGCCTAGCAAGGAACTGCCTGCGTTGGGCGCCTCGCCGCATCGCAGCCTAGCAAAGCGCTGCGTGCCTTCGGCGGCTGGCAAAGCCGTGCGTGCCTTCGCCGCCTCACACACCGCGGCGTGCCTTCGCCGCCTGGCAGAGCAGCGCGTGCCTTCGCCGCCTCGCCGCCTGAGAAAGCGCTGCGTGCCTTCTCGCCCTCGCCGCCTAGCAAAGCGCCGTGTCCCTTCACCGCCTCGCCGCCTAGCAAAGCTGCGCGTGCCGTCGCCGCCTAGCAAAGCGCCGTGTTCCTTGGGCGCCTAGCAAAGCAGCGCGTGCCTTCGCCGCCTAAGAAAGCGCTGCGTCCCTTTCGCCCTCGCCGCCCAACAAAGCGCCGTGTCCCTTCACCGCCTCCCCAATCGCTTCGGCCCTTCGCCGCCTCGCCGCCCAGCAAAGCGCTGCTTGCCTTCGCCGCCTCACACACCGCTGCGTCCCTTCGCCGCCTCGCCGCTTAGCAAACGCCGTAGTAGCGCCGAAGGCACACGGCGCTTTTGTAGGCGCCGAAGGCACGTGGCGCTTTGCTAAGCAGCGAGGCAGCGAAGGCACGCAGCGATCTGATCGTGGTGGACGGGCTAGGGCGCCTTGCTAGGCGGCGAGGCGGCGAAGGCACGCAGCGCTTTGCCAGGCGCCCAAGGACGCAGCGCTGTGCGAGGCGGCGAGGGCACGCAGCGCTTTGCCAGGCGCCCAAGGCACGCAGCGCTCTAGGAGGCGGCGAGGGCACGCAGTGCTTTGCTAGGCGGCGAGCGGACGTGGAGCTTTGCTAGGCAGCGAAGGCTGAGGACGCTTTGCTAGGCGCTTTGCTAGGCGGCGAAGGCACGAAGCGATTGGGGAGGCGGCGAAGGCACACGGCGCTTTGCTAGGCGGCGAGGGCGAGAAGGCACGCAGCGCTTTCTTAGGCGGCGAGGCAGCGAAGGCACGCGCTGCTTTGCTAGGCGCCGAAGGCACGCAGCGCTTCCTTCGTTTGCGAGGCAGCGAAGAGATGGAGCGCTTTGCTTGTTGGCCAGGCAGCGAACAGGCGCTGTGCTTTGCTTTCTGCCACTCAGCGAATACACGCAGCGCTCTGCTTTTTGGCGAGGCAGCGAACAGATGCAGCGAACAGATGCAGCGTTTAGTTTGCGAGGCGGCCAAGAGACGCGGCGCTTTGCATGCTGGCGAGGCGGCGAGCAGATCGAGTGCTTTGCTTGTTGGCGAGGCAGCGAAGAGATGCAGCGGTTTGCTTGTTTGTGACACAGCCAACATGCACAGTGGTTGCTCATTGTGCGAGGCAGCGAAGAGATGCAGCACCTTGCTTGTGCACCAGGTGGTGCAGTGGCATCGCGGATGGCTTTTTGGCGTGGAGGCGAAGCGAGGCAGCACTTTGCTAGTTGGCGAGGCAGCGCAGAGACGCAGCAGTCTGCTTGTTTGTGAGACAGCCAACACGCACAGTGGTTAGCTCTTGTGCGAGGCAGCGAATGACCGCCGAGCAAATCGCTTTGTGCGTTCGCCGCCTCGCTGCCTAGCAAAGCGTCGTCTGCCTTGGGCGCCTAGCAAAGCTGCGCGTGCCGTCGCCGTCAAGCAAAGCGCCGTGTTCCTTGGGCGCCTAGCAAGGAACTGCCTGCGTTCGGCGCCTCGCCGCATCGCAGCCTAGCAAAGCGCTGCGTGCCTTCGGCGGCTGGCAAAGCCGTGCGTGCCTTCGCCGCCTCACACACCGCGGCGTGCCTTCGCCGCCTCGCCGCCTGAGAAAGCGCTGCGTGCCTTCTCGCCCTCGCCGCCTAGCAAAGCTCCGCGTGCCGTCGCCGCCTAGCAAAGCGCCGTGTTCCTTGGGCGCCTAGCAAAGCAGCGCGTGCCTTCGCCGCCTAAGAAAGCGCTGCGTCCCTTTCGCCCTCGCCGCCCAACAAAGCGCCGTGTCCCTTCACCGCCTCCCCAATCGCTTCGGCCCTTCGCCGCCTCGCCGCCCAGCAAAGCGCTGCTTGCCTTTGCCGCCTCACACACCGCTGCGTCCCTTCGCCGCCTCGCTGCTTAGCAAACGCCGTAGTAGCGCCGAAGGCACACGGCGCTTTTGTAGGCGCCGAAGGCACGTGGCGCTTTGCTAAGCAGCGAGGCAGCGAAGGCACGCAGCGATCTGATCGTGGTGGACGGGCTAGGGCGCCTTGCTAGGCGGCGAGGCGGCGAAGGCACGCAGCGCTTTGCCAGGCGCCCAAGGACGCAGCGCTGTGCGAGGCGGCGAGGGCACGCAGCGCTTTGCCAGGCGCCGAAGGCACGCAGCGCTCTAGGAGGCGGCGAGGGCACGCAGTGCTTTGCTAGGCGGCGAGCGGACGTGGAGCTTTGCTAGGCAGCGAAGGCTGAGGACGCTTTGCTAGGCGCTTTGCTAGGCGGCGAAGGCACGAAGCGATTGGGGAGGCGGCGAAGGCACACGGCGCTTTGCTAGGCGGCGAGGGCGAGAAGGCACGCAGCGCTTTCTTAGGCGGCGAGGCAGCGAAGGCACGCGCTGCTTTGCTAGGCGCCGAAGGCACGCAGCGCTTCCTTCGTTTGCGAGGCAGCGAAGAGATGGAGCGCTTTGCTTGTTGGCCAGGCAGCGAACAGGCGCTGTGCTTTGCTTTCTGCCACTCAGCGAATACACGCAGCGCTCTGCTTTTTGGCGAGGCAGCGAACAGATGCAGCGTTTAGTTTGCGAGGCGGCCAAGAGACGCGGCGCTTTGCATGCTGGCGAGGCGGCGAGCAGATCGAGTGCTTTGCTTGTTGGCGAGGCAGAGAAGAGATGCAGCGGTTTGCTTGTTTGTGACACAGCCAACATGCACAGTGGTTGCTCATTGTGCGAGGCAGCGAAGAGATGCAGCACCTTGCTTGTGCACCAGGTGGTGCAGTGGCATCGCGGATGGCTTTTTGGCGTGGAGGCGAAGCGAGGCAGCACTTTGCTAGTTGGCGAGGCAGCGCAGAGACGCAGCAGTCTGCTTGTTTGTGAGACAGCCAACACGCACAGTGGTTAGCTCTTGTGCGAGGCAGCGAATGACCGCCGAGCAAATCGCTTTGTGCGTTCGCCGCCTCGCTGCCTAGCAAAGCGTCGTCTGCCTTGGGCGCCTAGCAAAGCTGCGCGTGCCGTCGCCGTCAAGCAAAGCGCCGTGTTCCTTGGGCGCCTAGCAAGGAACTGCCTGCGTTGGGCGCCTCGCCGCATCGCAGCC
The DNA here is from genome assembly GCF_036417845.1 of Apteryx mantelli. Classification (NCBI taxonomy): domain Eukaryota; kingdom Metazoa; phylum Chordata; class Aves; order Apterygiformes; family Apterygidae; genus Apteryx; species Apteryx mantelli. The sequence continues at coordinate 100,371 of NW_027118492.1, read as the reverse complement.
TAGCAAAGCGCTGCGTGCCTTCGGCGGCTGGCAAAGCCGTGCGTGCCTTCGCCGCCTCACACAGCGCGGCGTGCCTTCGCCGCCTGGCAGAGCAGCGCGTGCCTTCGCCGCCTCGCCGCCTGAGAAAGCGCTGCGTGCCTTCTCGCCCTCGCCGCCTAGCAAAGCGCCGTGTCCCTTCACCGCCTCGCCGCCTAGCAAAGCTGCGCGTGCCGTCGCCGCCTAGCAAAGCGCCGTGTTCCTTGGGCGCCTAGCAAAGCAGCGCGTGCCTTCGCCGCCTAAGAAAGCGCTGCGTCCCTTTCGCCCTCGCCGCCCAACAAAGCGCCGTGTCCCTTCACCGCCTCCCCAATCGCTTCGGCCCTTCGCCGCCTCGCCGCCCAGCAAAGCGCTGCTTGCCTTCGCCGCCTCACACACCGCTGCGTCCCTTCGCCGCCTCGCCGCTTAGCAAACGCCGTAGTAGCGCCGAAGGCACACGGCGCTTTTGTAGGCGCCGAAGGCACGTGGCGCTTTGCTAAGCAGCGAGGCAGCGAAGGCACGCAGCGATCTGATCGTGGTGGACGGGCTAGGGCGCCTTGCTAGGCGGCGAGGCGGCGAAGGCACGCAGCGCTTTGCCAGGCGCCCAAGGACGCAGCGCTGTGCGAGGCGGCGAGGGCACGCAGCGCTTTGCCAGGCGCCCAAGGCACGCAGCGCTCTAGGAGGCGGCGAGGGCACGCAGTGCTTTGCTAGGCGGCGAGCGGACGTGGAGCTTTGCTAGGCAGCGAAGGCTGAGGACGCTTTGCTAGGCGCTTTGCTAGGCGGCGAAGGCACGAAGCGATTGGGGAGGCGGCGAAGGCACACGGCGCTTTGCTAGGCGGCGAGGGCGAGAAGGCACGCAGCGCTTTCTTAGGCGGCGAGGCAGCGAAGGCACGCGCTGCTTTGCTAGGCGCCGAAGGCACGCAGCGCTTCCTTCGTTTGCGAGGCAGCGAAGAGATGGAGCGCTTTGCTTGTTGGCCAGGCAGCGAACAGGCGCTGTGCTTTGCTTTCTGCCACTCAGCGAATACACGCAGCGCTCTGCTTTTTGGCGAGGCAGCGAACAGATGCAGCGAACAGATGCAGCGTTTAGTTTGCGAGGCGGCCAAGAGACGCGGCGCTTTGCATGCTGGCGAGGCGGCGAGCAGATCGAGTGCTTTGCTTGTTGGCGAGGCAGCGAAGAGATGCAGCGGTTTGCTTGTTTGTGACACAGCCAACATGCACAGTGGTTGCTCATTGTGCGAGGCAGCGAAGAGATGCAGCACCTTGCTTGTGCACCAGGTGGTGCAGTGGCATCGCGGATGGCTTTTTGGCGTGGAGGCGAAGCGAGGCAGCACTTTGCTAGTTGGCGAGGCAGCGCAGAGACGCAGCAGTCTGCTTGTTTGTGAGACAGCCAACACGCACAGTGGTTAGCTCTTGTGCGAGGCAGCGAATGACCGCCGAGCAAATCGCTTTGTGCGTTCGCCGCCTCGCTGCCTAGCAAAGCGTCGTCTGCCTTGGGCGCCTAGCAAAGCTGCGCGTGCCGTGGCCGTCAAGCAAAGCGCCGTGTTCCTTGGGCGCCTAGCAAGGAACTGCCTGCGTTCGGCGCCTCGCCGCATCGCAGCCTAGCAAAGCGCTGCGTGCCTTCGGCGGCTGGCAAAGCCGTGCGTGCCTTCGCCGCCTCACACACCGCGGCGTGCCTTCGCCGCCTCGCCGCCTGAGAAAGCGCTGCGTGCCTTCTCGCCCTCGCCGCCTAGCAAAGCTCCGCGTGCCGTCGCCGCCTAGCAAAGCGCCGTGTTCCTTGGGCGCCTAGCAAAGCAGCGCGTGCCTTCGCCGCCTAAGAAAGCGCTGCGTCCCTTTCGCCCTCGCCGCCCAACAAAGCGCCGTGTCCCTTCACCGCCTCCCCAATCGCTTCGGCCCTTCGCCGCCTCGCCGCCCAGCAAAGCGCTGCTTGCCTTTGCCGCCTCACACACCGCTGCGTCCCTTCGCCGCCTCGCTGCTTAGCAAACGCCGTAGTAGCGCCGAAGGCACACGGCGCTTTTGTAGGCGCCGAAGGCACGTGGCGCTTTGCTAAGCAGCGAGGCAGCGAAGGCACGCAGCGATCTGATCGTGGTGGACGGGCTAGGGCGCCTTGCTAGGCGGCGAGGCGGCGAAGGCACGCAGCGCTTTGCCAGGCGCCCAAGGACGCAGCGCTGTGCGAGGCGGCGAGGGCACGCAGCGCTTTGCCAGGCGCCGAAGGCACGCAGCGCTCTAGGAGGCGGCGAGGGCACGCAGTGCTTTGCTAGGCGGCGAGCGGACGTGGAGCTTTGCTAGGCAGCGAAGGCTGAGGACGCTTTGCTAGGCGCTTTGCTAGGCGGCGAAGGCACGAAGCGATTGGGGAGGCGGCGAAGGCACACGGCGCTTTGCTAGGCGGCGAGGGCGAGAAGGCACGCAGCGCTTTCTTAGGCGGCGAGGCAGCGAAGGCACGCGCTGCTTTGCTAGGCGCCGAAGGCACGCAGCGCTTCCTTCGTTTGCGAGGCAGCGAAGAGATGGAGCGCTTTGCTTGTTGGCCAGGCAGCGAACAGGCGCTGTGCTTTGCTTTCTGCCACTCAGCGAATACACGCAGCGCTCTGCTTTTTGGCGAGGCAGCGAACAGATGCAGCGTTTAGTTTGCGAGGCGGCCAAGAGACGCGGCGCTTTGCATGCTGGCGAGGCGGCGAGCAGATCGAGTGCTTTGCTTGTTGGCGAGGCAGCGAAGAGATGCAGCGGTTTGCTTGTTTGTGACACAGCCAACATGCACAGTGGTTGCTCATTGTGCGAGGCAGCGAAGAGATGCAGCACCTTGCTTGTGCACCAGGTGGTGCAGTGGCATCGCGGATGGCTTTTTGGCGTGGAGGCGAAGCGAGGCAGCACTTTGCTAGTTGGCGAGGCAGCGCAGAGACGCAGCAGTCTGCTTGTTTGTGAGACAGCCAACATGCACAGTGGTTAGCTCTTGTGCGAGGCAGCGAATGACCGCCGAGCAAATCGCTTTGTGCGTTCGCCGCCTCGCTGCCTAGCAAAGCGTCGTCTGCCTTGGGCGCCTAGCAAAGCTGCGCGTGCCGTCGCCGTCAAGCAAAGCGCCGTGTTCCTTGGGCGCCTAGCAAGGAACTGCCTGCGTTCGGCGCCTCGCCGCATCGCAGCCTAGCAAAGCGCTGCGTGCCTTCGGCGGCTGGCAAAGCCGTGCGTGCCTTCGCCGCCTCACACACCGCGGCGTGCCTTCGCCGCCTGGCAGAGCAGCGCGTGCCTTCGCCGCCTCACCGCCTGAGAAAGCGCTGCGTGCCTTCTCGCCCTCGTCGCCTAGCAAAGCGCCGTGTCCCTTCACCGCCTCGCCGCCTAGCAAAGCTCCGCGTGCCATCGCCGCCTAGCAAAGCGCCGTGTTCCTTGGGCGCCTGGCAAAGCAGCGCGTGCCTTCGCCGCCTAAGAAAGCGCTGCGTCCCTTTCGCCCTCGCCGCCCAACAAAGCGCCGTGTCCCTTCACCGCCTCCCCAATCGCTTCGGCCCTTCGCCGCCTCGCCGCCCAGCAAAGCGCTGCTTGCCTTCGCCGCCTCACACACCGCTGCGTCCCTTCGCCGCCTCGCCGCTTAGCAAACGCCGTAGTAGCGCCGAAGGCACACGGCGCTTTTGTAGGCGCCGAAGGCACGTGGCGCTTTGCTAAGCAGCGAGGCAGCGAAGGCACGCAGCGATCTGATCGTGGTGGACGGGCTAGGGCGCCTTGCTAGGCGGCGAGGCGGCGAAGGCACGCGCTGCTTTGCTAGGCGCCGAAGGCACGCAGCGCTTCCTTCGTTTGCGAGGCAGCGAAGAGATGGAGCGCTTTGCTTGTTGGCCAGGCAGCGAACAGGCGCTGTGCTTTGCTTTCTGCCACTCAGCGAATACACGCAGCGCTCTGCTTTTTGGCGAGGCAGCGAACAGATGCAGCGAACAGATGCAGCGTTTAGTTTGCGAGGCGGCCAAGAGACGCGGCGCTTTGCATGCTGGCGAGGCGGCGAGCAGATCGAGTGCTTTGCTTGTTGGCGAGGCAGCGAAGAGATGCAGCGGTTTGCTTGTTTGTGACACAGCCAACATGCACAGTGGTTGCTCATTGTGCGAGGCAGCGAAGAGATGCAGCACCTTGCTTGTGCACCAGGTGGTGCAGTGGCATCGCGGATGGCTTTTTGGCGTGGAGGCGAAGCGAGGCAGCACTTTGCTAGTTGGCGAGGCAGCGCAGAGACGCAGCAGTCTGCTTGTTTGTGAGACAGCCAACACGCACAGTGGTTAGCTCTTGTGCGAGGCAGCGAATGACCGCCGAGCAAATCGCTTTGTGCGTTCGCCGCCTCGCTGCCTAGCAAAGCGTCGTCTGCCTTGGGCGCCTAGCAAAGCTGCGCGTGCCGTCGCCGTCAAGCAAAGCGCCGTGTTCCTTGGGCGCCTAGCAAGGAACTGCCTGCGTTCGGCGCCTCGCCACATCGCAGCCTAGCAAAGCGCTGCGTGCCTTCGGCGGCTGGCAAAGCCGTGCGTGCCTTCGCCGCCTCACACACCGCGGCGTGCCTTCGCCGCCTCGCCGCCTGAGAAAGCGCTGCGTGCCTTCTCGCCCTCGCCGCCTAGCAAAGCTGCGCGTGCCGTCGCCGCCTAGCAAAGCGCCGTGTTCCTTGGGCGCCTAGCAAAGCAGCGCGTGCCTTCGCCGCCTAAGAAAGCGCTGCGTCCCTTTCGCCCTCGCCGCCCAACAAAGCGCCGTGTCCCTTCACCGCCTCCCCAATCGCTTCGGCCCTTCGCCGCCTCGCCGCCCAGCAAAGCGCTGCTTGCCTTTGCCGCCTCACACACCGCTGCGTCCCTTCGCCGCCTCGCTGCTTAGCAAACGCCGTAGTAGCGCCGAAGGCACACGGCGCTTTTGTAGGCGCCGAAGGCACGTGGCGCTTTGCTAAGCAGCGAGGCAGCGAAGGCACGCAGCGATCTGATCGTGGTGGACGGGCTAGGGCGCCTTGCTAGGCGGCGAGGCGGCGAAGGCACGCAGCGCTTTGCCAGGCGCCCAAGGACGCAGCGCTGTGCGAGGCGGCGAGGGCACGCAGCGCTTTGCCAGGCGCCGAAGGCACGCAGCGCTCTAGGAGGCGGCGAGGGCACGCAGTGCTTTGCTAGGCGGCGAGCGGACGTGGAGCTTTGCTAGGCAGCGAAGGCTGAGGACGCTTTGCCAGGCGGCGAAGGCACGAAGCGATTGGGGAGGCGGCGAAGGCACACGGCGCTTTGTTGGGCGGCGAGGGCGAAAGGGACGCAGCGCATTCTTAGGTGGCGAAGGCACGCGCTGCTTTGCTATGCGCCCAAGGAACACGGCGCTTTGCTAGGCGGCGAGGGCGAGAAGGCACGCAGCGCTTTCTTAGGCGGCGAGGCAGCGAAGGCACGCGCTGCTTTGCTAGGCGCTGAAGGCACGCAGCGCTTCCTTCGTTTGCGAGGCAGCGAAGAGATGGAGCGCTTTGCTTGTTGGCCAGGCAGCGAACAGGCGCTGTGCTTTGCTTTCTGCCACTCAGCGAATACACGCAGCGCTCTGCTTTTTGGCGAGGCAGCGAACAGATGCAGCGAACAGATGCAGCGTTTAGTTTGCGAGGCGGCCAAGAGACGCGGCGCTTTGCATGCTGGCGAGGCGGCGAGCAGATCGAGTGCTTTGCTTGTTGGCGAGGCAGCGAAGAGATGCAGCGGTTTGCTTGTTTGTGACACAGCCAACATGCACAGTGGTTGCTCATTGTGCGAGGCAGCGAAGAGATGCAGCACCTTGCTTGTGCACCAGGTGGTGCAGTGGCATCGCGGATGGCTTTTTGGCGTGGAGGCGAAGCGAGGCAGCACTTTGCTAGTTGGCGAGGCAGCGCAGAGACGCAGCAGTCTGCTTGTTTGTGAGACAGCCAACATGCACAGTGGTTAGCTCTTGTGCGAGGCAGCGAATGAGCGCCGAGCAAATCGCTTTGTGCGTTCGCCGCCTCGCTGCCTAGCAAAGCGTCGTCTGCCTTGGGCGCCTAGCAAAGCTGCGCGTGCCGTGGCCGTCAAGCAAAGCGCCGTGTTCCTTGGGCGCCTAGCAAGGAACTGCCTGCGTTGGGCGCCTCGCCGCATCGCAGCCTAGCAAAGCGCTGCGTGCCTTCGGCGGCTGGCAAAGCCGTGCGTGCCTTCGCCGCCTCACACAGCGCGGCGTGCCTTCGCCGCCTGGCAGAGCAGCGCGTGCCTTCGCCGCCTCGCCGCCTGAGAAAGCGCTGCGTGCCTTCTCGCCCTCGCCGCCTAGCAAAGCGCCGTGTCCCTTCACCGCCTCGCCGCCTAGCAAAGCTGCGCGTGCCGTCGCCGCCTAGCAAAGCGCCGTGTTCCTTGGGCGCCTAGCAAAGCAGCGCGTGCCTTCGCCGCCTAAGAAAGCGCTGCGTCCCTTTCGCCCTCGCCGCCCAACAAAGCGCCGTGTCCCTTCACCGCCTCCCCAATCGCTTCGGCCCTTCGCCGCCTCGCCGCCCAGCAAAGCGCTGCTTGCCTTCGCCGCCTCACACACCGCTGCGTCCCTTCGCCGCCTCGCCGCTTAGCAAACGCCGTAGTAGCGCCGAAGGCACACGGCGCTTTTGTAGGCGCCGAAGGCACGTGGCGCTTTGCTAAGCAGCGAGGCAGCGAAGGCACGCAGCGATCTGATCGTGGTGGACGGGCTAGGGCGCCTTGCTAGGCGGCGAGGCGGCGAAGGCACGCGCTGCTTTGCTAGGCGCCGAAGGCACGCAGCGCTTCCTTCGTTTGCGAGGCAGCGAAGAGATGGAGCGCTTTGCTTGTTGGCCAGGCAGCGAACAGGCGCTGTGCTTTGCTTTCTGCCACTCAGCGAATACACGCAGCGCTCTGCTTTTTGGCGAGGCAGCGAACAGATGCAGCGAACAGATGCAGCGTTTAGTTTGCGAGGCGGCCAAGAGACGCGGCGCTTTGCATGCTGGCGAGGCGGCGAGCAGATCGAGTGCTTTGCTTGTTGGCGAGGCAGAGAAGAGATGCAGCGGTTTGCTTGTTTGTGACACAGCCAACATGCACAGTGGTTGCTCATTGTGCGAGGCAGCGAAGAGATGCAGCACCTTGCTTGTGCACCAGGTGGTGCAGTGGCATCGCGGATGGCTTTTTGGCGTGGAGGCGAAGCGAGGCAGCACTTTGCTAGTTGGCGAGGCAGCGCAGAGACGCAGCAGTCTGCTTGTTTGTGAGACAGCCAACACGCACAGTGGTTAGCTCTTGTGCGAGGCAGCGAATGAGCGCCGAGCAAATCGCTTTGTGCGTTCGCCGCCTCGCTGCCTAGCAAAGCGTCGTCTGCCTTGGGCGCCTAGCAAAGCTGCGCGTGCCGTCGCCGTCAAGCAAAGCGCCGTGTTCCTTGGGCGCCTAGCAAGGAACTGCCTGCGTTGGGCGCCTCGCCGCATCGCAGCCTAGCAAAGCGCTGCGTGCCTTCGGCGGCTGGCAAAGCCGTGCGTGCCTTCGCCGCCTCACACAGCGCGGCGTGCCTTCGCCGCCTGGCAGAGCAGCGCGTGCCTTCGCCGCCTCGCCGCCTGAGAAAGCGCTGCGTGCCTTCTCGCCCTCGCCGCCTAGCAAAGCGCCGTGTCCCTTCACCGCCTCGCCGCCTAGCAAAGCTGCGCGTGCCGTCGCCGCCTAGCAAAGCGCCGTGTTCCTTGGGCGCCTAGCAAAGCAGCGCGTGCCTTCGCCGCCTAAGAAAGCGCTGCGTCCCTTTCGCCCTCGCCGCCCAACAAAGCGCCGTGTCCCTTCACCGCCTCCCCAATCGCTTCGGCCCTTCGCCGCCTCGCCGCCCAGCAAAGCGCTGCTTGCCTTCGCCGCCTCACACACCGCTGCGTCCCTTCGCCGCCTCGCCGCTTAGCAAACGCCGTAGTAGCGCCGAAGGCACACGGCGCTTTTGTAGGCGCCGAAGGCACGTGGCGCTTTGCTAAGCAGCGAGGCAGCGAAGGCACGCAGCGATCTGATCGTGGTGGACGGGCTAGGGCGCCTTGCTAGGCGGCGAGGCGGCGAAGGCACGCGCTGCTTTGCTAGGCGCCGAAGGCACGCAGCGCTTCCTTCGTTTGCGAGGCAGCGAAGAGATGGAGCGCTTTGCTTGTTGGCCAGGCAGCGAACAGGCGCTGTGCTTTGCTTTCTGCCACTCAGCGAATACACGCAGCGCTCTGCTTTTTGGCGAGGCAGCGAACAGATGCAGCGAACAGATGCAGCGTTTAGTTTGCGAGGCGGCCAAGAGACGCGGCGCTTTGCATGCTGGCGAGGCGGCGAGCAGATCGAGTGCTTTGCTTGTTGGCGAGGCAGAGAAGAGATGCAGCGGTTTGCTTGTTTGTGACACAGCCAACATGCACAGTGGTTGCTCATTGTGCGAGGCAGCGAAGAGATGCAGCACCTTGCTTGTGCACCAGGTGGTGCAGTGGCATCGCGGATGGCTTTTTGGCGTGGAGGCGAAGCGAGGCAGCACTTTGCTAGTTGGCGAGGCAGCGCAGAGACGCAGCAGTCTGCTTGTTTGTGAGACAGCCAACACGCACAGTGGTTAGCTCTTGTGCGAGGCAGCGAATGAGCGCCGAGCAAATCGCTTTGTGCGTTCGCCGCCTCGCTGCCTAGCAAAGCGTCGTCTGCCTTGGGCGCCTAGCAAAGCTGCGCGTGCCGTCGCCGTCAAGCAAAGCGCCGTGTTCCTTGGGCGCCTAGCAAGGAACTGCCTGCGTTGGGCGCCTCGCCGCATCGCAGCCTAGCAAAGCGCTGCGTGCCTTCGGCGGCTGGCAAAGCCGTGCGTGCCTTCGCCGCCTCACACACCGCGGCGTGCCTTCGCCGCCTGGCAGAGCAGCGCGTGCCTTCGCCGCCTCGCCGCCTGAGAAAGCGCTGCGTGCCTTCTCGCCCTCGCCGCCTAGCAAAGCGCCGTGTCCCTTCACCGCCTCGCCGCCTAGCAAAGCTGCGCGTGCCGTCGCCGCCTAGCAAAGCGCCGTGTTCCTTGGGCGCCTAGCAAAGCAGCGCGTGCCTTCGCCGCCTAAGAAAGCGCTGCGTCCCTTTCGCCCTCGCCGCCCAACAAAGCGCCGTGTCCCTTCACCGCCTCCCCAATCGCTTCGGCCCTTCGCCGCCTCGCCGCCCAGCAAAGCGCTGCTTGCCTTCGCCGCCTCACACACCGCTGCGTCCCTTCGCCGCCTCGCCGCTTAGCAAACGCCGTAGTAGCGCCGAAGGCACACGGCGCTTTTGTAGGCGCCGAAGGCACGTGGCGCTTTGCTAAGCAGCGAGGCAGCGAAGGCACGCAGCGATCTGATCGTGGTGGACGGGCTAGGGCGCCTTGCTAGGCGGCGAGGCGGCGAAGGCACGCAGCGCTTTGCCAGGCGCCCAAGGACGCAGCGCTGTGCGAGGCGGCGAGGGCACGCAGCGCTTTGCCAGGCGCCGAAGGCACGCAGCGCTCTAGGAGGCGGCGAGGGCACGCAGTGCTTTGCTAGGCGGCGAGCGGACGTGGAGCTTTGCTAGGCAGCGAAGGCTGAGGACGCTTTGCTAGGCGCTTTGCTAGGCGGCGAAGGCACGAAGCGATTGGGGAGGCGGCGAAGGCACACGGCGCTTTGCTAGGCGGCGAGGGCGAGAAGGCACGCAGCGCTTTCTTAGGCGGCGAGGCAGCGAAGGCACGCGCTGCTTTGCTAGGCGCCGAAGGCACGCAGCGCTTCCTTCGTTTGCGAGGCAGCGAAGAGATGGAGCGCTTTGCTTGTTGGCCAGGCAGCGAACAGGCGCTGTGCTTTGCTTTCTGCCACTCAGCGAATACACGCAGCGCTCTGCTTTTTGGCGAGGCAGCGAACAGATGCAGCGAACAGATGCAGCGTTTAGTTTGCGAGGCGGCCAAGAGACGCGGCGCTTTGCATGCTGGCGAGGCGGCGAGCAGATCGAGTGCTTTGCTTGTTGGCGAGGCAGCGAAGAGATGCAGCGGTTTGCTTGTTTGTGACACAGCCAACATGCACAGTGGTTGCTCATTGTGCGAGGCAGCGAAGAGATGCAGCACCTTGCTTGTGCACCAGGTGGTGCAGTGGCATCGCGGATGGCTTTTTGGCGTGGAGGCGAAGCGAGGCAGCACTTTGCTAGTTGGCGAGGCAGCGCAGAGACGCAGCAGTCTGCTTGTTTGTGAGACAGCCAACACGCACAGTGGTTAGCTCTTGTGCGAGGCAGCGAATGACCGCCGAGCAAATCGCTTTGTGCGTTCGCCGCCTCGCTGCCTAGCAAAGCGTCGTCTGCCTTGGGCGCCTAGCAAAGCTGCGCGTGCCGTGGCCGTCAAGCAAAGCGCCGTGTTCCTTGGGCGCCTAGCAAGGAACTGCCTGCGTTGGGCGCCTCGCCGCATCGCAGCCTAGCAAAGCGCTGCGTGCCTTCGGCGGCTGGCAAAGCCGTGCGTGCCTTCGCCGCCTCACACACCGCGGCGTGCCTTCGCCGCCTCGCCGCCTGAGAAAGCGCTGCGTGCCTTCTCGCCCTCGCCGCCTAGCAAAGCTCCGCGTGCCGTCGCCGCCTAGCAAAGCGCCGTGTTCCTTGGGCGCCTAGCAAAGCAGCGCGTGCCTTCGCCGCCTAAGAAAGCGCTGCGTCCCTTTCGCCCTCGCCGCCCAACAAAGCGCCGTGTCCCTTCACCGCCTCCCCAATCGCTTCGGCCCTTCGCCGCCTCGCCGCCCAGCAAAGCGCTGCTTGCCTTTGCCGCCTCACACACCGCTGCGTCCCTTCGCCGCCTCGCTGCTTAGCAAACGCCGTAGTAGCGCCGAAGGCACACGGCGCTTTTGTAGGCGCCGAAGGCACGTGGCGCTTTGCTAAGCAGCGAGGCAGCGAAGGCACGCAGCGATCTGATCGTGGTGGACGGGCTAGGGCGCCTTGCTAGGCGGCGAGGCGGCGAAGGCACGCAGCGCTTTGCCAGGCGCCCAAGGACGCAGCGCTGTGCGAGGCGGCGAGGGCACGCAGCGCTTTGCCAGGCGCCGAAGGCACGCAGCGCTCTAGGAGGCGGCGAGGGCACGCAGTGCTTTGCTAGGCGGCGAGCGGACGTGGAGCTTTGCTAGGCAGCGAAGGCTGAGGACGCTTTGCTAGGCGCTTTGCTAGGCGGCGAAGGCACGAAGCGATTGGGGAGGCGGCGAAGGCACACGGCGCTTTGCTAGGCGGCGAGGGCGAGAAGGCACGCAGCGCTTTCTTAGGCGGCGAGGCAGCGAAGGCACGCGCTGCTTTGCTAGGCGCCGAAGGCACGCAGCGCTTCCTTCGTTTGCGAGGCAGCGAAGAGATGGAGCGCTTTGCTTGTTGGCCAGGCAGCGAACAGGCGCTGTGCTTTGCTTTCTGCCACTCAGCGAATACACGCAGCGCTCTGCTTTTTGGCGAGGCAGCGAACAGATGCAGCGTTTAGTTTGCGAGGCGGCCAAGAGACGCGGCGCTTTGCATGCTGGCGAGGCGGCGAGCAGATCGAGTGCTTTGCTTGTTGGCGAGGCAGAGAAGAGATGCAGCGGTTTGCTTGTTTGTGACACAGCCAACATGCACAGTGGTTGCTCATTGTGCGAGGCAGCGAAGAGATGCAGCACCTTGCTTGTGCACCAGGTGGTGCAGTGGCATCGCGGATGGCTTTTTGGCGTGGAGGCGAAGCGAGGCAGCACTTTGCTAGTTGGCGAGGCAGCGCAGAGACGCAGCAGTCTGCTTGTTTGTGAGACAGCCAACACGCACAGTGGTTAGCTCTTGTGCGAGGCAGCGAATGACCGCCGAGCAAATCGCTTTGTGCGTTCGCCGCCTCGCTGCCTAGCAAAGCGTCGTCTGCCTTGGGCGCCTAGCAAAGCTGCGCGTGCCGTCGCCGTCAAGCAAAGCGCCGTGTTCCTTGGGCGCCTAGCAAGGAACTGCCTGCGTTGGGCGCCTCGCCGCATCGCAGCCTAGCAAAGCGCTGCGTGCCTTCGGCGGCTGGCAAAGCCGTGCGTGCCTTCGCCGCCTCACACACCGCGGCGTGCCTTCGCCGCCTGGCAGAGCAGCGCGTGCCTTCGCCGCCTCGCCGCCTGAGAAAGCGCTGCGTGCCTTCTCGCCCTCGCCGCCTAGCAAAGCGCCGTGTCCCTTCACCGCCTCGCCGCCTAGCAAAGCTGCGCGTGCCGTCGCCGCCTAGCAAAGCGCCGTGTTCCTTGGGCGCCTAGCAAAGCAGCGCGTGCCTTCGCCGCCTAAGAAAGCGCTGCGTCCCTTTCGCCCTCGCCGCCCAACAAAGCGCCGTGTCCCTTCACCGCCTCCCCAATCGCTTCGGCCCTTCGCCGCCTCGCCGCCCAGCAAAGCGCTGCTTGCCTTCGCCGCCTCACACACCGCTGCGTCCCTTCGCCGCCTCGCCGCTTAGCAAACGCCGTAGTAGCGCCGAAGGCACACGGCGCTTTTGTAGGCGCCGAAGGCACGTGGCGCTTTGCTAAGCAGCGAGGCAGCGAAGGCACGCAGCGATCTGATCGTGGTGGACGGGCTAGGGCGCCTTGCTAGGCGGCGAGGCGGCGAAGGCACGCAGCGCTTTGCCAGGCGCCCAAGGACGCAGCGCTGTGCGAGGCGGCGAGGGCACGCAGCGCTTTGCCAGGCGCCCAAGGCACGCAGCGCTCTAGGAGGCGGCGAGGGCACGCAGTGCTTTGCTAGGCGGCGAGCGGACGTGGAGCTTTGCTAGGCAGCGAAGGCTGAGGACGCTTTGCTAGGCGCTTTGCTAGGCGGCGAAGGCACGAAGCGATTGGGGAGGCGGCGAAGGCACACGGCGCTTTGCTAGGCGGCGAGGGCGAGAAGGCACGCAGCGCTTTCTTAGGCGGCGAGGCAGCGAAGGCACGCGCTGCTTTGCTAGGCGCCGAAGGCACGCAGCGCTTCCTTCGTTTGCGAGGCAGCGAAGAGATGGAGCGCTTTGCTTGTTGGCCAGGCAGCGAACAGGCGCTGTGCTTTGCTTTCTGCCACTCAGCGAATACACGCAGCGCTCTGCTTTTTGGCGAGGCAGCGAACAGATGCAGCGAACAGATGCAGCGTTTAGTTTGCGAGGCGGCCAAGAGACGCGGCGCTTTGCATGCTGGCGAGGCGGCGAGCAGATCGAGTGCTTTGCTTGTTGGCGAGGCAGCGAAGAGATGCAGCGGTTTGCTTGTTTGTGACACAGCCAACATGCACAGTGGTTGCTCATTGTGCGAGGCAGCGAAGAGATGCAGCACCTTGCTTGTGCACCAGGTGGTGCAGTGGCATCGCGGATGGCTTTTTGGCGTGGAGGCGAAGCGAGGCAGCACTTTGCTAGTTGGCGAGGCAGCGCAGAGACGCAGCAGTCTGCTTGTTTGTGAGACAGCCAACACGCACAGTGGTTAGCTCTTGTGCGAGGCAGCGAATGACCGCCGAGCAAATCGCTTTGTGCGTTCGCCGCCTCGCTGCCTAGCAAAGCGTCGTCTGCCTTGGGCGCCTAGCAAAGCTGCGCGTGCCGTGGCCGTCAAGCAAAGCGCCGTGTTCCTTGGGCGCCTAGCAAGGAACTGCCTGCGTTCGGCGCCTCGCCGCATCGCAGCCTAGCAAAGCGCTGCGTGCCTTCGGCGGCTGGCAAAGCCGTGCGTGCCTTCGCCGCCTCACACACCGCGGCGTGCCTTCGCCGCCTCGCCGCCTGAGAAAGCGCTGCGTGCCTTCTCGCCCTCGCCGCCTAGCAAAGCTCCGCGTGCCGTCGCCGCCTAGCAAAGCGCCGTGTTCCTTGGGCGCCTAGCAAAGCAGCGCGTGCCTTCGCCGCCTAAGAAAGCGCTGCGTCCCTTTCGCCCTCGCCGCCCAACAAAGCGCCGTGTCCCTTCACCGCCTCCCCAATCGCTTCGGCCCTTCGCCGCCTCGCCGCCCAGCAAAGCGCTGCTTGCCTTTGCCGCCTCACACACCGCTGCGTCCCTTCGCCGCCTCGCTGCTTAGCAAACGCCGTAGTAGCGCCGAAGGCACACGGCGCTTTTGTAGGCGCCGAAGGCACGTGGCGCTTTGCTAAGCAGCGAGGCAGCGAAGGCACGCAGCGATCTGATCGTGGTGGACGGGCTAGGGCGCCTTGCTAGGCGGCGAGGCGGCGAAGGCACGCAGCGCTTTGCCAGGCGCCCAAGGACGCAGCGCTGTGCGAGGCGGCGAGGGCACGCAGCGCTTTGCCAGGCGCCGAAGGCACGCAGCGCTCTAGGAGGCGGCGAGGGCACGCAGTGCTTTGCTAGGCGGCGAGCGGACGTGGAGCTTTGCTAGGCAGCGAAGGCTGAGGACGCTTTGCTAGGCGCTTTGCTAGGCGGCGAAGGCACGAAGCGATTGGGGAGGCGGCGAAGGCACACGGCGCTTTGCTAGGCGGCGAGGGCGAGAAGGCACGCAGCGCTTTCTTAGGCGGCGAGGCAGCGAAGGCACGCGCTGCTTTGCTAGGCGCCGAAGGCACGCAGCGCTTCCTTCGTTTGCGAGGCAGCGAAGAGATGGAGCGCTTTGCTTGTTGGCCAGGCAGCGAACAGGCGCTGTGCTTTGCTTTCTGCCACTCAGCGAATACACGCAGCGCTCTGCTTTTTGGCGAGGCAGCGAACAGATGCAGCGTTTAGTTTGCGAGGCGGCCAAGAGACGCGGCGCTTTGCATGCTGGCGAGGCGGCGAGCAGATCGAGTGCTTTGCTTGTTGGCGAGGCAGAGAAGAGATGCAGCGGTTTGCTTGTTTGTGACACAGCCAACATGCACAGTGGTTGCTCATTGTGCGAGGCAGCGAAGAGATGCAGCACCTTGCTTGTGCACCAGGTGGTGCAGTGGCATCGCGGATGGCTTTTTGGCGTGGAGGCGAAGCGAGGCAGCACTTTGCTAGTTGGCGAGGCAGCGCAGAGACGCAGCAGTCTGCTTGTTTGTGAGACAGCCAACACGCACAGTGGTTAGCTCTTGTGCGAGGCAGCGAATGACCGCCGAGCAAATCGCTTTGTGCGTTCGCCGCCTCGCTGCCTAGCAAAGCGTCGTCTGCCTTGGGCGCCTAGCAAAGCTGCGCGTGCCGTCGCCGTCAAGCAAAGCGCCGTGTTCCTTGGGCGCCTAGCAAGGAACTGCCTGCGTTGGGCGCCTCGCCGCATCGCAGCCTAGCAAAGCGCTGCGTGCCTTCGGCGGCTGGCAAAGCCGTGCGTGCCTTCGCCGCCTCACACACCGCGGCGTGCCTTCGCCGCCTGGCAGAGCAGCGCGTGCCTTCGCCGCCTCGCCGCCTGAGAAAGCGCTGCGTGCCTTCTCGCCCTCGCCGCCTAGCAAAGCGCCGTGTCCCTTCACCGCCTCGCCGCCTAGCAAAGCTGCGCGTGCCGTCGCCGCCTAGCAAAGCGCCGTGTTCCTTGGGCGCCTAGCAAAGCAGCGCGTGCCTTCGCCGCCTAAGAAAGCGCTGCGTCCCTTTCGCCCTCGCCGCCCAACAAAGCGCCGTGTCCCTTCACCGCCTCCCCAATCGCTTCGGCCCTTCGCCGCCTCGCCGCCCAGCAAAGCGCTGCTTGCCTTCGCCGCCTCACACACCGCTGCGTCCCTTCGCCGCCTCGCCGCTTAGCAAACGCCGTAGTAGCGCCGAAGGCACACGGCGCTTTTGTAGGCGCCGAAGGCACGTGGCGCTTTGCTAAGCAGCGAGGCAGCGAAGGCACGCAGCGATCTGATCGTGGTGGACGGGCTAGGGCGCCTTGCTAGGCGGCGAGGCGGCGAAGGCACGCAGCGCTTTGCCAGGCGCCCAAGGACGCAGCGCTGTGCGAGGCGGCGAGGGCACGCAGCGCTTTGCCAGGCGCCCAAGGCACGCAGCGCTCTAGGAGGCGGCGAGGGCACGCAGTGCTTTGCTAGGCGGCGAGCGGACGTGGAGCTTTGCTAGGCAGCGAAGGCTGAGGACGCTTTGCTAGGCGCTTTGCTAGGCGGCGAAGGCACGAAGCGATTGGGGAGGCGGCGAAGGCACACGGCGCTTTGCTAGGCGGCGAGGGCGAGAAGGCACGCAGCGCTTTCTTAGGCGGCGAGGCAGCGAAGGCACGCGCTGCTTTGCTAGGCGCCGAAGGCACGCAGCGCTTCCTTCGTTTGCGAGGCAGCGAAGAGATGGAGCGCTTTGCTTGTTGGCCAGGCAGCGAACAGGCGCTGTGCTTTGCTTTCTGCCACTCAGCGAATACACGCAGCGCTCTGCTTTTTGGCGAGGCAGCGAACAGATGCAGCGAACAGATGCAGCGTTTAGTTTGCGAGGCGGCCAAGAGACGCGGCGCTTTGCATGCTGGCGAGGCGGCGAGCAGATCGAGTGCTTTGCTTGTTGGCGAGGCAGCGAAGAGATGCAGCGGTTTGCTTGTTTGTGACACAGCCAACATGCACAGTGGTTGCTCATTGTGCGAGGCAGCGAAGAGATGCAGCACCTTGCTTGTGCACCAGGTGGTGCAGTGGCATCGCGGATGGCTTTTTGGCGTGGAGGCGAAGCGAGGCAGCACTTTGCTAGTTGGCGAGGCAGCGCAGAGACGCAGCAGTCTGCTTGTTTGTGAGACAGCCAACACGCACAGTGGTTAGCTCTTGTGCGAGGCAGCGAATGACCGCCGAGCAAATCGCTTTGTGCGTTCGCCGCCTCGCTGCCTAGCAAAGCGTCGTCTGCCTTGGGCGCCTAGCAAAGCTGCGCGTGCCGTGGCCGTCAAGCAAAGCGCCGTGTTCCTTGGGCGCCTAGCAAGGAACTGCCTGCGTTCGGCGCCTCGCCGCATCGCAGCCTAGCAAAGCGCTGCGTGCCTTCGGCGGCTGGCAAAGCCGTGCGTGCCTTCGCCGCCTCACACACCGCGGCGTGCCTTCGCCGCCTCGCCGCCTGAGAAAGCGCTGCGTGCCTTCTCGCCCTCGCCGCCTAGCAAAGCTCCGCGTGCCGTCGCCGCCTAGCAAAGCGCCGTGTTCCTTGGGCGCCTAGCAAAGCAGCGCGTGCCTTCGCCGCCTAAGAAAGCGCTGCGTCCCTTTCGCCCTCGCCGCCCAACAAAGCGCCGTGTCCCTTCACCGCCTCCCCAATCGCTTCGGCCCTTCGCCGCCTCGCCGCCCAGCAAAGCGCTGCTTGCCTTTGCCGCCTCACACACCGCTGCGTCCCTTCGCCGCCTCGCTGCTTAGCAAACGCCGTAGTAGCGCCGAAGGCACACGGCGCTTTTGTAGGCGCCGAAGGCACGTGGCGCTTTGCTAAGCAGCGAGGCAGCGAAGGCACGCAGCGATCTGATCGTGGTGGACGGGCTAGGGCGCCTTGCTAGGCGGCGAGGCGGCGAAGGCACGCAGCGCTTTGCCAGGCGCCCAAGGACGCAGCGCTGTGCGAGGCGGCGAGGGCACGCAGCGCTTTGCCAGGCGCCGAAGGCACGCAGCGCTCTAGGAGGCGGCGAGGGCACGCAGTGCTTTGCTAGGCGGCGAGCGGACGTGGAGCTTTGCTAGGCAGCGAAGGCTGAGGACGCTTTGCTAGGCGCTTTGCTAGGCGGCGAAGGCACGAAGCGATTGGGGAGGCGGCGAAGGCACACGGCGCTTTGCTAGGCGGCGAGGGCGAGAAGGCACGCAGCGCTTTCTTAGGCGGCGAGGCAGCGAAGGCACGCGCTGCTTTGCTAGGCGCCGAAGGCACGCAGCGCTTCCTTCGTTTGCGAGGCAGCGAAGAGATGGAGCGCTTTGCTTGTTGGCCAGGCAGCGAACAGGCGCTGTGCTTTGCTTTCTGCCACTCAGCGAATACACGCAGCGCTCTGCTTTTTGGCGAGGCAGCGAACAGATGCAGCGTTTAGTTTGCGAGGCGGCCAAGAGACGCGGCGCTTTGCATGCTGGCGAGGCGGCGAGCAGATCGAGTGCTTTGCTTGTTGGCGAGGCAGCGAAGAGATGCAGCGGTTTGCTTGTTTGTGACACAGCCAACATGCACAGTGGTTGCTCATTGTGCGAGGCAGCGAAGAGATGCAGCACCTTGCTTGTGCACCAGGTGGTGCAGTGGCATCGCGGATGGCTTTTTGGCGTGGAGGCGAAGCGAGGCAGCACTTTGCTAGTTGGCGAGGCAGCGCAGAGACGCAGCAGTCTGCTTGTTTGTGAGACAGCCAACATGCACAGTGGTTAGCTCTTGTGCGAGGCAGCGAATGACCGCCGAGCAAATCGCTTTGTGCGTTCGCCGCCTCGCTGCCTAGCAAAGCGTCGTCTGCCTTGGGCGCCTAGCAAAGCTGCGCGTGCCGTCGCCGTCAAGCAAAGCGCCGTGTTCCTTGGGCGCCTAGCAAGGAACTGCCTGCGTTCGGCGCCTCGCCGCATCGCAGCCTAGCAAAGCGCTGCGTGCCTTCGGCGGCTGGCAAAGCCGTGCGTGCCTTCGCCGCCTCACACACCGCGGCGTGCCTTCGCCGCCTGGCAGAGCAGCGCGTGCCTTCGCCGCCTCGCCGCCTGAGAAAGCGCTGCGTGCCTTCTCGCCCTCGTCGCCTAGCAAAGCGCCGTGTCCCTTCACCGCCTCGCCGCCTAGCAAAGCTCCGCGTGCCATCGCCGCCTAGCAAAGCGCCGTGTTCCTTGGGCGCCTGGCAAAGCAGCGCGTGCCTTCGCCGCCTAAGAAAGCGCTGCGTCCCTTTCGCCCTCGCCGCCCAACAAAGCGCCGTGTCCCTTCACCGCCTCCCCAATCGCTTCGGCCCTTCGCCGCCTCGCCGCCCAGCAAAGCGCTGCTTGCCTTCGCCGCCTCACACACCGCTGCGTCCCTTCGCCGCCTCGCCGCTTAGCAAACGCCGTAGTAGCGCCGAAGGCACACGGCGCTTTTGTAGGCGCCGAAGGCACGTGGCGCTTTGCTAAGCAGCGAGGCAGCGAAGGCACGCAGCGATCTGATCGTGGTGGACGGGCTAGGGCGCCTTGCTAGGCGGCGAGGCGGCGAAGGCACGCGCTGCTTTGCTAGGCGCCGAAGGCACGCAGCGCTTCCTTCGTTTGCGAGGCAGCGAAGAGATGGAGCGCTTTGCTTGTTGGCCAGGCAGCGAACAGGCGCTGTGCTTTGCTTTCTGCCACTCAGCGAATACACGCAGCGCTCTGCTTTTTGGCGAGGCAGCGAACAGATGCAGCGAACAGATGCAGCGTTTAGTTTGCGAGGCGGCCAAGAGACGCGGCGCTTTGCATGCTGGCGAGGCGGCGAGCAGATCGAGTGCTTTGCTTGTTGGCGAGGCAGCGAAGAGATGCAGCGGTTTGCTTGTTTGTGACACAGCCAACATGCACAGTGGTTGCTCATTGTGCGAGGCAGCGAAGAGATGCAGCACCTTGCTTGTGCACCAGGTGGTGCAGTGGCATCGCGGATGGCTTTTTGGCGTGGAGGCGAAGCGAGGCAGCACTTTGCTAGTTGGCGAGGCAGCGCAGAGACGCAGCAGTCTGCTTGTTTGTGAGACAGCCAACACGCACAGTGGTTAGCTCTTGTGCGAGGCAGCGAATGACCGCCGAGCAAATCGCTTTGTGCGTTCGCCGCCTCGCTGCCTAGCAAAGCGTCGTCTGCCTTGGGCGCCTAGCAAAGCTGCGCGTGCCGTCGCCGTCAAGCAAAGCGCCGTGTTCCTTGGGCGCCTAGCAAGGAACTGCCTGCGTTCGGCGCCTCGCCACATCGCAGCCTAGCAAAGCGCTGCGTGCCTTCGGCGGCTGGCAAAGCCGTGCGTGCCTTCGCCGCCTCACACACCGCGGCGTGCCTTCGCCGCCTCGCCGCCTGAGAAAGCGCTGCGTGCCTTCTCGCCCTCGCCGCCTAGCAAAGCTGCGCGTGCCGTCGCCGCCTAGCAAAGCGCCGTGTTCCTTGGGCGCCTAGCAAAGCAGCGCGTGCCTTCGCCGCCTAAGAAAGCGCTGCGTCCCTTTCGCCCTCGCCGCCCAACAAAGCGCCGTGTCCCTTCACCGCCTCCCCAATCGCTTCGGCCCTTCGCCGCCTCGCCGCCCAGCAAAGCGCTGCTTGCCTTTGCCGCCTCACACACCGCTGCGTCCCTTCGCCGCCTCGCTGCTTAGCAAACGCCGTAGTAGCGCCGAAGGCACACGGCGCTTTTGTAGGCGCCGAAGGCACGTGGCGCTTTGCTAAGCAGCGAGGCAGCGAAGGCACGCAGCGATCTGATCGTGGTGGACGGGCTAGGGCGCCTTGCTAGGCGGCGAGGCGGCGAAGGCACGCAGCGCTTTGCCAGGCGCCCAAGGACGCAGCGCTGTGCGAGGCGGCGAGGGCACGCAGCGCTTTGCCAGGCGCCGAAGGCACGCAGCGCTCTAGGAGGCGGCGAGGGCACGCAGTGCTTTGCTAGGCGGCGAGCGGACGTGGAGCTTTGCTAGGCAGCGAAGGCTGAGGACGCTTTGCCAGGCGGCGAAGGCACGAAGCGATTGGGGAGGCGGCGAAGGCACACGGCGCTTTGTTGGGCGGCGAGGGCGAAAGGGACGCAGCGCATTCTTAGGTGGCGAAGGCACGCGCTGCTTTGCTATGCGCCCAAGGAACACGGCGCTTTGCTAGGCGGCGAGGGCGAGAAGGCACGCAGCGCTTTCTTAGGCGGCGAGGCAGCGAAGGCACGCGCTGCTTTGCTAGGCGCTGAAGGCACGCAGCGCTTCCTTCGTTTGCGAGGCAGCGAAGAGATGGAGCGCTTTGCTTGTTGGCCAGGCAGCGAACAGGCGCTGTGCTTTGCTTTCTGCCACTCAGCGAATACACGCAGCGCTCTGCTTTTTGGCGAGGCAGCGAACAGATGCAGCGAACAGATGCAGCGTTTAGTTTGCGAGGCGGCCAAGAGACGCGGCGCTTTGCATGCTGGCGAGGCGGCGAGCAGATCGAGTGCTTTGCTTGTTGGCGAGGCAGCGAAGAGATGCAGCGGTTTGCTTGTTTGTGACACAGCCAACATGCACAGTGGTTGCTCATTGTGCGAGGCAGCGAAGAGATGCAGCACCTTGCTTGTGCACCAGGTGGTGCAGTGGCATCGCGGATGGCTTTTTGGCGTGGAGGCGAAGCGAGGCAGCACTTTGCTAGTTGGCGAGGCAGCGCAGAGACGCAGCAGTCTGCTTGTTTGTGAGACAGCCAACATGCACAGTGGTTAGCTCTTGTGCGAGGCAGCGAATGAGCGCCGAGCAAATCGCTTTGTGCGTTCGCCGCCTCGCTGCCTAGCAAAGCGTCGTCTGCTTGGGCGCCTAGCAAAGCTGCGCGTGCCGTCGCCGTCAAGCAAAGCGCCGTGTTCCTTGGGCGCCTAGCAAGGAACTGCCTGCGTTGGGCGCCTCGCCGCATCGCAGCCTAGCAAAGCGCTGCGTGCCTTCGGCGGCTGGCAAAGCCGTGCGTGCCTTCGCCGCCTCACACACCGCGGCGTGCCTTCGCCGCCTGGCAGAGCAGCGCGTGCCTTCGCCGCCTCGCCGCCTGAGAAAGCGCTGCGTGCCTTCTCGCCCTCGCCGCCTAGCAAAGCGCCGTGTCCCTTCACCGCCTCGCCGCCTAGCAAAGCTCCGCGTGCCGTCGCCGCCTAGCAAAGCGCCGTGTTCCTTGGGCGCCTAGCAAAGCAGCGCGTGCCTTCGCCGCCTAAGAAAGCGCTGCGTCCCTTTTGCCCTCGCCACCCAACAAAACGCCGTGTCCCTTCACCGCCTCCCCAATCGCTTCGGCCCTTCGCCGCCTCGCCGCCCAGCAAAGCGCTGCTTGCCTTCGCCGCCTCACACACCGCTGCGTCCCTTCGCCGCCTCGCCGCTTAGCAAACGCCGTAGTAGCGCCGAAGGCACACGGCGCTTTTGTAGGCGCCGAAGGCACGTGGCGCTTTGCTAAGCACCGAGGCAGCGAAGGCACGCAGCGATCTGATCGTGGTGGACGGGCTAGGGCGCCTTGCTAGGCGGCGAGGCGGCGAAGGCACGCAGCGCTTTGCCAGGCGCCCAAGGACGCAGCGCTGTGCGAGGCGGCGAGGGCACGCAGCGCTTTGCCAGGCGCCGAAGGCACGCAGCGCTTTGCCAGGCGCCCAAGGACGCAGCGCTCTAGCAGGCGGCGAGGGCACACAGTGCTTTGCTAGGCGGCGAGCGGACGTGGAGCTTTGCTAGGCAGCGAAGGCTGAGGACGCTTTGCTAGGCGCTTTGCTAGGCGGCGAAGGCACGAAGCGATTGGGGAGGCGGCGAAGGCACACGGCGCTTTGCTAGGCGGCGAGGGCGAGAAGGCACGCAGCGCTTTCTTAGGCGGCGAGGCAGCGAAGGCACGCGCTGCTTTGCTAGGCGCCGAAGGCACGCAGCGCTTCCTTCGTTTGCGAGGCAGCGAAGAGATGGAGCGCTTTGCTTGTTGGCCAGGCAGCGAACAGGCGCTGTGCTTTGCTTTCTGCCACTCAGCGAATACACGCAGCGCTCTGCTTTTTGGCGAGGCAGTGAACAGATGCAGCGTTTAGTTTGCGAGGCGGCCAAGAGACGCGGCGCTTTGCATGGTGGCGAGGCGGCGAGCAGATCGAGTGCTTTGCTTGTTGGTGAGGCAGCGAAGAGATGCAGCGGTTTGCTTGTTGGCGAGGCAGCGAAGAGATGCAGCGGTTTGCTTGTTTGTGACACAGCCAACATGCACAGTGGTTGCTCATTGTGCGAGGCAGCGAAGAGATGCAGCACCTTGCTTGTGCACCAGGTGGTGCAGTGGCATTGCGGATGGCTTTTTGGCGTGGAGGCGAAGCGAGGCAGCACTTTGCTAGTTGGCGAGGCAGCGCAGAGACGCAGCAGTCTGCTTGTTTGTGAGACAGCCAACATGCACAGTGGTTAGCTCTTGTGCGAGGCAGCGAATGAGCGCCGAGCAAATCGCTTTGTGCGTTCGCCGCCTCGCTGCCTAGCAAAGCGTCGTCTGCCTTGGGCGCCTAGCAAAGCTGCGCGTGCCGTCGCCGTCAAGCAAAGCGCCGTGTTCCTTGGGCGCCTAGCAAGGAACTGCCTGCGTTCGGCGCCTCGCCACATCGCAGCCTAGCAAAGCGCTGCGTGCCTTCGGCGGCTGGCAAAGCCGTGCGTGCCTTCGCCGCCTCACACACCGCGGCGTGCCTTCGCCGCCTCGCCGCCTGAGAAAGCGCTGCGTGCCTTCTCGCCCTCGCCGCCTAGCAAAGCTGCGCGTGCCGTCGCCGCCTAGCAAAGCGCCGTGTTCCTTGGGCGCCTAGCAAAGCAGCGCGTGCCTTCGCCGCCTAAGAAAGCGCTGCGTCCCTTTCGCCCTCGCCGCCCAACAAAGCGCCGTGTCCCTTCACCGCCTCCCCAATCGCTTCGGCCCTTCGCCGCCTCGCCGCCCAGCAAAGCGCTGCTTGCCTTTGCCGCCTCACACACCGCTGCGTCCCTTCGCCGCCTCGCTGCTTAGCAAACGCCGTAGTAGCGCCGAAGGCACACGGCGCTTTTGTAGGCGCCGAAGGCACGTGGCGCTTTGCTAAGCAGCGAGGCAGCGAAGGCACGCAGCGATCTGATCGTGGTGGACGGGCTAGGGCGCCTTGCTAGGCGGCGAGGCGGCGAAGGCACGCAGCGCTTTGCCAGGCGCCCAAGGACGCAGCGCTGTGCGAGGCGGCGAGGGCACGCAGCGCTTTGCCAGGCGCCGAAGGCACGCAGCGCTCTAGGAGGCGGCGAGGGCACGCAGTGCTTTGCTAGGCGGCGAGCGGACGTGGAGCTTTGCTAGGCAGCGAAGGCTGAGGACGCTTTGCCAGGCGGCGAAGGCACGAAGCGATTGGGGAGGCGGCGAAGGCACACGGCGCTTTGTTGGGCGGCGAGGGCGAAAGGGACGCAGCGCATTCTTAGGTGGCGAAGGCACGCGCTGCTTTGCTATGCGCCCAAGGAACACGGCGCTTTGCTAGGCGGCGAGGGCGAGAAGGCACGCAGCGCTTTCTTAGGCGGCGAGGCAGCGAAGGCACGCGCTGCTTTGCTAGGCGCTGAAGGCACGCAGCGCTTCCTTCGTTTGCGAGGCAGCGAAGAGATGGAGCGCTTTGCTTGTTGGCCAGGCAGCGAACAGGCGCTGTGCTTTGCTTTCTGCCACTCAGCGAATACACGCAGCGCTCTGCTTTTTGGCGAGGCAGCGAACAGATGCAGCGAACAGATGCAGCGTTTAGTTTGCGAGGCGGCCAAGAGACGCGGCGCTTTGCATGCTGGCGAGGCGGCGAGCAGATCGAGTGCTTTGCTTGTTGGCGAGGCAGCGAAGAGATGCAGCGGTTTGCTTGTTTGTGACACAGCCAACATGCACAGTGGTTGCTCATTGTGCGAGGCAGCGAAGAGATGCAGCACCTTGCTTGTGCACCAGGTGGTGCAGTGGCATCGCGGATGGCTTTTTGGCGTGGAGGCGAAGCGAGGCAGCACTTTGCTAGTTGGCGAGGCAGCGCAGAGACGCAGCAGTCTGCTTGTTTGTGAGACAGCCAACATGCACAGTGGTTAGCTCTTGTGCGAGGCAGCGAATGAGCGCCGAGCAAATCGCTTTGTGCGTTCGCCGCCTCGCTGCCTAGCAAAGCGTCGTCTGCTTGGGCGCCTAGCAAAGCTGCGCGTGCCGTCGCCGTCAAGCAAAGCGCCGTGTTCCTTGGGCGCCTAGCAAGGAACTGCCTGCGTTGGGCGCCTCGCCGCATCGCAGCCTAGCAAAGCGCTGCGTGCCTTCGGCGGCTGGCAAAGCCGTGCGTGCCTTCGCCGCCTCACACACCGCGGCGTGCCTTCGCCGCCTGGCAGAGCAGCGCGTGCCTTCGCCGCCTCGCCGCCTGAGAAAGCGCTGCGTGCCTTCTCGCCCTCGCCGCCTAGCAAAGCGCCGTGTCCCTTCACCGCCTCGCCGCCTAGCAAAGCTCCGCGTGCCGTCGCCGCCTAGCAAAGCGCCGTGTTCCTTGGGCGCCTAGCAAAGCAGCGCGTGCCTTCGCCGCCTAAGAAAGCGCTGCGTCCCTTTTGCCCTCGCCACCCAACAAAACGCCGTGTCCCTTCACCGCCTCCCCAATCGCTTCGGCCCTTCGCCGCCTCGCCGCCCAGCAAAGCGCTGCTTGCCTTCGCCGCCTCACACACCGCTGCGTCCCTTCGCCGCCTCGCCGCTTAGCAAACGCCGTAGTAGCGCCGAAGGCACACGGCGCTTTTGTAGGCGCCGAAGGCACGTGGCGCTTTGCTAAGCACCGAGGCAGCGAAGGCACGCAGCGATCTGATCGTGGTGGACGGGCTAGGGCGCCTTGCTAGGCGGCGAGGCGGCGAAGGCACGCAGCGCTTTGCCAGGCGCCCAAGGACGCAGCGCTGTGCGAGGCGGCGAGGGCACGCAGCGCTTTGCCAGGCGCCGAAGGCACGCAGCGCTTTGCCAGGCGCCCAAGGACGCAGCGCTCTAGCAGGCGGCGAGGGCACACAGTGCTTTGCTAGGCGGCGAGCGGACGTGGAGCTTTGCTAGGCAGCGAAGGCTGAGGACGCTTTGCTAGGCGCTTTGCTAGGCGGCGAAGGCACGAAGCGATTGGGGAGGCGGCGAAGGCACACGGCGCTTTGCTAGGCGGCGAGGGCGAGAAGGCACGCAGCGCTTTCTTAGGCGGCGAGGCAGCGAAGGCACGCGCTGCTTTGCTAGGCGCCGAAGGCACGCAGCGCTTCCTTCGTTTGCGAGGCAGCGAAGAGATGGAGCGCTTTGCTTGTTGGCCAGGCAGCGAACAGGCGCTGTGCTTTGCTTTCTGCCACTCAGCGAATACACGCAGCGCTCTGCTTTTTGGCGAGGCAGTGAACAGATGCAGCGTTTAGTTTGCGAGGCGGCCAAGAGACGCGGCGCTTTGCATGGTGGCGAGGCGGCGAGCAGATCGAGTGCTTTGCTTGTTGGTGAGGCAGCGAAGAGATGCAGCGGTTTGCTTGTTGGCGAGGCAGCGAAGAGATGCAGCGGTTTGCTTGTTTGTGACACAGCCAACATGCACAGTGGTTGCTCATTGTGCGAGGCAGCGAAGAGATGCAGCACCTTGCTTGTGCACCAGGTGGTGCAGTGGCATTGCGGATGGCTTTTTGGCGTGGAGGCGAAGCGAGGCAGCACTTTGCTAGTTGGCGAGGCAGCGCAGAGACGCAGCAGTCTGCTTGTTTGTGAGACAGCCAACATGCACAGTGGTTAGCTCTTGTGCGAGGCAGCGAATGAGCGCCGAGCAAATCGCTTTGTGCGTTCGCCGCCTCGCTGCCTAGCAAAGCGTCGTCTGCCTTGGGCGCCTAGCAAAGCTGCGCGTGCCGTCGCCGTCAAGCAAAGCGCCGTGTTCCTTGGGCGCCTAGCAAGGAACTGCCTGCGTTGGGCGCCTCGCCGCATCGCAGCCTAGCAAAGCGCTGCGTGCCTTCGGCGGCTGGCAAAGCCGTGCGTGCCTTCGCCGCCTCACACACCGTGGCGTGCCTTCGCCGCCTGGCAGAGCAGCGCGTGCCTTCGCCGCCTCGCCGCCTGAGAAAGCGCTGCGTGCCATCTCGCCCTCGCCGCCTAGCAAAGCTCCGCGTGCCGTCGCCGCCTAGCAAAGCGCCGTGTTCCTTGGGCGCCTAGCAAAGCAGCGCGTGCCTTCGCCGCCTAAGAAAGCGCTGCGTCCCTTTCGCCCTCGCCGCCCAACAAAGCGCCGTGTCCCTTCACCGCCTCCCCAATCGCTTCGGCCCTTCGCCGCCTCGCCGCCCAGCAAAGCGCTGCTTGCCTTCGCCGCCTCACACACCGCTGCGTCCCTTCGCCGCCTCGCCGCTTAGCAAACGCCGTAGTAGCGCCGAAGGCACACGGCGCTTTTGTAGGCGCCGAAGGCACGTGGCGCTTTGCTAAGCAGCGAGGCAGCGAAGGCACGCAGCGATCTGATCGTGGTGGACGGGCTAGGGCGCCTTGCTAGGCGGCGAGGCGGCGAAGGCACGCAGCGCTTTGCCAGGCGCCCAAGGACGCAGCGCTGTGCGAGGCGGCGAGGGCACGCAGCGCTTTGCCAGGCGCCCAAGGACGCAGCGCTCTAGGAGGCGGCGAGGGCACACAGTGCTTTGCTAGGCGGCGAGCGGACGTGGAGCTTTGCTAGGCAGCGAAGGCTGAGGACGCTTTGCTAGGCGCTTTGCTAGGCGGCGAAGGCACGAAGCGATTGGGGAGGCGGCGAAGGCACACGGCGCTTTGCTAGGCGGCGAGGGCGAGAAGGCACGCAGCGCTTTCTTAGGCGGCGAGGCAGCGAAGGCACGCGCTGCTTTGCTAGGCGCCGAAGGCACGCAGCGCTTCCTTCGTTTGCGAGGCAGCGAAGAGATGGAGCGCTTTGCTTGTTGGCCAGGCAGCGAACAGGCACTGTGCTTTGCTTTCTGCCACTCAGCGAATACACGCAGCGCTCTGCTTTTTGCTGAGGCAGCGAACAGATGCAGCGAACAGATGCAGCGTTTAGTTTGCGAGGCGGCCAAGAGACGCGGCGCTTTGCATGCTGGCGAGGCGGCGAGCAGATCGAGTGCTTTGCTTGTTGGCGAGGCAGCGAAGAGATGCAGCGGTTTGCTTGTTTGTGACACAGCCAGCATGCCCAGTGGTTGCTCATTGTGCGAGGCAGCGAAGAGATGCAGCACCTTGCTTGTGCACCAGGTGGTGCAGTGGCATCGCGGATGGCTTTTTGGCGTGGAGGCGAAGCGAGGCAGCACTTTGCTAGTTGGCGAGGCAGCGCAGAGACGCAGCAGTCTGCTTGTTTGTGAGACAGCCAACATGCACAGTGGTTAGCTCTTGTGCGAGGCAGCGAATGACCGCCGAGCAAATCGCTTTGTGCGTTCGCCGCCTCGCTGCCTAGCAAAGCGTCGTCTGCCTTGGGCGCCTAGCAAAGCTGCGCGTGCCGTCGCCATCAAGCAAAGCGCCGTGTTCCTTGGGCGCCTAGCAAGGAACTGCCTGCGTTCGGCGCCTCGCCGCATCGCAGCCTAGCAAAGCGCTGCGTGCCTTCGGCGGCTGGCAAAGCCGTGCGTGCCTTCGCCGCCTCACACACCGCGGCGTGCCTTCGCCGCCTGGCAGAGCAGCGCGTGCCTTCGCCGCCTCGCCGCCTGAGAAAGCGCTGCGTGCCTTCTCGCCCTCGCCGCCTAGCAAAGCGCCGTGTCCCTTCACCGCCTCGCCGCCTAGCAAAGCTCCGCGTGCCATCGCTGCCTAGCAAAGCGCCGTGTTCCTTGGGCGCCTAGCAAAGCAGCGCGTGCCTTCGCCGCCTAAGAAAGCGCTGCGTCCCTTTCGCCCTCGCCGCCCAACAAAGCGCCGTGTCCCTTCACCGCCTCCCCAATCGCTTCGGCCCTTCGCCGCCTCGCCGCCCAGCAAAGCGCTGCTTGCCTTCGCCGCCTAAGAAAGCGCTGCGTCCCTTTCGCCCTCGCCGCCCAACAAAGCGCCGTGTCCCTTCACCGCCTCCCCAATCGCTTCGGCCCTTCGCCGCCTCGCCGCCCAGCAAAGCGCTGCTTGCCTTCGCCGCCTCACACACCGCTGCGTCCCTTCGCCGCCTCGCCGCTTAGCAAACGCCGTAGTAGCGCCGAAGGCACACGGCGCTTTTGTAGGCGCCGAAGGCACGTGGCGCTTTGCTAAGCAGCGAGGCAGCGAAGGCACGCAGCGATCTGATCGTGGTGGACGGGCTAGGGCGCCTTGCTAGGCGGCGAGGCGGCGAAGGCACGCAGCGCTTTGCCAGGCGCCCAAGGACACAGCGCTGTGCGAGGCGGCGAGGGCACGCAGCGCTTTGCCAGGCGCCCAAGGACGCAGCGCTCTAGGAGGCGGCGAGGGCACGCAGTGCTTTGCTAGGCGGCGAGCGGACGTGGAGCTTTGCTAGGCAGCGAAGGCTGAGGATGCTTTGCTAGGCGCTTTGCTAGGCGGCGAAGGCACGAAGCGATTGGGGAGGCGGCGAAGGCACACGGCGCTTTGCTAGGCGGCGAGGGCGAGAAGGCACGCAGCGCTTTCTTAGGCGGCGAGGCAGCGAAGGCACGCGCTGCTTTGCTAGGCGCCGAAGGCACGCAGCGCTTCCTTCGTTTGCGAGGCAGCGAAGAGATGGAGCGCTTTGCTTGTTGGCCAGGCAGCGAACAGGCGCTGTGCTTTGCTTTCTGCCACTCAGCGAATACACGCAGCGCTCTGCTTTTTGGCGAGGCAGCGAACAGATGCAGCGAACAGATGCAGCGTTTAGTTTGCGAGGCGGCCAAGAGACGCGGCGCTTTGCATGCTGGCGATGCGGCGAGCAGATCGAATGCTTTGCTTGTTGGCGAGGCAGCGAAGAGATGCAGCGGTTTGCTTGTTTGTGACACAGCCAACATGCACAGTGGTTGCTCATTGTGCGAGGCAGCGAAGAGATGCAGCACCTTGCTTGTGCACCAGGTGGTGCAGTGGCATCGCGGATGGCTTTTTGGCGTGGAGGCGAAGCGAGGCAGCACTTTGCTAGTTGGCGAGGCAGCGCAGAGACGCAGCAGTCTGCTTGTTTGTGAGACAGCCAACATGCACAGTGGTTAGCTCTTGTGCGAGGCAGCGAATGAGCGCCGAGCAAATCGCTTTGTGCGTTCGCCGCCTCGCTGCCTAGCAAAGCGTCGTCTGCCTTGGGCGCCTAGCAAAGCTGCGCGTGCCGTCGCCGTCAAGCAAAGCGCCGTGTTCCTTGGGCGCCTAGCAAGGAACTGCCTGCGTTGGGCGCCTCGCCGCATCGCAGCCTAGCAAAGCGCTGCGTGCCTTCGGCGGCTGGCAAAGCCGTGCGTGCCTTCGCCGCCTCACACAGCGCGGCGTGCCTTCGCCGCCTGGCAGAGCAGCGCGTGCCTTCGCCGCCTCGCCGCCTGAGAAAGCGCTGCGTGCCTTCTCGCCCTCGCCGCCTAGCAAAGCGCCGTGTCCCTTCACCGCCTCGCCGCCTAGCAAAGCTCCGCGTGCCATCGCCGCCTAGCAAAGCGCCGTGTTCCTTGGGCGCCTAGCAAAGCAGCGCGTGCCTTCGCCGCCTAAGAAAGCGCTGCGTCCCTTTCGCCCTCGCCGCCCAACAAAGCGCCGTGTCCCTTCACCGCCTCCCCAATCGCTTCGGCCCTTCGCCGCCTCGCCGCCCAGCAAAGCGCTGCTTGCCTTCGCCGCCTCACACACCGCTGCGTCCCTTCGCCGCCTCGCCGCTTAGCAAACGCCGTAGTAGCGCCGAAGGCACACGGCGCTTTTGTAGGCGCCGAAGGCACGTGGCGCTTTGCTAAGCAGCGAGGCAGCGAAGGCACGCAGCGATCTGATCGTGGTGGACGGGCTAGGGCGCCTTGCTAGGCGGCGAGGCGGCGAAGGCACGCAGCGCTTTGCCAGGCGCCCAAGGACGCAGCGCTGTGCAAGGCGGCAAGGGCACGCAGCGCTTTGCCAGGCGCCCAAGGACGCAGCGCTCTAGGAGGCGGCGAGGGCACGCAGTGCTTTGCTAGGCGGCGAGCGGACGTGGAGCTTTGCTAGGCAGCGAAGGCTGAGGACGCTTTGCTAGGCGCTTTGCTAGGCGGCGAAGGCACGAAGCGATTGGGGAGGCGGCGAAGGCACACGGCGCTTTGCTAGGCGGCGAGGGCGAGAAGGCATGCAGCGCTTTCTTAGGCGGCGAGGCAGCGAAGGCACGCGCTGCTTTGCTAGGCGCCGAAGGCACGCAGCGCTTCCTTCGTTTGCGAGGCAGCGAAGAGATGGAGCGCTTTGCTTGTTGGCCAGGCAGCGAACAGGCGCTGTGCTTTGCTTTCTGCCACTCAGCGAATACACGCAGCGCTCTGCTTTTTGGCGAGGCAGCGAACAGATGCAGCGTTTAGTTTGCGAGGCGGCCAAGAGACGCGGCGCTTTGCATGCTGGCGAGGCGGCGAGCAGATCGAGTGCTTTGCTTGTTGGCGAGGCAGCGAAGAGATGCAGCGGTTTGCTTGTTTGTGACACAGCCAACACGCACAGTGGTTGCTCATTGTGCGAGGCAGCGAAGAGATGCAGCACCTTGCTTGTGCACCAGGTGGCGCAGTGGCATCGCGGATGGCTTTTTGGCGTGGAGGCGAAGCGAGGCAGCACTTTGCTAGTTGGCGAGGCAGCGCAGAGACGCAGCAGTCTGCTTGTTTGTGAGACAGCCAACATGCACAGTGGTTAGCTCTTGTGCGAGGCAGCGAATGACCGCCGAGCAAATCGCTTTGTGCGTTCGCCGCCTCGCTGCCTAGCAAAGCGTCGTCTGCCTTGGGCGCCTAGCAAAGCTGCGCGTGCCGTCGCCGTCAAGCAAAGCGCCGTGTTCCTTGGGCGCCTAGCAAGGAACTGCCTGCGTTGGGCGCCTCGCCGCATCGCAGCCTAGCAAAGCGCTGCGTGCCTTCGGCGGCTGGCAAAGCCGTGCGTGCCTTCGCCGCCTCACACACCGCGGCGTGCCTTCGCCGCCTGGCAGAGCAGCGCGTGCCTTCGCCGCCTCGCCGCCTGAGAAAGCGCTGCGTGCCTTCTCGCCCTCGCCGCCTAGCAAAGCGCCGTGTCCCTTCACCGCCTCGCCGCCTAGCAAAGCTGCGCGTGCCGTCGCCGCCTAGCAAAGCGCCGTGTTCCTTGGGCGCCTAGCAAAGCAGCGCGTGCCTTCGCCGCCTAAGAAAGCGCTGCGTCCCTTTCGCCCTCGCCGCCCAACAAAGCGGCGTGTCCCTTCACCGCCTCCCCAATCGCTTCGGCCCTTCGCCGCCTCGCCGCCCAGCAAAGCGCTGCTTGCCTTCGCCGCCTCACACACCGCTGCGTCCCTTCGCCGCCTCGCCGCTTAGCAAACGCCGTAGTAGCGCCGAAGGCACACGGCGCTTTTGTAGGCGCCGAAGGCACGTGGCGCTTTGCTAAGCAGCGAGGCAGCGAAGGCACGCAGCGATCTGATCGTGGTGGACAGGCTAGGGCGCCTTGCTAGGCGGCGAGGCGGCGAAGGCACGCAGCGCTTTGCCAGGCGCCCAAGGACACAGCGCTGTGCGAGGCGGCGAGGGCACGCAGTGCTTTGCCAGGCGCCCAAGGACGCAGCGCTCTAGGAGGCGGCGAGGGCACGCAGTGCTTTGCTAGGCGGCGAGCGGACGTGGAGCTTTGCTAGGCAGCGAAGGCTGAGGACGCTTTGCTAGGCGCTTTGCTAGGCGGCGAAGGCACGAAGCGATTGGGGAGGCGGCGAAGGCACACGGCGCTTTGCTAGGCGGCGAGGGCGAGAAGGCACGCAGCGCTTTCTTAGGCGGCGAGGCAGCGAAGGCACGCGCTGCTTTGCTAGGCGCCGAAGGCACGCAGCGCTTCCTTCGTTTGCGAGGCAGCGAAGAGATGGAGCGCTTTGCTTGTTGGCCAGGCAGCGAACAGGCGCTGTGCTTTGCTTTCTGCCACTCAGCGAATACACGCAGCGCTCTGCTTTTTGGCGAGGCAGTGAACAGATGCAGCGTTTAGTTTGCGAGGCGGCCAAGAGACGCGGCGCTTTGCATGCTGGCGAGGCGGCGAGCAGATCGAGTGCTTTGCTTGTTGGCGAGGCAGCGAAGAGATGCAGCGGTTTGCTTGTTTGTGACACAGCCAACATGCACAGTGGTTGCTCATTGTGCGAGGCAGCGAAGAGATGCAGCACCTTGCTTGTGCACCAGGTGGTGCAGTGGCATTGCGGATGGCTTTTTGGCGTGGAGGCGAAGCGAGGCAGCACTTTGCTAGTTGGCGAGGCAGCGCAGAGACGCAGCAGTCTGCTTGTTTGTGAGACAGCCAACATGCACAGTGGTTAGCTCTTGTGCGAGGCAGCAAATGACCGCCGAGCAAATCGCTTTGTGCGTTCGCCGCCTCGCTGCCTAGCAAAGCGTCGTCTGCCTTGGGCGCCTAGCAAAGCTGCGCGTGCCGTCGCCGTCAAGCAAAGCGCCGTGTTCCTTGGGCGCCTAGCAAGGAACTGCCTGCGTTGGGCGCCTCGCCGCATCGCAGCCTAGCAAAGCGCTGCGTGCCTTCGGCGGCTGGCAAAGCCGTGCGTGCCTTCGCCGCCTCACACAGCGCGGCGTGCCTTCGCCGCCTCGCCGCCTGAGAAAGCGCTGCGTGCCTTCTCGCCCTCGCCGCCTAGCAAAGCGCCGTGTCCCTTCACCGCCTCGACGCCTAGCAAAGCTCCGCGTGCCGTCGCCGCCTAGCAAAGCGCCGTGTTCCTTGGGCGCCTAGCAAAGCAGCACGTGCCTTCGCCGCCTAAGAAAGCGCTGCGTCCCTTTCGCCCTCGCCGCCCAACAAAGCGCCGTGTCCCTTCACCGCCTCCCCAATCGCTTCGGCCCTTCGCCGCCTCGCCGCCCAGTAAAGCGCTGCTTGCCTTCGCCGCCTCACACACCGCTGCGTCCCTTCGCCGCCTCGCCGCTTAGCAAACGCCGTAGTAGCGCCGAAGGCACACGGCGCTTTTGTAGGCGCCGAAGGCACGTGGCGCTTTGCTAAGCAGCGAGGCAGCGAAGGCACGCAGCGATCTGATCGTGGTGGACGGGCTAGGGCGCCTTGCTAGGCGGCGAGGCGGCGAAGGCACGCAGCGCTTTGCCAGGCGCCCAAGGACGCAGCGCTCTAGGAGGCGGCGAGGGCACGCAGTGCTTTGCTAGGCGGCGAGCGGACGTGGAGCTTTGCTAGGCAGCGAAGGCTGAGGACGCTTTGCTAGGCGCTTTGCCAGGCGGCGAAGGCACGAAGCGATTGGGGAGGCGGCGAAGGCACACGGCGCTTTGCTAGGCGGCGAGGGAGAGAAGGCACGCAGCGCTTTCTTAGGCGGCGAGGCAGCGAAGGCACGCGCTGCTTTGCTAGGCGCCGAAGGCACGCAGCGCTTCCTTCGTTTGCGAGGCAGCGAAGAGATGGAGCGCTTTGCTTGTTGGCCAGGCAGCGAACAGGCGCTGTGCTTTGCTTTCTGCCACTCAGCGAATACACGCAGCGCTCTGCTTTTTGGCGAGGCAGCGAACAGATGCAGCGAACAGATGCAGCGTTTAGTTTGCGAGGCGGCCAAGAGACGCGGCGCTTTGCATGCTGGCGAGGCGGCGAGCAGATCCAGTGGTTTGCTTGTTGGCGAGGCAGCGAAGAGATGCAGCGGTTTGCTTGTTTGTGACACAGCCAACATGCACAGTGGTTGCTCATTGTGCGAGGCAGCGAAGAGATGCAGCACCTTGCTTGTGCACCAGGTGGCGCAGTGGCATCGCGGATGGCTTTTTGGCGTGGAGGCGAAGCGAGGCAGCACTTTGCTAGTTGGCGAGGCAGCGCAGAGACGCAGCAGTCTGCTTGTTTGTGAGACAGCCAACATGCACAGTGGTTAGCTCTTGTGCGAGGCAGCGAATGACCGCCGAGCAAATCGCTTTGTGCGTTCGCCGCCTCGCTGCCTAGCAAAGCGTCGTCTGCCTTGGGCGCCTAGCAAAGCTGCGCGTGCCGTCGCCATCAAGCAAAGCGCCGTGTTCCTTGGGCGCCTAGCAAGGAACTGCCTGCGTTCGGCGCCTCGCCGCATCGCAGCCTAGCAAAGCGCTGCGTGCCTTCGGCGGCTGGCAAAGCCGTGCGTGCCTTCGCCGCCTCACACACCGCGGCGTGCCTTCGCCGCCTGGCAGAGCAGCGTGTGCCTTCGCCGCCTCGCCGCCTGAGAAAGCGCTGCGTGCCTTCTCGCCCTCGCCGCCTAGCAAAGCGCCGTGTCCCTTCACCGCCTCGCCGCCTAGCAAAGCTCCGCGTGCCATCGCTGCCTAGCAAAGCGCCGTGTTCCTTGGGCGCCTAGCAAAGCAGCGCGTGCCTTCGCCGCCTAAGAAAGCGCTGCGTCCCTTTCGCCCTCGCCGCCCAACAAAGCGCCGTGTCCCTTCACCGCCTCCCCAATCGCTTCGGCCCTTCGCCGCCTCGCCGCCCAGCAAAGCGCTGCTTGCCTTCGCCGCCTAAGAAAGCGCTGCGTCCCTTTCGCCCTCGCCGCCCAACAAAGCGCCGTGTCCCTTCACCGCCTCCCCAATCGCTTCGGCCCTTCGCCGCCTCGCCGCCCAGCAAAGCGCTGCTTGCCTTCGCCGCCTCACACACCGCTGCGTCCCTTCGCCGCCTCGCCGCTTAGCAAACGCCGTAGTAGCGCCGAAGGCACACGGCGCTTTTGTAGGCGCCGAAGGCACGTGGCGCTTTGCTAAGCACCGAGGCAGCGAAGGCACGCAGCGATCTGATCGTGGTGGACGGGCTAGGGCGCCTTGCTAGGCGGCGAGGCGGCGAAGGCACGCAGCGCTTTGCCAGGCGCCCAAGGACGCAGCGCTGTGCAAGGCGGCAAGGGCACGCAGCGCTTTGCCAGGCGCCCAAGGACGCAGCGCTCTAGGAGGCGGCGAGGGCACACAGTGCTTTGCTAGGCGGCGAGCGGACGTGGAGCTTTGCTAGGCAGCGAAGGCTGAGGACGCTTTGCTAGGCGCTTTGCTAGGCGGCGAAGGCACGAAGCGATTGGGGAGGCGGCGAAGGCACACGGCGCTTTGCTAGGCGGCGAGGGCGAGAAGGCACGCAGCGCTTTCTTAGGCGGCGAGGCAGCGAAGGCACGCGCTGCTTTGCTAGGCGCCGAAGGCACGCAGCGCTTCCTTCGTTTGCGAGGCAGCGAAGAGATGGAGCGCTTTGCTTGTTGGCCAGGCAGCGAACAGGCGCTGTGCTTTGCTTTCTGCCACTCAGCGAATACACGCAGCGCTCTGCTTTTTGGCGAGGCAGTGAACAGATGCAGCGTTTAGTTTGCGAGGCGGCCAAGAGACGCGGCGCTTTGCATGCTGGCGAGGCGGCGAGCAGATCGAGTGCTTTGCTTGTTGGCGAGGCAGCGAAGAGATGCAGCGGTTTGCTTGTTTGTGACACAGCCAACATGCACAGTGGTTGCTCATTGTGCGAGGCAGCGAAGAGATGCAGCACCTTGCTTGTGCACCAGGTGGCGCAGTGGCATCGCGGATGGCTTTTTGGCGTGGAGGCGAAGCGAGGCAGCACTTTGCTAGTTGGCGAGGCAGCGCAGAGACGCAGCAGTCTGCTTGTTTGTGAGACAGCCAACATGCACAGTGGTTAGCTCTTGTGCGAGGCAGCGAATGAGCGCCGAGCAAATCGCTTTGTGCGTTCGCCGCCTCGCTGCCTAGCAAAGCGTCGTCTGCCTTGGGCGCCTAGCAAAGCTGCGCGTGCCGTCGCCGTCAAGCAAAGCGCCGTGTTCCTTGGGCGCCTAGCAAGGAACTGCCTGCGTTGGGCGCCTCGCCGCATCGCAGCCTAGCAAAGCGCTGCGTGCCTTCGGCGGCTGGCAAAGCCGTGCGTGCCTTCGCCGCCTCACACACCGCGGTGTGCCTTCGCCGCCTGGCAGAGCAGCGCGTGCCTTCGCTGCCTCGCCGCCTGAGAAAGCGCTGCGTGCCTTTCGCCCTCGCCGCCCAACAAAGCGCCGTGTCCCTTCACCGCCTCCCCAATCGCTTCGGCCCTTCGCCGCCTCGCCGCCCAGCAAAGCGCTGGTTGCCTTCGCCGCCTCACACACCGCTGCGTCCCTTCGCCGCCTCGCCGCTTAGCAAACGCCGTAGTAGCGCCGAAGGCACACGGCGCTTTTGTAGGCGCCGAAGGCACGTGGCGCTTTGCTAAGCAGCGAGGCAGCGAAGGCACGCAGCGATCTGATCGTGGTGGACGGGCTAGGGCGCCTTGCTAGGCGGCGAGGCGGCGAAGGCACGCAGCGCTTTGCCAGGCGCCCAAGGACGCAGCGCTGTGCAAGGCGGCAAGGGCACGCAGCGCTTTGCCAGGCGCCCAAGGACGCAGCGCTCTAGGAGGCGGCGAGGGCACACAGTGCTTTGCTAGGCGGCGAGCGGACGTGGAGCTTTGCTAGGCAGCGAAGGCTGAGGACGCTTTGCTAGGCGCTTTGCTAGGCGGCGAAGGCACGAAGCGATTGGGGAGGCGGCGAAGGCACACGGCGCTTTGCTAGGCGGCGAGGGCGAGAAGGCATGCAGCGCTTTCTTAGGCGGCGAGGCAGCGAAGGCACGCGCTGCTTTGCTAGGCGCCGAAGGCACGCAGCGCTTCCTTCGTTTGCGAGGCAGCGAAGAGATGGAGCGCTTTGCTTGTTGGCCAGGCAGCGAACAGGCGCTGTGCTTTGCTTTCTGCCACTCAGCGAATACACGCAGCGCTCTGCTTTTTGGCGAGGCAGCGAACAGATGCAGCGTTTAGTTTGCGAGGCGGCCAAGAGACGCGGCGCTTTGCATGCTGGCGAGGCGGCGAGCAGATCGAGTGCTTTGCTTGTTGGCGAGGCAGCGAAGAGATGCAGCGGTTTGCTTGTTTGTGACACAGCCAACATGCACAGTGGTTGCTCATTGTGCGAGGCAGCGAAGAGATGCAGCACCTTGCTTGTGCACCAGGTGGCGCAGTGGCATCGCGGATGGCTTTTTGGCGTGGAGGCGAAGCGAGGCAGCACTTTGCTAGTTGGCGAGGCAGCGCAGAGACGCAGCAGTCTGCTTGTTTGTGAGACAGCCAACATGCACAGTGGTTAGCTCTTGTGCGAGGCAGCGAATGAGCGCCGAGCAAATCGCTTTGTGCGTTCGCCGCCTCGCTGCCTAGCAAAGCGTCGTCTGCCTTGGGCGCCTAGCAAAGCTGCGCGTGCCGTCGCCGTCAAGCAAAGCGCCGTGTTCCTTGGGCGCCTAGCAAGGAACTGCCTGCGTTGGGCGCCTCGCCGCATCGCAGCCTAGCAAAGCGCTGCGTGCCTTCGGCGGCTGGCAAAGCCGTGCGTGCCTTCGCCGCCTCACACACCGCGGCGTGCCTTCGCCGCCTGGCAGAGCAGCGTGTGCCTTCGCTGCCTCGCCGCCTGAGAAAGCGCTGCGTGCCTTTCGCCCTCGCCGCCCAACAAAGCGCCGTGTCCCTTCACCGCCTCCCCAATCGCTTCGGCCCTTCGCCGCCTCGCCGCCCAGCAAAGCGCTGCTTACCTTCACCGCCTAAGAAAGCGCTGCGTCCCTTTCGCCCTCGCCGCCCAACAAAGCGCCGTGTCCCTTCACCGCCTCCCCAATCGCTTCGGCCCTTCGCCGCCTCGCCGCCCAGCAAAGCGCTGCTTGCCTTCGCCGCCTCACACACCGCTGCGTCCCTTCGCCGCCTCGCCGCTTAGCAAACGCCGTAGTAGCGCCGAAGGCACACGGCGCTTTTGTAGGCGCCGAAGGCACGTGGCGCTTTGCTAAGCAGCGAGGCAGCGAAGGCACGCAGCGATCTGATCGTGGTGGACGGGCTAGGGCGCCTTGCTAGGCGGCGAGGCGGCGAAGGCACGCAGCGCTTTGCCAGGCGCCCAAGGACGCAGCGCTGTGCAAGGCGGCAAGGGCACGCAGCGCTTTGCCAGGCGCCCAAGGACGCAGCTCTCTAGGAGGCGGCGAGGGCACACAGTGCTTTGCTAGGCGGCGAGCGGACGTGGAGCTTTGCTAGGCAGCGAAGGCTGAGGACGCTTTGCTAGGCGCTTTGCTAGGCGGCGAAGGCACGAAGCGATTGGGGAGGCGGCGAAGGCACACGGCGCTTTGCTAGGCGGCGAGGGCGAGAAGGCATGCAGCGCTTTCTTAGGCGGCGAGGCAGCGAAGGCACGCGCTGCTTTGCTAGGCGCCGAAGGCACGCAGCGCTTCCTTCGTTTGCGAGGCAGCGAAGAGATGGAGCGCTTTGCTTGTTGGCCAGGCAGCGAACAGGCGCTGTGCTTTGCTTTCTGCCACTCAGCGAATACACGCAGCGCTCTGCTTTTTGGCGAGGCAGCGAACAGATGCAGCGTTTAGTTTGCGAGGCGGCCAAGAGACGCGGCGCTTTGCATGCTGGCGAGGCGGCGAGCAGATCGAGTGCTTTGCTTGTTGGCGAGGCAGCGAAGAGATGCAGCGGTTTGCTTGTTTGTGACACAGCCAACACGCACAGTGGTTGCTCATTGTGCGAGGCAGCGAAGAGATGCAGCACCTTGCTTGTGCACCAGGTGGCGCAGTGGCATCGCGGATGGCTTTTTGGCGTGGAGGCGAAGCGAGGCAGCACTTTGCTAGTTGGCGAGGCAGCGCAGAGACGCAGCAGTCTGCTTGTTTGTGAGACAGCCAACATGCACAGTGGTTAGCTCTTGTGCGAGGCAGCGAATGAGCGCCGAGCAAATCGCTTTGTGCGTTCGCCGCCTCGCTGCCTAGCAAAGCGTCGTCTGCCTTGGGCGCCTAGCAAAGCTGCGCGTGCCGTCGCCGTCAAGCAAAGCGCCGTGTTCCTTGGGCGCCTAGCAAGGAACTGCCTGCGTTGGGCGCCTCGCCGCATCGCAGCCTAGCAAAGCGCTGCTTGCCTTCGCCGCCTCACACACCGCTGCGTCCCTTCGCCGCCTCGCCGCTTAGCAAACGCCGTAGTAGCGCCGAAGGCACACGGCGCTTTTGTAGGCGCCGAAGGCACGTGGCGCTTTGCTAAGCAGCGAGGCAGCGAAGGCACGCAGCGATCTGATCGTGGTGGACGGGCTAGGGCGCCTTGCTAGGCGGCGAGGCGGCGAAGGCACGCAGCGCTTTGCCAGGCGCCCAAGGACGCAGCGCTGTGCAAGGCGGCAAGGGCACGCAGCGCTTTGCCAGGCGCCCAAGGACGCAGCGCTCTAGGAGGCGGCGAGGGCACGCAGTGCTTTGCTAGGCGGCGAGCGGACGTGGAGCTTTGCTAGGCAGCGAAGGCTGAGGACGCTTTGCTAGGCGCTTTGCTAGGCGGCGAAGGCACGAAGCGATTGGGGAGGCGGCGAAGGCACACGGCGCTTTGCTAGGCGGCGAGGGCGAGAAGGCATGCAGCGCTTTCTTAGGCGGCGAGGCAGCGAAGGCACGCGCTGCTTTGCTAGGCGCCGAAGGCACGCAGCGCTTCCTTCGTTTGCGAGGCAGCGAAGAGATGGAGCGCTTTGCTTGTTGGCCAGGCAGCGAACAGGCGCTGTGCTTTGCTTTCTGCCACTCAGCGAATACACGCAGCGCTCTGCTTTTTGGCGAGGCAGCGAACAGATGCAGCGTTTAGTTTGCGAGGCGGCCAAGAGACGCGGCGCTTTGCATGCTGGCGAGGCGGCGAGCAGATCGAGTGCTTTGCTTGTTGGCGAGGCAGCGAAGAGATGCAGCGGTTTGCTTGTTTGTGACACAGCCAACATGCACAGTGGTTGCTCATTGTGCGAGGCAGCGAAGAGATGCAGCACCTTGCTTGTGCACCAGGTGGCGCAGTGGCATCGCGGATGGCTTTTTGGCGTGGAGGCGAAGCGAGGCAGCACTTTGCTAGTTGGCGAGGCAGCGCAGAGACGCAGCAGTCTGCTTGTTTGTGAGACAGCCAACATGCACAGTGGTTAGCTCTTGTGCGAGGCAGCGAATGAGCGCCGAGCAAATCGCTTTGTGCGTTCGCCGCCTCGCTGCCTAGCAAAGCGTCGTCTGCCTTGGGCGCCTAGCAAAGCTGCGCGTGCCGTCGCCGTCAAGCAAAGCGCCGTGTTCCTTGGGCGCCTAGCAAGGAACTGCCTGCGTTGGGCGCCTCGCCGCATCGCAGCCTAGCAAAGCGCTGCGTGCCTTCGGCGGCTGGCAAAGCCGTGCGTGCCTTCGCCGCCTCACACACCGCGGCGTGCCTTCGCCGCCTGGCAGAGCAGCGTGTGCCTTCGCTGCCTCGCCGCCTGAGAAAGCGCTGCGTGCCTTTCGCCCTCGCCGCCCAACAAAGCGCCGTGTCCCTTCACCGCCTCCCCAATCGCTTCGGCCCTTCGCCGCCTCGCCGCCCAGCAAAGCGCTGCTTACCTTCACCGCCTAAGAAAGCGCTGCGTCCCTTTCGCCCTCGCCGCCCAACAAAGCGCCGTGTCCCTTCACCGCCTCCCCAATCGCTTCGGCCCTTCGCCGCCTCGCCGCCCAGCAAAGCGCTGCTTGCCTTCGCCGCCTCACACACCGCTGCGTCCCTTCGCCGCCTCGCCGCTTAGCAAACGCCGTAGTAGCGCCGAAGGCACACGGCGCTTTTGTAGGCGCCGAAGGCACGTGGCGCTTTGCTAAGCAGCGAGGCAGCGAAGGCACGCAGCGATCTGATCGTGGTGGACAGGCTAGGGCGCCTTGCTAGGCGGCGAGGCGGCGAAGGCACGCAGCGCTTTGCCAGGCGCCCAAGGATGCAGCGCTGTGCGAGGCGGCGAGGGCACGCAGTGCTTTGCCAGGCGCCCAAGGACGCAGCGCTCTAGGAGGCGGCGAGGGCACGCAGTGCTTTGCTAGGCGGCGAGCGGACGTGGAGCTTTGCTAGGCAGCGAAGGCTGAGGACGCTTTGCTAGGCGCTTTGCTAGGCGGCGAAGGCACGAAGCGATTGGGGAGGCGGCGAAGGCACACGGCGCTTTGCTAGGCGGCGAGGGCGAGAAGGCACGCAGCGCTTTCTTAGGCGGCGAGGCAGCGAAGGCACGCGCTGCTTTGCTAGGCGCCGAAGGCACGCAGCGCTTCCTTCGTTTGCGAGGCAGCGAAGAGATGGAGCGCTTTGCTTGTTGGCCAGGCAGCGAACAGGCGCTGTGCTTTGCTTTCTGCCACTCAGCGAATACACGCAGCGCTCTGCTTTTTGGCGAGGCAGTGAACAGATGCAGCGTTTAGTTTGCGAGGCGGCCAAGTGACGCGGCGCTTTGCATGCTGGCGAGGCGGCGAGCAGATCGAGTGCTTTGCTTGTTGGCGAGGCAGCGAAGAGATGCAGCGGTTTGCTTGTTTGTGACACAGCCAACATGCACAGTGGTTGCTCATTGTGCGAGGCAGCGAAGAGATGCAGCACCTTGCTTGTGCACCAGGTGGCGCAGTGGCATCGCGGATGGCTTTTTGGCGTGGAGGCGAAGCGAGGCAGCA
Organism: Apteryx mantelli; assembly: GCF_036417845.1. Taxonomy (NCBI): domain Eukaryota; kingdom Metazoa; phylum Chordata; class Aves; order Apterygiformes; family Apterygidae; genus Apteryx; species Apteryx mantelli. Next base: position 59,091 of record NW_027118492.1, on the reverse strand, counting down.
CTTTGCTAGTTGGCGAGGCAGCGCAGAGACGCAGCAGTCTGCTTGTTTGTGAGACAGCCAACATGCACAGTGGTTAGCTCTTGTGCGAGGCAGCGAATGACCGCCGAGCAAATCGCTTTGTGCGTTCGCCGCCTCGCTGCCTAGCAAAGCGTCGTCTGCCTTGGGCGCCTAGCAAAGCTGCGCGTGCCGTCGCCGTCAAGCAAAGCGCCGTGTTCCTTGGGCGCCTAGCAAGGAACTGCCTGCGTTGGGCGCCTCGCCGCATCGCAGCCTAGCAAAGCGCTGCGTGCCTTCGGCGGCTGGCAAAGCCGTGCGTGCCTTCGCCGCCTCACACAGCGCGGCGTGCCTTCGCCGCCTCGCCGCCTGAGAAAGCGCTGCGTGCCTTCTCGCCCTCGCCGCCTAGCAAAGCGCCGTGTCCCTTCACCGCCTCGACGCCTAGCAAAGCTCCGCGTGCCGTCGCCGCCTAGCAAAGCGCCGTGTTCCTTGGGCGCCTAGCAAAGCAGCACGTGCCTTCGCCGCCTAAGAAAGCGCTGCGTCCCTTTCGCCCTCGCCGCCCAACAAAGCGCCGTGTCCCTTCACCGCCTCCCCAATCGCTTCGGCCCTTCGCCGCCTCGCCGCCCAGTAAAGCGCTGCTTGCCTTCGCCGCCTCACACACCGCTGCGTCCCTTCGCCGCCTCGCCGCTTAGCAAACGCCGTAGTAGCGCCGAAGGCACACGGCGCTTTTGTAGGCGCCGAAGGCACGTGGCGCTTTGCTAAGCACCGAGGCAGCGAAGGCACGCAGCGATCTGATCGTGGTGGACGGGCTAGGGCGCCTTGCTAGGCGGCGAGGCGGCGAAGGCACGCAGCGCTTTGCCAGGCGCCCAAGGACGCAGCGCTCTAGGAGGCGGCGAGGGCACGCAGTGCTTTGCTAGGCGGCGAGCGGACGTGGAGCTTTGCTAGGCAGCGAAGGCTGAGGACGCTTTGCTAGGCGCTTTGCCAGGCGGCGAAGGCACGAAGCGATTGGGGAGGCGGCGAAGGCACACGGCGCTTTGCTAGGCGGCGAGGGAGAGAAGGCACGCAGCGCTTTCTTAGGCGGCGAGGCAGCGAAGGCACGCGCTGCTTTGCTAGGCGCCGAAGGCACGCAGCGCTTCCTTCGTTTGCGAGGCAGCGAAGAGATGGAGCGCTTTGCTTGTTGGCCAGGCAGCGAACAGGCGCTGTGCTTTGCTTTCTGCCACTCAGCGAATACACGCAGCGCTCTGCTTTTTGGCGAGGCAGCGAACAGATGCAGCGAACAGATGCAGCGTTTAGTTTGCGAGGCGGCCAAGAGACGCGGCGCTTTGCATGCTGGCGAGGCGGCGAGCAGATCCAGTGGTTTGCTTGTTGGCGAGGCAGCGAAGAGATGCAGCGGTTTGCTTGTTTGTGAGACAGCCAACATGCCCAGTGGTTGCTCATTGTGCGAGGCAGCGAAGAGATGCAGCACCTTGCTTGTGCACCAGGTGGCGCAGTGGCATCGCGGATGGCTTTTTGGCGTGGAGGCGAAGCGAGGCAGCACTTTGCTAGTTGGCGAGGCAGCGCAGAGACGCAGCAGTCTGCTTGTTTGTGAGACAGCCAACATGCACAGTGGTTAGCTCTTGTGCGAGGCAGCGAATGAGCGCCGAGCAAATCGCTTTGTGCGTTCGCCGCCTCGCTGCCTAGCAAAGCGTCGTCTGCCTTGGGCGCCTAGCAAAGCTGCGCGTGCCGTCGCCGTCAAGCAAAGCGCCGTGTTCCTTGGGCGCCTAGCAAGGAACTGCCTGCGTTGGGCGCCTCGCCGCATCGCAGCCTAGCAAAGCGCTGCGTGCCTTCGGCGGCTGGCAAAGCCGTGCGTGCCTTCGCCGCCTCACACACCGCGGCGTGCCTTCGCCGCCTGGCAGAGCAGCGCGTGCCTTCGCCGCCTCGCCGCCTGAGAAAGCGCTGCGTGCCTTCTCGCCCTCGCCGCCTAGCAAAGCGCCGTGTCCCTTCACCGCCTCGCCGCCTAGCAAAGCTGCGCGTGCCGTCGCCGCCTAGCAAAGCGCCGTGTTCCTTGGGCGCCTAGCAAAGCAGCGCGTGCCTTCGCCGCCTAAGAAAGCGCTGCGTCCCTTTCGCCCTCGCCGCCCAACAAAGCGGCGTGTCCCTTCACCGCCTCCCCAATCGCTTCGGCCCTTCGCCGCCTCGCCGCCCAGCAAAGCGCTGCTTGCCTTCGCCGCCTCACACACCGCTGCGTCCCTTCGCCGCCTCGCCGCTTAGCAAACGCCGCAGTAGCGCCGAAGGCACACGGCGCTTTTGTAGGCGCCGAAGGCACGTGGCGCTTTGCTAAGCAGCGAGGCAGCGAAGGCACGCAACGATCTGATCGTGGTGGACGGGCTAGGGCGCCTTGCTAGGTGGCGAGGCGGCGAAGGCACGCAGCGCTTTGCCAGGCGCCCAAGGACGCAGTGCTGTGCGAGGCGCCGAAGGCACGCAGCGCTCTAGGAGGCGGCGAGGGCACGCAGTGCTTTGCTAGGCGGCGAGCGGACGTGCAGCTTTGCTAGGCAGCGAAGGCTGAGGACGCTTTGCTAGGCGCTTTGCTAGGCGGCGAAGGCACGAAGCGATTGGGGAGGCGGCGAAGGCACACGGCGCTTTGCTAGGCGGCGAGGGCGAGAAGGCACGCAGCGCTTTCTTAGGCAGCGAGGCAGCGAAGGCACGTGCTGCTTTGCTAGGCGCCGAAGGCACGCAGCACTTCCTTCGTTTGCGAGGCAGCGAAGAGATGGAGCGCTTTGCTTGTTGGCCAGGCAGCGAACAGGCGCTGTGCTTTGCTTTCTGCCACTCAGCGAATACACGCAGCGCTCTGCTTTTTGGCGAGGCAGCGAACAGATGCAGCGAACAGATGCAGCGTTTAGTTTGCGAGGCGGCCAAGAGACGCGGCGCTTTGCATGCTGGCGAGGCGGCGAGCAGATCGAGTGCTTTGCTTGTTGGCGAGGCAGCGAAGAGATGCAGCGGTTTGCTTGTTTGTGACACAGCCAACATGCCCAGTGGTTGCTCATTGTGCGAGGCAGCGAAGAGATGCAGCACCTTGCTTGTGCACCAGGTGGCGCAGTGGCATCGCGGATGGCTTTTTGGCGTGGAGGCGAAGCGAGGCAGCACTTTGCTAGTTGGCGAGGCAGCGCAGAGACGCAGCAGTCTGCTTGTTTGTGAGACAGCCAACATGCACAGTGGTTAGCTCTTGTGCGAGGCAGCGAATGACCGCCGAGCAAATCGCTTTGTGCGTTCGCCGCCTCGCTGCCTAGCAAAGCGTCGTCTGCCTTGGGCGCCTAGCAAAGCTGCGCGTGCCGTGGCCGTCAAGCAAAGCGCCGTGTTCCTTGGGCGCCTAGCAAGGAACTGCCTGCGTTGGGCGCCTCGCCGCATCGCAGCCTAGCAAAGCGCTGCGTGCCTTCGGCGGCTGGCAAAGCCGTGCGTGCCTTCGCCGCCTCACACAGCGCGGCGTGCCTTCGCCGCCTGGCAGAGCAGCGCGTGCCTTCGCCGCCTCGCCGCCTGAGAAAGCGCTGCGTGCCTTCTTGCCCTCGCCGCCTAGCAAAGCGCCGTGTCCCTTCACCGCCTCGCCGCCTAGCAAAGCTCCGCGTGCCGTCGCCGCCTAGCAAAGCGCCGTGTTCCTTGGGCGCCTAGCAAAGCAGCGCGTGCCTTCACCGCCTCGCCGCCTAAGAAAGCGCTGCGTCCCTTTCGCCCTCGCCGCCCAACAAAGCGCCGTGTCCCTTTACCGCCTCCCCAATCGCTTCGGCTCTTCGCCGCCTCGCCGCCCAGCAAAGCGCTGCTTGCCTTCGCCGCCTCACACACCGCTGCGTCCCTTCGCCGCCTCGCCGCTTAGCAAACGCCGTAGTAGCGCCGAAGGCACACGGCGCTTTTGTAGGCGCCGAAGGCACGTGGCGCTTTGCTAAGCACCGAGGCAGCGAAGGCACGCAGCGATCTGATCGTGGTGGACGGGCTAGGGCGCCTTGCTAGCCGGCGAGGCGGCGAAGGCACGCAGCGCTTTGCCAGGCGCCCAAGGACGCAGCGCTGTGTGAGGCGGTGAGGGCACGCAGTGCTTTGCCAGGCGCCCAAGGACGCAGCGCTGTGCGAGGCGGCGAGGGCACGCAGTGCTTTGCCAGGCGCCCAAGGACGCAGCGCTCTAGGAGGCGGCGAGGGCACGCAGTGCTTTGCTAGGCGGCGAGCGGACGTGGAGCTTTGCTAGGCAGCGAAGGCTGAGGACGCTTTGCTAGGCGCTTTGCCAGGCGGCGAAGGCACGAAGCGATTGGGGAGGCGGCGAAGGCACACGGCGCTTTGCTAGGCGGCGAGGGTGAGAAGGCACGCAGCGCTTTCTTAGGCGGCGAGGCAGCGAAGGCACGTGCTGCTTTGCTAGGCGCCGAAGGCACGCAGCGCTTCCTTCGTTTGCGAGGCAGCGAAGAGATGGAGCGCTTTGCTTGTTGGCCAGGCAGCGAACAGGCGCTGTGCTTTGCTTTCTGCCACTCAGCGAATACACGCAGCGCTCTGCTTTTTGGCGAGGCAGTGAACAGATGCAGCGTTTAGTTTGCGAGGCGGCCAAGAGACGCGGCGCTTTGCATGCTGGCGAGGCGGCGAGCAGATCGAGTGGTTTGCTTGTTGGCGAGGCAGCGAAGAGATGCAGCGGTTTGCTTGTTTGTGAGACAGCCAACATGCACAGTGGTTGCTCATTGTGCGAGGCAGCGAAAAGATGCAGCACCTTGCTTGTGCACCAGGTGGCGCAGTGGCATCGCGGATGGCTTTTTGGCGTGGAGGCGAAGCGAGGCAGCACTTTGCTAGTTGGCGAGGCAGCGCAGAGACGCAGCAGTCTGCTTGTTTGTGAGACAGCCAACATGCACAGTGGTTAGCTCTTGTGCGAGGCAGCGAATGAGCGCCGAGCAAATCGCTTTGTGCGTTCGCCGCCTCGCTGCCTAGCAAAGCGTCGTCTGCCTTGGGCGCCTAGCAAAGCTGCGCGTGCCGTCGCCGTCAAGCAAAGCGCCGTGTTCCTTGGGCGCCTAGCAAGGAACTGCCTGCGTTGGGCGCCTCGCCGCATCGCAGCCTAGCAAAGCGCTGCGTGCCTTCGGCGGCTGGCAAAGCCGTGCGTGCCTTCGCCGCCTCACACACCGCGGCGTGCCTTCGCCGCCTGGCAGAGCAGCGCGTGCCTTCGCCGCCTCGCCGCCTGAGAAAGCGCTGCGTGCCTTCTCGCCCTCGCCGCCTAGCAAAGCGCCGTGTCCCTTCACCGCCTCGCCGCCTAGCAAAGCTCCGCGTGCCGTCGCCGCCTAGCAAAGCGCCGTGTTCCTTGGGCGCCTAGCAAAGCAGCGCGTGCCTTCGCCGCCTAAGAAAGCGCTGCGTCCCTTTCGCCCTCGCCGCCCAACAAAGCGCCGTGTCCCTTCACCGCCTCCCCAATCGCTTCGGCCCTTCGCCGCCTCGCCGCCCAGCAAAGCGCTGCTTGCCTTCGCCGCCTCACACACCGCTGCGTCCCTTCGCCGCCTCGCCGCTTAGCAAACGCCGTAGTAGCGCCGAAGGCACACGGCGCTTTTGTAGGCGCCGAAGGCACGTGGCGCTTTGCTAAGCACCGAGGCAGCGAAGGCACGCAGCGATCTGATCGTGGTGGACGGGCTAGGGCGCCTTGCTAGGCGGCGAGGCGGCGAAGGCACGCAGCGCTTTGCCAGGCGCCCAAGGACGCAGCGCTGTGCGAGGCGGCGAGGGCACGCAGCGCTTTGCCAGGCGCCGAAGGCACGCAGCGCTTTGCCAGGCGCCCAAGGACGCAGCGCTCTAGGAGGCGGCGAGGGCACACAGTGCTTTGCTAGGCGGCAAGCGGACATGGAGCTTTGCTAGGCAGCGAAGGCTGAGGACGCTTTGCTAGGCGCTTTGCTAGGCGGCGAAGGCACGAAGCGATTGGGGAGGCGGCAAAGGCACATGGCGCTTTGCTGGGGGCGAGGGCGAGAAAGCACGCAGCGCTTTCTTAGGCGGCGAGGCAGCGAAGGCACGTGCTGCTTTGCTAGGCGCCGAAGGCACACAGCGCTTCCTTTGTTTGCGAGGCAGCGAAGAGATGGAGCGCTTTGCTTGTTGGCCAGGCAGCGAACAGGCGCTGTGCTTTGCTTTCGGCCACTCAGCGAATACACGCAGCGCTCTGCTTTTTGGCGAGGCAGTGAACAGATGCAGCGTTTAGTTTGCGAGGCGGCCAAGAGACGCGGCGCTTTGCATGCTGGCGAGGCGGCGAGCAGATCGAGTGCTTTGCTTGTTGGTGAGGCAGCGAAGAGATGCAGCGGTTTGCTTGTTTGTGAGACAGCCAACATGCCCAGGGGTTGCTCATTGTGCGAGGCAGCGAAGAGATGCAGCACCTTGCTTGTGCACCAGGTGGCGCAGTGGCATCGCGGATGGCTTTTTGGCGTGGAGGCGAAGCGAGGCAGCACTTTGCTAGTTGGCGAGGCAGCGCAGAGACGCAGCAGTCTGCTTGTTTGTGAGACAGCCAACATGCACAGTGGTTAGCTCTTGTGCGAGGCAGCGAATGAGCGCCGAGCAAATCGCTTTGTGCGTTCGCCGCCTCGCTGCCTAGCAAAGCGTCGTCTGCCTTGGGCGCCTAGCAAAGCTGCGCGTGCCGTCGCCGTCAAGCAAAGCGCCGTGTTCCTTGGGCGCCTAGCAAGGAACTGCCTGCGTTGGGCGCCTCGCCGCATCGCAGCCTAGCAAAGCGCTGCGTGCCTTCGGCGGCTGGCAAAGCCGTGCGTGCCTTCGCCGCCTCACACACCGCGGCGTGCCTTCGCCGCCTGGCAGAGCAGCGCGTGCCTTCGCCGCCTCGCCGCCTGAGAAAGCGCTGCGTGCCTTCTCGCCCTCGCCGCCTAGCAAAGCGCCGTGTCCCTTCACCGCCTCGCCGCCTAGCAAAGCTCCGCGTGCCGTCGCCGCCTAGCAAAGCGCCGTGTTCCTTGGGCGCCTAGCAAAGCAGCGCGTGCCTTCGCCGCCTCGCCGCCTAAGGAAGCGCTGCGTCCCTTTCACCCTCGCCGCCCAACAAAGCGCCGTGTCCCTTCACCGCCTCCCCAATCGCTTCGGCCCTTCGCCGCCTCGCCGCCCAGCAAAGCGCTGCTTGCCTTCACCGCCTCACACACCGCTGCGTCCCTTCGCCGCCTCGCCGCTTAGCAAACGCCGTAGTAGCGCCGAAGGCACACGGCGCTTTTGTAGGCGCCGAAGGCACGTGGCGCTTTGCTAAGCACCGAGGCAGCAAAGGCAAGCAGCGATCTGATCGTGGTGGACGGGCTAGGGCGCCTTGCTAGGCGGCAAGGCGGCGAAGGCACGCAGCGCTTTGCCAGGCGCCCAAGGACGCAGCGCTGTGCGAGGCGGCGAGGGCACGCAGTGCTTTGCCAGGCGCCCAAGGACGCAGCGCTCTAGGAGGCGGCGAGGGCACACAGTGCTTTGCTAGGCGGCGAGCGGACGTGGAGCTTTGCTAGGCAGTGAAGGCTGAGGACGCTTTGCTAGGCGCTTTGCCAGGCGGCGAAGGCACGAAGCGATTGGGGAGGCGGTGAAGGCACACGGCGCTTTGCTAGGCGGCGAGGGTGAGAAGGCACGCAGCGCTTTCTTAGGCGGCGAGGCAGCGAAGGCACGTGCTGCTTTGCTAGGCGCCGAAGGCACGCAGCGCTTCCTTCGTTTGCGAGGCAGCGAAGAGATGGAGCGCTTTGCTTGTTGGCCAGGCAGCGAACAGGCGCTGTGCTTTGCTTTCTGCCACTCAGCGAATACACGCAGCGCTCTGCTTTTTGGCGAGGCAGTGAACAGATGCAGCGTTTAGTTTGCGAGGCGGCCAAGAGACGCGGCGCTTTGCATGCTGGCGAGGCGGCGAGCAGATCGAGTGCTTTGCTTGTTGGCGAGGCAGCGAAGAGATGCAGCGGTTTGCTTGTTTGTGAGACAGCCAACATGCACAGTGGTTGCTCATTGTGCGAGGCAGCGAAAAGATGCAGCACCTTGCTTGTGCACCAGGTGGCGCAGTGGCATCGCGGATGGCTTTTTGGCGTGGAGGCGAAGCGAGGCAGCACTTTGCTAGTTGGCGAGGCAGCGCAGAGACGCAGCAGTCTGCTTGTTTGTGAGACAGCCAACATGCACAGTGGTTAGCTCTTGTGCGAGGCAGCGAATGACCGCCGAGCAAATCGCTTTGTGCGTTCGCCGCCTCGCTGCCTAGCAAAGCGTCGTCTGCCTTGGGCGCCTAGCAAAGCTGCGCGTGCCGTGGCCGTCAAGCAAAGCGCCGTGTTCCTTGGGCGCCTAGCAAGGAACTGCCTGCGTTCGGCGCCTCGCCGCATCGCAGCCTAGCAAAGCGCTGCGTGCCTTCACCGCCTCACACACCGCGGCGTGCCTTCGCCGCCTGGCAGAGCAGCGCGTGCCTTCGCCGCCTCGCCGCCTGAGAAAGCGCTGCGTCCCTTTCGCCCTCGCCGCCCAACAAAGCGCCGTGTCCCTTCACCGCCTCCCCAATCGCTTCGGCCCTTCGCAGCCTCGCCGCCCAGCAAAGCGCTGCTTGCCTTCGCCGCCTCACACACCGCTGCGTCCCTTCGCCGCCTCGCCGCTTAGCAAACGCCGTAGTAGCGCCGAAGGCACACGGCGCTTTTGTAGGCGCCGAAGGCACGTGGCGCTTTGCTAAGCACCGAGGCAGCGAAGGCACGCAGCGATCTGATCGTGGTGGACGGGCTAGGGCGCCTTGCTAGGCGGCGAGGCGGCGAAGGCACGCAGCGCTTTGCCAGGCGCCCAAGGACGCAGTGCTTTGCCAGGCGCCCAAGGACGCAGCGCTCTAGGAGGCGGCGAGGGCACACAGTGCTTTGCTAGGCGGCGAGCGGACATGGAGCTTTGCTAGGCAGCGAAGGCTGAGGACGCTTTGCTAGGCGCTTTGCTAGGCGGCGAAGGCACGAAGCGATTGGGGAGGCGGCAAAGGCACACGGCGCTTTGCTGGGGGCGAGGGCGAGAAAGCACGCAGCGCTTTCTTAGGCGGCGAGGCAGCGAAGGCACGCGCTGCTTTGCTAGGCGCCGAAGGCACGCAGCGCTTCCTTCGTTTGCGAGGCAGCGAAGAGATGGAGCGCTTTGCTTGTTGGCCAGGCAGCGAACAGGCGCTGTGCTTTGCTTTCTGCCACTCAGCGAATACACGCAGCGCTCTGCTTTTTGGCGAGGCAGTGAACAGATGCAGCGTTTAGTTTGCGAGGCGGCCAAGAGACGCGGCGCTTTGCATGCTGGCGAGGCGGCGAGCAGATCGAGTGCTTTGCTTGTTGGCGAGGCAGCGAAGAGATGCAGCGGTTTGCTTGTTTGTGAGACAGCCAACATGCCCAGTGGTTGCTCATTGTGCGAGGCAGCGAAGAGATGCAGCACCTTGCTTGTGCACCAGGTGGCGCAGTGGCATCGCGGATGGCTTTTTGGCGTGGAGGCGAAGCGAGGCAGCACTTTGCTAGTTGGCGAGGCAGCGCAGAGACGCAGCAGTCTGCTTGTTTGTGAGACAGCCAACATGCACAGTGGTTAGCTCTTGTGCGAGGCAGCGAATGAGCGCCGAGCAAATCGCTTTGTGCGTTTGCCGCCTCGCTGCCTAGCAAAGCGTCGTCTGCCTTGGGCGCCTAGCAAAGCTGCGCGTGCCGTCGCCGTCAAGCAAAGCGCCGTGTTCCTTGGGCGCCTAGCAAGGAACTGCCTGCGTTGGGCGCCTCGCCGCATCGCAGCCTAGCAAAGCGCTGCGTGCCTTCGGCGGCTGGCAAAGCCGTGCGTGCCTTCGCCGCCTCACACACCGCGGCGTGCCTTCGCCGCCTGGCAGAGCAGCGCGTGCCTTCGCCGCCTCGCCGCCTGAGAAAGCGCTGCGTGCCTTCTCGCCCTCGCCGCCTAGCAAAGCGCCGTGTCCCTTCACCGCCTCGCCGCCTAGCAAAGCTCCGCGTGCCGTCGCCGCCTAGCAAAGCGCCGTGTTCCTTGGGCGCCTAGCAAAGCAGCGCGTGCCTTCGCTGCCTCGCCGCCTAAGAAAGCGCTGCGTCCCTTTCGCCCTCGCCGCCCAACAAAGCGCCGTGTCCCTTCACCGCCTCCCCAATCGCTTCGGCCCTTCGCCGCCTCGCCGCCCAGCAAAGCGCTGCTTGCCTTCGCCGCCTCACACACCGCTGTGTCCCTTCGCCGCCTCGCCGCTTAGCAAACGCCGTAGTAGCGCCGAAGGCACACGGCGCTTTTGTAGGCGCCGAAGGCACGTGGCGCTTTGCTAAGCACCGAGGCAGCGAAGGCACGCAGCGATCTGATCGTGGTGGACGGGCTAGGGCGCCTTGCTAGGCGGCGAGGCGGCGAAGGCACGCAGCGCTTTGCCAGGCGCCCAAGGACACAGCGCTGTGCGAGGCGGCGAGGGCACGCAGCGCTTTGCCAGGCGCCCAAGGACGCAGCGCTCTAGGAGGCGGCGAGGGCACGCAGTGCTTTGCTAGGCGGCGAGCGGACGTGGAGCTTTGCTAGGCAGCGAAGGCTGAGGACGCTTTGCTAGGCGCTTTGCTAGGCGGCGAAGGCACGAAGCGATTGGGGAGGCGGCAAAGGCACACGGCGCTTTGCTAGGCGGCGAGGGCGAGAAGGCACGCAGCGCTTTCTTAGGCGGCGAGGCAGCGAAGGCACGTGCTGCTTTGCTAGGCGCCGAAGGCACGCAGCGCTTCCTTCGTTTGCGAGGCAGCGAAGAGATGGAGCGCTTTGCTTGTTGGCCAGGCAGCGAACAGGCGCTGTGCTTTGCTTTCGGCCACTCAGCGAATACACGCAGCGCTCTGCTTTTTGGCGAGGCAGTGAACAGATGCAGCGTTTAGTTTGCGAGGCGGCCAAGAGACGCGGCGCTTTGCATGCTGGCGAGGCGGCGAGCAGATCGAGTGCTTTGCTTGTTGGTGAGGCAGCGAAGAGATGCAGCGGTTTGCTTGTTTGTGAGACAGCCAACATGCACAGTGGTTAGCTCTTGTGCGAGGCAGCGAATGACCGCCGAGCAAATCGCTTTGTGCGTTCGCCGCCTCGCTGCCTAGCAAAGCGTCGTCTGCCTTGGGCGCCTAGCAAAGCTGCGCGTGCCGTCGCCGTCAAGCAAAGCGCCGTGTTCCTTGGGCGCCTAGCAAGGAACTGCCTGCGTTCGGCGCCTCGCCGCATCGCAGCCTAGCAAAGCGCTGCGTGCCTTCGCCGCCTCACACACCGCGGCGTGCCTTCGCCGCCTGGCAGAGCAGCGCGTGCCTTCGCCGCCTCACCGCCTGAGAAAGCGCTGCGTGCCTTCTCGCCCTTGCCGCCTAGCAAAGCGCCGTGTCCCTTCACCGCCTCGCCGCCTAGCAAAGCTCCGCGTGCCGTCGCCGCCTAGCAAAGCGCCGTGTTCCTTGGGCGCCTAGCAAAGCAGCGCGTGCCTTCGCCGCCTCGCCGCCTAAGAAAGCGCTGCGTCCCTTTCGCCCTCGCCGCCCAACAAAGCGCCGTGTCCCTTCACCGCCTCCCCAATCGCTTCGGCCCTTCGCCGCCTCGCCGCCCAGCAAAGCGCTGCTTGCCTTCGCCGCCTCACACACTGCTGCGTCCCTTCGCCGCCTCGCCGCTTAGCAAACGCCGTAGTAGCGCCGAAGGCACACGGCGCTTTTGTAGGCGCCGCAGGCACGTGGCGCTTTGCTAAGCACCGAGGCAGCGAAGGCACGCAGCGATCTGATTGTGGTGGACGGGCTAGGGCGCCTTGCTAGGCGGCGAGGCGGCGAAGGCACGCAGCGCTTTGCCAGGCGCCCAAGGACGCAGCGCTGTGCGAGGCGGCGAGGGCACGCAGTGCTTTGCCAGGCGCCCAAGGCACGCAGCGCTTTGCCAGGCGCCGAAGGCACGCAGCGCTCTAGGAGGCGGCGAGGGCACGCAGTGCTTTGCTAGGCGGCGAGCGGACGTGGAGCTTTGCTAGGCAGCGAAGGCTGAGGACGCTTTGCTAGGCGCTTTGCCAGGCGGCGAAGGCACGAAGCGATTGGGGAGGCGGCGAAGGCACACGGCGCTTTGCTAGGCGGCGAGGGCGAGAAGGCACGCAGCGCTTTCTTAGGCGGCGAGGCAGCGAAGGCACGCGCTGCTTTGCTAGGCGCCGAAGGCACGCAGCGCTTCCTTCGTTTGCGAGGCAGCGAAGAGATGGAGCGCTTTGCTTGTTGGCCAGGCAGCGAACAGGCGCCGTGCTTTGCTTTCTGCCACTCAGTGAATACACGCAGCGCTCTGCTTTTTGGCGAGGCAGTGAACAGATGCAGCGTTTAGTTTGCGAGGCGGCCAAGAGACGCGGCGCTTTGCATGCTGGCGAGGCGGCGAGCAGATCGAGTGCTTTGCTTGCTGGTGAGGCAGCGAAGAGATGCAGCGGTTTGCTTGTTGGCGAGGCAGCGAAGAGATTCAGCAGTCTCCTTGTTTGTGACACAGCCAACATGCACAGTGGTTGCTCATTGTGCGAGGCAGCGAAGAGATGCAGCACCTTGCTTGTGCACCAGGTGGTGCAGTGGCATCGCGGATGGCTTTTTGGCGTGGAGGCGAAGCGAGGCAGCACTTTGCTAGTTGGCGAGGCAGCGCAGAGACGCAGCAGTCTGCTTGTTTGTGAGACAGCCAACATGCACAGTGGTTAGCTCTTGTGCAAGGCAGCGAATGACCGCAGAGCAAATCGCTTTGTGCGTTCGCCGCCTCGCTGCCTAGCAAAGCGCCGTGTTCCTTGGGCGCCTAGCAAAGAACTGCCTGCGTTTGGCGCCTCGCCGCATCGCAGCCTAGCAAAGCGCTGCGTGCCTTCGCCGGCTGGCAAAGAAGTGCCTGCCTTTGCCGCCTGGCAGAGCAGCGAGTGCCTTCGCCGCCTGAGAAAGCGCTGCGTGCCTTCTCGCCCTCGCCGCCTAGCAAAGCGCCGTGTCCCTTCACCGCCTCGCCGCCTAGCAAAGCTCCGTGTGCCGTTGCCGCCTAGCAAAGCGCCGTGTTCCTTCGGCGCCTAGCAAAGCAGCGCGTGCCTTCGCCGCCTCGCCGCCTAAGAAAGCGCTGCGTCCCTTTCGCCCTCGCCGCCCAACAAAGCGGCGTGTCCCTTCACCGCCTCCCGAACCGCTTCATCCCTTCGCCCCCTCGCCGCCTAGCAAAGCGCTGCTTGCCTTTGCCGCCTCACACACCGCTGCGTACCTTGGCCGCCTCGCCGCTTAGCAAACGCCGTAGTAGCGCCGAAGGCACACGGCGCTTTTGTAGGCGCCGAAGGCACGTGGCGCTTTGCTAAGCACCGAGGCAGCGAAGGCACGAAGCCATTTGATCGTGGTCGACGGGCTCGGGCGCCTTGCTATGCTGCAAGGCGGTGAAGGCACGCAGCGCTTTGCCAGGCGCCCAAGGACGCAGCGCTGTGCGAGGCGGCGAGGGCACACAGTGCTTTGCTAGGCGGTGAGCGGACGTGCATTTTGCTAGGCAGCGTAGGGTGAGGACGCTTTGCTAGGCGCTTTGCTAGGTTGCGAAGGCACGAAGCGATTTGGGAGGCAGCGAAGGCACACTGCGCTTTGCTAGGCGGCGAGGGCGAGAAGGCACGCAGCGCTTTCCTAGGCGGCGAGGCGGCGAAGGCACGCTCTGCTCTGCTAGGCGCCGAAGGCACGCAGCGCTTCCTTCGTTTGCGAGGCAGCGAAGAGATGGAGCGCTTTGCTTGTTGGCCAGGCAGCGAACAGGCGCTGTGCTTTGCTTTCTGCCACTCAGCGAATACACGCAGCGCTCTGCTTTTTGGCGAGGCACTGAACAGATGCAGCGTTTAGTTTGCGAGGCGGCGAAAAGACGCGGCAGTTTGCTTCTTGAGAGGGAGCGAAGAGGCGCAGCGTTTCCTTAGATTGCGAGGCATGCAAGAGATGCAGCGGTGTGCTCGTTTGCGAGGCGTCAAAGAGACGCAGCAGCTAGTTAGCTGGCCATGTGGCGAAGAGACGCGACGCTTTGCTTTTGGTGATGCAGTGAAGAGACGCAGCGGTTTGCCTGTTGGGCAGGCAGCGGAGAGATGCGGCGGTTTGCATGCTGGCCAGGCAGCGAAGAGATGCAGCAGTCTCCTTGTTTGTGAGACAGCCAACATGCCCAGTGCTTAGCTATTGTGCGAGGCAGCAAATGACCGCAGAGCAAATCGCTTTGTCCGTTCGCCGCCTCGCTGCCTAGCAAAGCGTCGTCTCCCTTCGGCGCCTAGCAAAGCTGCACGTGCCGTCGCCGTCAAGCAAAGCGCCGTGTTCCTTGGGCGCCTAGCAAAGAACTGCCTGCGTTCGGCGCCTCGCCGCATCACAGTCTAGCTAAGCACTGCGTGCCTTTGGTGGCTGGCAAAGCAGTGCATGCCTTCGCCGCCTCACACAGCGCTGCGTGCCTTCGCCGCCTCGCCGCCTAAGAAAGCACCACGTTCCTTCTCGCCCTCGCCGCCTAGCAAAGCGCCGTATCCCTTCGCCGCCTCGCCGCCTAGCAAAGCTCCGCGTGCCGTCGCCGCCAAGCAAAGCGCCGTGTTTCTTTGGCGCCTAGCAAAGCAGCGCGTGCCTTCGCCGCCTCGCCACCTAAGAAAGCGCTGCGTCCCTTTTCGCCCTCGCCACCTAGCAAAGCGCCGTGTCCCTTTGCCGCCTCGCCACCTAGCAAAGCTCCGCGTCCCGTCGCTGCCAAGCAAAGCGCCCTGTTCCTTCGGCGCCTAGCAAAGCAGCGCGTGCCTTCGCCGCCTAAGAAAGCACTGCATCCCTTTTCGCCCTCGCCGCCCAACAAAGCGCCGTGTCCCTTCACCGCCTCCCCAATCGCTTCGGCCCTTCGCCGCCTAGCAAAGCGCTGCTTGCCTTCGCCACCTCACACACCGCTGCGTCCCTTTGCCGCCTCGCCGCTTAGCAAACGCCGTAGTAGCGCCGAAGGCACACGGCGCTTTTGTAGGCGCCGAAGGCACGTGGCGCCTTGCTAAGCACCGAGGCAGCGAAGGCACGCAGCGATTTGATCGTAGTCGACGGGCTCGGACGCCTTGCTAGGCGGCAAGGCGGTGAAGGCACGCAGCGCTTTGCCAGGCGCCCAAGGACGCAGCGCTGTGCGAGGCGGCAAGGGCACGCGCTGCTTTGCTTGGCGCCAAAGGCACGCAGCGCTTCCTTCGTTTGCGAGGCAGCGAAGAGATGGAGCGCTTTGCTTGTTGGCCAGGCAGTGAACAGGCGCCGTGCTTTGCTTTCTGCCACTCAGCGAATACACGCAGCGCTCTGCTTTTTGGCGAGGCAGTGAACAGATGCAGCGTTTAGTTTGCGAGGCGGAGAAGAGACGCGGCAGTTTGCATGCTGGCGAGGCGGCGAGCAGATCGAGTGCTTTGCTTGTTGGTGAGGCAGCGAAGAGATGCAGCTTTGCTAGGCGCTTTGCTAGGCGGCGAAGGCACGAAGCGATTTGGGAGGCGGCGAAGGGACACGGCGCTTTGCTAGGCGGCGAGGGCGAGGCGGCGAGGGTGAGAAGGGACGCAGCGCTTTCTTAGGCGGTGAGGCGGCGAAGGCACGCGCTGCTTTGCTAGGCGCCGAAGGCATGCAGCGCTTCCTTCGTTTGCCAGGCAGCGAAGAGATGGAGCGCTTTGCTTGTTGGCCAGGCAGTGAACAGGCGCCGTGCTTTGCTTTCTGCCAGTCAGCGAATACATGCAGCAGTCTGCTTTTCTGCGAGGCACTGAACACATGCAGCATTTAGTTTGTGAGGCGGCAAAGAGATGCAGCGCTTTGCTTCTTGGCGAGGCAGCGAAGAGATGCAGCACTTTGCTTGTCCACCAGGTGGCGCAGCTGCATCGCAGTTGGTTTTTCGCGCGGAAGCAAACAGACGCAGCACTTTGCGAGGCAGCAAACAGATGCAGCAGTTTCCTTGTTTGTGAGGCACTGAACAGAAGCAGCAGTTAGTTCACGAGGCAGCCAACAGATGCAGCGGTTTGCTTGTTCGCGAGGCGGCAAAGACATGCAGCGGTTAGTTATTTTGCCAGCCAGCAAACAAACGCAGCGGTTTGCTTGATTGAGAGGCGGTGAAGAGATGCAGCAGTTTCCTTGTTTGCAAGGCGTCGAATAGATGCAGCGCTTAATTAGCTTGTGAGGTTTTGAGGAGGCGCTGCGCCTTGCTTGCTCGCGCGGAATCAAAGAGGCGCAGTGGTCTGCTTGTTTTCGAGGCGGTGAAGAGGCGCTGCTGTTTGCTCTTTTGCGAGGCAGCAAAGACACGCAGCGGTTAGTTAGCTTGTGGGGCAGCGAAGAGACGCAGCGGTGTGCTTGTTTGCGAGGCATGGAAGAGACGCAGCGGTTTGCTTCTTCGGAAAGCGGTGAATAGATACTGCCGACTGCTCATTCACAATGCATCAAAAAGATGCAGTGGTTTGCTTTTTCACGAGGCAGCGAAGAGACGCAGTCGTTTCCTTGTTTCCAAGGCAGCGAACACAAGCAGCAGTTAGTTAGTTCTCCAGGCAGTGAAGAGATGCAGCACTTTGCTTGTCCACCAGGTGGCGTAGCGGCATCGCGGTTTGCTTTCTTGTGTGGAAGCGAACAGACGCAGCACTTTGCGAGGCAGCGAACAGATGCAGCGGTTTCCTTGTTTGCCAGGCAGTGAACACAAGCAGCAGTTATTTCGCGAGGCAGCGAACAGACGCAGCGGTTTGCTTTTTCGCGAGGAGGCGAAGACACGCAGCGGTTAGTTAGTTCTTGAGTCAAGGAAGAGAGGCAGCGGTTTGCTTGTTTGCAAGGTGGCAAAGACACGCAGCGGTTAGTTAGTTTGCCAGGCAGAAAACAAATGCAGCGGTTTGCTTATTTAGGAGGTGGCGAACAGACGCAGCAGTTAGTTTGCGATGCAGCGAAGAGACGCAGTCGTAAGTTGCCTTGCAAGGCAGCGAAGAGAAGCAGTGGTTTGCTTATTCGTGAGGAGGCGAATACACACAGCGGTTAGTTCATGAGTCAAGGAACAGACGTGGCGGTTTGCTTGTTTGCGATGCAGCGAAGAGGCACAGTTGTAATTACGTTGCAAGGCAGCGAAGAGACGCAGTTGTAAGTGAGTTTGCGAGGCAGCGAAGAGATGCAGCGGTTTGCTTGTTTGCGAGGCATGGAAGAGACACAGCGGTTTGCTTGTTCGGAAAGCGGTGGACAGATTCTGCGGACTGCTTGTTCATGAGGCAGCGAAGAGACGCAGCGGTTAGTTCATGAGTCAAGGAAGAGAGGCGGCGGTTTGCTTGTTTGTGTGGCAGCGAAGAGACGCAGCGGTTTGCTTGTTTGTGAGACGGCAAACACACGCAGTGGTTAGTTAGTTCTCGAGGCAGCGAAGAGATGCAGCACTTTGCTTGTCCACCAGGTGGCGCAGCTGCATCGCGGTTGCTTTTTGCGCAGAAGCGAACAGACGCAGCACTTTGCGAGGCAGCGAACAGATGCAGTAGTTTCCTTGTTTGTAAGGCACTGAACAGAACAGCGAAGCAGCGAACAGACACAGCGGTTTGCTTGTTCACGAGGCGGCAAAGACATGCAGCGGTTAGTTATTTTGCCAGCCAGCGAACAAACGCAGCAGTTTGCTTGATTGCTAGGCAGTGAAGAGATGCAGCGGTTTTCTTGTTTGCAAGGCATCGAATAGATGCAGCGCTTAATTAGCTTGTGAGGTTGCGAGGAGGTGCTGTGCCTTGCTTGCTCGCACGGAATCGAAGAGGCACAGTGGTCTGCTTGTTTTCGAGGCAGTGAAGAGACGCAGCTGTTTGCTCTTTTGCGAGGCAGCAAAGACATGCAGCGGTTAGTTAGCTTGTG
This sequence comes from Apteryx mantelli, assembly GCF_036417845.1. Taxonomy (NCBI): domain Eukaryota; kingdom Metazoa; phylum Chordata; class Aves; order Apterygiformes; family Apterygidae; genus Apteryx; species Apteryx mantelli. The sequence continues at coordinate 41,461 of NW_027118492.1, read as the reverse complement.
GGGCAGCGAACAGATGCAGCAGTGTGCTTGTTTGCAAGGCAGTGAACACAAGCAGCAGTTAGTTCGCGAGGCAGCGAAGAGGCGCAGCAGTGTGCTTGTTCGTGAGGTGGCGAACAGATGCAGCGGTTAATTAGTTTGCGATGCAGCGAAGAGGCGCAGTCGTAATTACGCTGCAAGGCAGTGAAGAGATGCAGTTGTAAGTGAGTTTGCGAGGCAGCGAAGAGACGCAGCAGTTTGCTTGTTTGCGAGGTATTGAAGAGACACAGCGGTTTGCTTGTTCGGAAAGCGGTGGACAGATTCTGTGGACTGCTTGTTCACGAGGCAGTCAAGAGATGCAGCGGTTAGTTCATGAGTCATGGAAGAGAGGCAGCGGTTTGCTTGTTTGCGTGGCAGCGAAGAGACGCAGTGGTTTGCTTTTTTGGAAAGCGGTGGACAGATTCTGCGGAATGCTCATTCACAATGCATCAAAAAGATGCGAGGCATCTGCTATGCTTCAGCCGATCGGTGCCGCCTGAGATGGTGGGGGTGGGGGGGGCTGATAAAAGAGGTCTGGAAGATGGCACTGAGTGGGTTATTGAGGCGTCGGGGACATGAAAGGACAGTGTGGTGGGGTTAAAGGCCTTTGCTGGGGAACAGGAGGTGACTCCCCGATTCTCCATGTAGTAGCTCCAAATTCCCAATTCCTCCACATCAACACACTCAATTGAATTTATCCCTTTCTGTTGGGTCTCAAATCCATAATTTATGTATGTACAGCATTCTTGTCCTATGAGAGCACATGTTCCTCCCCGACTAGCTAACAGATAATCTAGGGCCATGCGATTTTGTAGAGTCACCATCCTATCTTGAGCCGTTTCATAAGACGTACTGTTCAACACTTCAATAGTCTCGTTAGCCACCTCTTCTAGTAAATTGCTAAATTGATTGATTTTGGTCCCATAGGACGCAGCTGCACACATAGGACAGAGTGTAAAGAAAAACCTTCATCCTTCTGGTATGACAGGTTTATTTTTTAATTTTAGTTTTATCTCTCTTTTCCAACGTGGTCGTCCTGATGGAAGTTGTTGTATCACTCTAAACGGGGGCATTAACAGACCTAGATAGCAAGATCCATACCATCCTCCAGGTAGCCAACTGTATGCTTTTTCCCACAGATCCAATATGTACCATTAACGTGGTCTTCCCAGATGGCTGATTTGTTTGCAATTGCCTCCCAGGTTTGATCTGAATACCACCAGGTGACATTGCCTACCACTGTACCATTTGGGTGTTGTAAAGGAAGAGTGGCATTGCGGGAAGGGGTTAGGTAATATCTGCACTTACTTTCTCCTGCCTTGAACCCACCCGTTTTGTTCATTTTGTAACAAAGAAACCCGTCCTCCAAGTAACCTAATTTTATAGCTTCAGGTTTAGGTTTATCTCCACTATTTATCGGTAGAGATGGTTGTTTTGGCCACTCAGCCGACACCATGCTATTGTTAGTATCAGCAGTACAGCTGGCAGCTAGGGAGTCCGCATAGGTATAGTTTGTTGCTTTTAATTGTCTGATTATTCCAATTGTGTAAAACACAATATTCTGACCATCCGAGAGGGGTGCGTTTAAAAGGAAACCCTGTTCCCCCCAACATTATCTGCAAACATATCCAGCAGTTTGACACGTTTAATTTCTCTGCCAGTCGTATTTTTGCCTCCTCGTAAAGATTTTCATGGTTCATTCCCTGATTGATGGAGCAGTCAGTTAACATCATGGCTACCCCAGTTAAAATACTAATAATCTGTCGATTAGTTCTCATGTTTGATTAATTAATCGTCTTTTAATTTTCTGATTTCTAAAAAGCAAAAAAATCTACAAATAATTCAGCAACACTCCTGGGTTACGGGTTTCAAATTATTTTCTGCATTCTTATTTGAAGAGGATTTTTATCTGAGGGAATGACTTTCCATTGAGGTTCTTTTGGCAGTGATGCTGGCTTAACTCAAGTGTAATGAACCCAAGGTTCAATTCCTTCCACCTTGAGTGCGGTGTAAGTTGTTAGGAGTACCGGAAAGGGTCCCTTCCACCTCTCTTGTAAAGGTTCGGAGTTCCACCTTTTTATGTATATGAAATCTCCAGGTTGATACTGATGGACAGGAGCGTCCAGCGTGAGTGGTCCTGCCAAAATAATATGCCGTCGGAGAGTCACAAGGACTTTCCCTAAAGAAATCAGATATAATTTTAAATCTGTTTTTCCTTTTACATTTATCTCCCCTGGAATCAGCGGCACTTGGTACGGTTTCCCATATAATGCCTCAAAAGGACTAATCTTACTTCTAGACCTTGGTTGTATTCTGATTCTCAAAAGAGCCAGTGGAAGGGCCTGTGGCCATCTTAAAGAAGTTTCTTGACATATTTTACTAATCTGCTGCTTTAAAGTTTGATTCATTCCTTCTACCTTCCCACTCGATTGAGGCCTCCACGGGGTATATAAATCCCACTTGATACCAAGAATTTTACTCAGCTGTTGGACTATATCTGCCACGAAATGTGGGCCCTGATCAGAGGACATTCCTATCGGTACCCCGAATCTTGGTATTTTATCTTTGAGCAATATTTTAGTTACTTCCCCAGCTTTGTTGGTGCGACAGGGAAAAAATTCCGGTCATCCCTAGAAGGTGTCAAGTAATACCAGGAGATATCTATAGCCGTTTTGTCTTGGTAATTCAGAGAAATCTATTTGCCAATAATCTCCAGGGGAACTTCCTTGCTTAGTGGTCCCTGGGGGCGGTCTTTTCCTGTTCATAGGATTAATTTTTAAACACACAGGGCACTTTGCCATTACAGACTTTACTATTGCAGTCATTCCTACACATATAATCAAATTTTGAAGACTAGAAATCATAGCCTCACTACCCCAGTGTGTTTCTCAGGGCGAGAGCCCTGCCTGAGGGTCCCCTCTGGCTCGGGGGACGATGTCGCAGCCAGGACTCCTGGGCTGGGGCTGCCCTGAGCCCCAAGGCTTCTCTGGGGCCAGCTCCATCACCTCTTGGGTGGTGGGGAGGAATCCATAGCCAGGTTTCCCTGGGAGTGGGTCTCCCTTCGGGGTATGACTCTGAGAGGAAAGGGGTCCTGCGTTCCTGAGGCTGGGGTGTCCTGCAGCTCCAGCGGGGCTCTCCAGAGCCTGCTGCAAATGCATTTGTTGGAAAGGGATCCTTCACCTTCTAATAAGTCCTGCCCCCAAGCAGGGCAGGAGGGTGAAGAGGACACCGCCCTGCCCTCGGGGCAGCAGGATGCTGCCCGCGGGCTCCAGCGCCCCGGCCAGCCCAGGGCCCCACGCCGGCACCACGGCTGCCACCAGCACAGGCCCCAGCGCTGCCCCCCCCCGCGCCCGCCATGGCCCCCAGGGCGCAGGGCAGCAAGCAGCCCCGCCGGGCCGCTGCGGCAGAGCACAGCCCCGGCGGGGCAGGAGCCGCGTCCCAGGGCCCTGCACCACCCAGCCACACGGGGCCGCGGTGCCGCGAGGCCCCGCCGCGCCCCAGCCCTGCGCTGCCGCCCACAAGATGGCGTCCAACCGCGGGGGGACAGGGCAGAGCGGGCCGCCAGGGCAGGAGGGCCCAACGTTGCCATGGCACCGCCCAGTGCAGCCCTCCTATTGGCTGTCATGATGAGGAGGGTGGGGCTGGATTTCACTGATGGCTCTGTCAGCCAATCATAGCCCAGCATGTAAAAAAAAAAGACCTGAAAGAAGGAGGGAAAGCAGAGCAGGAGCAAAGCAGGCGGGAAGCGAGCGGGAGAGAGAGCGGGGGCGAGCGGGTTTGGTGGGGGTTGCGGGCGTGTTCAACTGCTGGCGGGTGCCCTCCCGCCGGGGCGGGGGCAGCGGTGCTGGCGATGGGGCTGCTTCCCTGCAGGAGCTGCAGCAGGGGCTGGTGGGGCTGTGAGCACGGCACAGAGCGACCTGGGCCAGAGGGGGGAGCTGCCCTGCAGCCAGAGGTGCCAGCCTGCTGCGAGCGGCTGGGCCAGGGCGGCTCGGTGGGGTTCTGGGTGCAGGAACCTTTGGCTCTGTGGTGGGTCTGGGATCCATGTTAAAGCATTTCCCTGAGCTGCTGCTGCCACCGCAGCCCCAGGTGCTGCTCAGAGCTGCGTTTGGGAGCTGCTGGGCCAAGTGTGAGCAGGCTGCTGGTGTTGTCGTGAGGTGCCCTTCCCAAGGGTGTCTTTTGTTCTGAAAAGCACGCTTCCGAGTGGCTCTGAGAGAGGTTGTCCCCGCATGTCATGCCGTGCCTTAGCCATTGTTTTTGCTGCAGGTCTCTTGTTTCGCCCGAGACCTGTGAGCCTGGCAGCAGCCTGAAGGGTGTTTCGAGAACAGCTCTGTAAGTGTGAGCTGTTTTGCTTGTGAAGGGCCTTGAAAGTTGATGAACGACCAGTGCTTGCACTTGCCTTTGTTGTTTCCAGACTCCTAGGTCAGGGTGAAGAGTTGGTGAATTGTGGCTCTGCTGGTTTCCCCAAGTCAGGCCAGGATGCCCTGGCCTGAGTCCTTCTGCGTGTCTCAAGCTGTCAGGGCATGAAATAGGAGAATGCTGGTTGCCCTTGATGTGTAGAGGATTTTCTGTGTTTGTTCAGCACCGGGGAAGGAGCTAGACTTCTGGGTTGCAGAAAGTCTTCTTCTTCTGACTGGAACATGAGGCCCTGCTGTCTTCAGGTTCATAATTGCTGCTCTCATGCAATCCTCCCACTAGAAAATGTTGCTAAGAATTACTTGTAGGCCTTTCTGCCATTCCTAAGTGTCCTAGGCTAGGTGTAGGTGTCACCTAGGCAAAAGCTCATCTTTTTTTGGGGTAGTAACTGGTCCGTAATGGGTGTTTTGCTGCACTATGAGCATTGAGAGGAGCACGAAGTGAATGAGGGTGGCCGTTCAGTAGGTGGCTCAGCCTTGGGGGAGGGCATGGGGCGCTGTAGGTGGCAACGGGCACATGGTCAGGGTGTGGGTAGTGAGGTCATGGGTGTCTATGAGAGCTATGCCAGAAAATCCGCAGTGTCAAATCAATTCTTTGTAAGTTGCTGATAGGCCTGGAGGAGGCACATGAGTCGGCCATTGCTGATGAGGTCACTTCTGCCAGAGTACCTGATACGGCAGCTGGAGGAACAAGGCTTGGCTGTTGATTGTGAGGCCACTTCTGAGTGCTGAACCGATTGGAGAGCAGCAGAGATGTGGCTGGAAAGGTGACTGTGAGGTGATTTCTACCTGAGCAGTTGATAGGGCAGCAGCAGGTCCATGGCTGAGATCTGTGTTTTTGAGCTTATTTCTGCGTGAGGTGCTGCTAAGGCAGGATTTGTCTCATGGCTGGGGAAGTTCTAGTGCGGTAATTTCTGTCTTAGAGGCTTCTAGGCCAGTGACAGAGATATGGCCATGAAGGTGACTGTGAGGTCCTGTCTTTCTGAGTCACTGCTAGGCCAGCAGCAGGCAGTTAGGCACGGGCATTGATTGTGAGGTCTCTTTTGTCAGAGTAGCTGGTAGGCCAGCAGTAGTTCATGGCTGGGGAAGTTACTTTGCGGAAACTTCTGCCTCTGAAGCCCATAGGCCAGCAGTAGTTATGTGGTGGGAGTATGCGCTTGTGAGGTCTCCTCTATGTGAGCAGCTGCTAGGTGAGGAGAAGACACATGGCTTGGATGCTGGTGGTGAGGTCACTTCTGGGTTTGTTGTGTGTGCTCAGAGGAGGGCTTGACCCCTGCAGAGCTCTACAGCAATAAGAAATGCAACTAATCAATCAAGCAGGAGTAGATGTTTCACATCATCTGACACAAATTTTCTTCCATTCCTTCATCATGAGTTAGTACTGCTCTATTGGAAATGCGGCTGATGTTCTGTGGTGAACACGGACATGGAGTTGTCCTTTCCACTTGTTGCTAAGTAGAAGCTTGCAGCCTCCTGCCGGTCAGCTAGGGAGTGCAAGTAGCCTTTTTCAGCTGCTAAATTCATCTAGTGCTGGTGTGAGCAGTGGTGTTAGTAATCTCTTATTGCCAGGGGGTGTGTGCTTTAGAAATTGCCCCTGTCAAAAGAGCAGGGAGCTTGTGAGATTTTCCTGCAAGGTCTGAATGCTGTGTCTGTCTTTGAGGTGTCCAGCTGCTTTTATGACACGTTTGGAAGTGTACCACGTTAGAGGTCTCTGATTTTCTGTCCGCATACGCAGTCATTGGAGAATGGGTGCAAAGGCAGTTGGAGGAGACAGAAGGAATGTCACTCTGCCAAAAATGGTATGTGCTATGTTTTCAAAGAGATTTCTTGTTCAGAGAAGTTGAGGCACAAGCGAGAAGCAAGAGGTGGCCTGATCAGCCGCTGTGAGGGCACTTGTTCTCTGCTTCCTGGAGGTGGGAAGTGAGCAGGCCCCAGGTTGTGAGTGGCTGTTCAGAGGCAGTGCCTGTTGCAAGGCCTTGGAGGACTAGAAGGGAATGGAGGGGCTGGAGAGTTGGGCTTTGTGTGTTGTGGGGCGCTTGGGGTGCGCTGTGTGCTGCCATGTGTAGTGCTGTGGCCTGTGTGTTGCTGATGCAGAGGCACGTGTTGACTGTGAAGCCTCTGTGAGCAGCACGTTGCAGTGCGAGATGCCCTGTGGTGGAGCCAGGTGGTGGCGCCAGTGCTTTGCTGCTCAGCATGGGAGGAGGTGGCTGGAGAGAGCAGTGCTCTGCTCCTAGAGCCCAGCATGCCATCACAGTGTCGTCCTGGGAGACGTGGGTGAGGACTGTTGGTGACTGTGTTCCCTCCTTGGAGCATGCTCGCAGTTTGGTGGTTTCTGTTAGCTGCGGTTCAAGCTTGGAGTTTCTGAAGGTCTTGACGCTTCCGTGAGTCTTTGGGATTTTACTGACTGCCCTGGAGAAAGTTGTCTTCTCCCTGCTTAAAGGCTTTCTGTTGAAGCTGGACCGTCATTGCATCTTCCCATCTCAGACCCTAATGCATTCCGATCCCTCAGAGAGATGGGTAGTTAATCAAAGCGGTCGGAGGCATTTCTTCAGTTTGTGTCTATGCAGACCCTTGCAGAGAGGGGAGACGGCCACGTCACAAGAAGTCAGGCCTCTGAGAGCGATGGGTGGCTCTGAGACAGCTGTCCTTGGTCAGCAGTGGAGGGGGCAGCTGCAGAGCCGCTGGCACCTTTGGAAAGAGTCTCAGACTAGCAGATTCCTTGAGGCTGCAATGGGGGAGACATGTGGAGGTAGGGATCCAACGCCCTGGTCAAAGCAGGTCGCAGTAGGGGAGGTACCTCTGGGCCTTTTGCAGTGCAGTTTTGATTATCTCCAGTCTTTGATTATCTTGGAGATCTGAGAAGCCTCTCTGGATCCCTGTGCCACAGTGCAGCCATTGTCCCGGAGAAAAAGGTTTCTTCTTAACATCGAAGAAGAATTTCCCATTGTGCAATTTGTCCCGGTTGCCTCTCATGCTATTAGTGTGCACCTCCAAGAAAATCCGGCTCCGTCTTCTCTGTACCCTCCTTAAGGTAGCTGTGCACAGCATGAAGATTTCCCTTGGCCTTCTCTTGTCTAGGCTGAACAAAGCCAGCTCTCGCAGCCTCTCCTTGTATGCCCCACGCTCCAGCCACTGACCGTCTTGGTGTCCCTGTGCTGGACTCCCTGCTGTGTGTTAGTGCCTTTGCAGAACTGGAGGGCCCAGACAGGAGCCGGTATACAGACATGGTCTCCCCTGTGCCAAAAAGTGGGGTAGACCGTCTTGGTGGCCCTGCTGGCTGTGCTCTCACCAATACAGCTCAGCATTGAGGGGAGACATTTGCCGCTGACTGTCGCGACTATGTAAGACCAGCAGGACTGATAGTAACACGCCGGTTCTTTCTTTCTTTCTTTCTTTCTAGGTTGCTCCACTCATGGAGGCTCCCAGTGCAGTCGTAGAGCCCCTGAGGCTGGAGGCGGGATGCCAGGATGTGTCCGTGTACCTGTCGACATCTTTGCCAGCATTGTGAGCCCTCTGTGAAAGCAGCTGCAAGTGAATGAGCTGAGGCTACGTGTGGATGCGAAGGCTTCCATAAATGCACCTGGCTTCCATGGGTGACTTGGGGTGTGGCTTCACCTCCTCGTACCTCTGCTGTGCTGCAGGTTCCTCCTCCCACAACTGCTGTTACTGCCAGCCCGCTCAGCAAATGCTCTTGTGCCCCCTCCTTTTCCTATGAGGTTGTGGGGCCATACAGGACGAGTGCAGGACCCTTATAATAAATGCCAGCATGTCTTGAGGGCCTTTGTGTGAGTGCTTGTGTGAGTGTGAGTAGCTTGACCTGAGGAAGTCTCAGAGCTCTTGGGCTGCTGGCTCTGCGAGGGGTAAGATGTGCCCAGGGCCAGGCTGCCCGTGGCACCCAGCCCTCAGTGCTCTGTGAAGCTAGCGGTGGAGCCCAGATGGCTGCTGCAGAGCCTGCACAGGCAGGACAGCTGTCATTTCAGCAGACGTCCAGTCTGGGGCTGTCTCATTGCTTGGGCCTCATTTCAAAGCCTCTGCACCCTTTTCCCCTTCAGAGGGGCTCCTTGTGCAAGTAACTAAAGGAAAGGACCCGAGGTTACTTTGGGCTCAGGAGGCCTTCAGGACTCTCAAATGATTCTACATTGTATGTGTACCTTTTGTATTACTAAACAGAATCTGCATCCGCCCATCCCTAGCTGGAGGTTCCTGAGGGGATGGAGGTGGAAAGCAGCAGCCTGCTGTGCCCAAAGAAAGCAGGATCCTTCCCTCTGAAAAGAGCAGCATCGCGCAAGGAGCAAGCTCTGTGCCTGATCTTGTGCTGATCATTTGCACAGGCCTTGTGAGCCTAGAGTGCCTTGGTCACCTTGTGGTGTTATCGCAAGAGCTTGCCTGTGTCTGGGTTGAGGAGCCAAGGGAAGGCAGGGAACAGAGCAGTGGCTGGGGAGCATGCAAGTGGCGAGTGTCCTGCAGGCATCTCTTCTTGCTGGCACTTGGTTCTATCTAGCAGAAGAGGCAGCTCTGTGGGGCAGAGGCAGTGTGCTTGTAGACTAGCTGACACAGCAGTGGTCTGGCGTCAGGTTGATGGCTGTTGCAGTGCTGAGTTGATCTGAGAGTGTCAGAAGCCCTTTCCCATGGAGCTGCTCCCTCAGCTGGTCTCTGTACCTAGAAATGCACTAGAAATGGAAGTGGCATCCTGCTGTCATTGTGTAGGTGCTGCAGTGCAAAGGCTCCCAGCTCAGATTTGATGGTACTAAAGAAAAAGCAAGACCAGTTGTTCCCTTTTGTGATTTGTGTGCAGGGTGACAGAGTGGCGCTGTGCCATGATTTGGAGAGAGTCTTGCCAGGAGATGAAAGCTGTTTGCAGAAGACTGTTCTGTATGGAGTGATAACAGCGTAATCAAGGGACGTGAGAGTGGCCCAGGTGAGCTTGCACTTTTCAGATCCCTTGTGACTCGGTCCCAGATAGGGCAGCAGCAGGCACGTTGATGCCATTTGTGCTTGTGAGGTGAGTTGTGCCTCTGAAGCTGGTAGGCCAACAGCATGCCCATAGCTTTGGTGATGCTGGTGAGGTCCCTTGTGTCTCAGTGCCTCATAAACGGGGAGCAGGCCCTTGCTGCTGTTGGTGCTTTTGCGGTCAGTTGTGCATCAGTATGTGACTGGCAATCAGCACGCACATTGCTGCTGTTTGTGCTTGTTTAGGTCAGTTGTGCCTCATTTCCGAAGAGGCCAGGAGCAGATAGATATATGGCTTCGTGGCTGCCTGTGAGGTCACTTCAGCCTCAGCACCTGACAGTCCAGCTCGATGCATATTGCTGCTGTTTGTGTTTGTGGAGTCATTCGGCCTGAGTATCTGCTAGGCCATGAGCAGCCACAGTGCTCATTTTTGTACTTGTGAGGTGAATTTGCTTCAGTACCTGATTAGACTGCATCAAGCACATTGCTGCTTTTGTGCTTGTGAGGTCACATGTGCCTCAATGCCTGATAGGCCAGTGCTGGTCATGTGGCTGCCGTTAGTGGTTGTGAGGTCACTTGTGCCTCAGTGCCTGATAGGCCAGGGTTAGGCCCATGTCTGCAGTTTGTGGTTGTGAGGACAGTTCTGCTTCGGTGCCTGATAGGCCAGTGCTGGTCATGTGGGTGCAGTTTGTGGTTGTGAGGTCACTTGTGCCTCAGTGCCTGATAGGCTAGTGCTGGTCATGTGGGTGCAGTTTGTGGTTGTGAGGTCACTTGTGCCTCAGGACCTGATAGGCCAGTGGTGGTCATGTGGCTGCTGTTAGTGGTTGTGAGGTCACTTGTGCCTCAGAGCCTGATGGGCTCTGACTAGAACTTGAGGATCTTGTGGAAGTTGTGGGCTTTCTGAGGACCCCCGAGGACCTAGAAGGTGATCGCTGTGAACAGGAAAGGGGAAGCTAGGCAAGGACAACTGCAGGAGGCCTTGACTTCTCCTGGGAAAAGCTCGTGGGAAAAGCTCCAGCTCGGAGTGGCTGCTGCTAACGAGCTCTCTGGGTTGCCCCTGACCAGAGGGGGTTGGGGCCTTTGATCCCAGTGGCCCTTGATTGGGCGGTCAAGCACCCTGTGAGTCAGTGCTAGGGAGAGGCCTATATAAGAGCCAGGCCTAGAGCGCAGCTCCCAGAGCGCAGCTAACAGAGGCAGCGAACAGACGCAGCAGTTTGCGCAGCAGTGGTTGGGCTCTGACTAGAACTTGAGGATCTTGTGGAAGTTGTGGGCTTTCTGAGGACCCCCGAGGACCTAGAAGGTGATCGCTGTGAACAGGAAAGGGGAAGCTAGGCAAGGACAACTGCAGGAGGCCTTGACTTCTCCTGGGAAAAGCTCGTGGGAAAAGCTCCAGCTCGGAGTGGCTGCTGCTAACGAGCTCTCTGGGTTGCCCCTGACCAGAGGGGGTTGGGGCCTTTGATCCCAGTGGCCCTTGATTGGGCGGTCAAGCACCCTGTGAGTCAGTGCTAGGGAGAGGCCTATATAAGAGCCAGGCCTAGAGCGCAGCTCCCAGAGCGCAGCTAACAGAGGCAGCGAACAGACGCAGCAGTTTGCGCAGCAGTGGTTGGGCTCTGACTAGAACTTGAGGATCTTGTGGAAGTTGTGGGCTTTCTGAGGACCCCCGAGGACCTAGAAGGTGATCGCTGTGAACAGGAAAGGGGAAGCTAGGCAAGGACAACTGCAGGAGGCCTTGACTTCTCCTGGGAAAAGCTCGTGGGAAAAGCTCCAGCTCGGAGTGGCTGCTGCTAACGAGCTCTCTGGGTTGCCCCTGACCAGAGGGGGTTGGGGCCTTTGATCCCAGTGGCCCTTGATTGGGCGGTCAAGCACCCTGTGAGTCAGTGCTAGGGAGAGGCCTATATAAGAGCCAGGCCTAGAGCGCAGCTCCCAGAGCGCAGCTCCCAGAGGCAGCGAACAGACGCAGCAGTTTGCGCAGCAGTTCGCGCAGAAGGGCGCGCGAAGGGACGTGCGAAGGGACCTTCATTTCTGTTCCCTGCGGTGTACACTTCCCCAATATGGTCGTGACACGCCGCACAGCGCGTTCCCCAGCGGCTGTTGGAGTTGCTGTGTCAGAGGCTTGGACCCAGACTGGCCCTCTGACAGTAGATGCAGCTCTACAGGTCTCAGGCTGCAGGGAGTGCTTGGGGCCTCTCCGGGAGGCCTGGGCTGGCAGCCAGCTCTCCTGCAGGAGGTGTGCTGCTGTTGACGAGTTGTGTCGTCAGGTAAGGGAGTTACGGGAGGAGGTCAGTAGGCTGCGCAGCATCCGAGAAGCAGAGCAAGAGATAGACAGGGTATTCTCGGAGACTGTACAGCTCCAGGAGTCCCAACCCCCTGCAGCAGTGGAGTTGCCAGAGGGCTCTGTGCCGTGTGAAACGGTACATCATAACATCATAGAAGAAGGCTGGAAACTGGTCACTGCTCGTGGGAGGAGAAAGGCTCCTACTCCTCCTGAAGACCTGAAGCTGAAGAACAGGTTTAGTGCCCTCCAGGACGAGGAGGAGATGGGCATGGCTGCCAGGGAAGTAACCGGGACAACAGACCCTGTGCCCTACCGGAACACCCGGAAAAAGCGGCGGGTGATTGTTGTGGGGGACTCCCTGCTACAGGGGACGGAGGCATCTATCTGCCGACCTGACCTCTTGTCTAGAGAGGTTTGTGGCCTGCCGGGGGCTCGTGTGAGAGATGTCATGCAAAGACTGCCAAGGCTCGTCCATTCTTCGGACTATTACCCACTGCTGCTCTTCCATGTGGGCGCCAATGACACCAAGGGCAAACTGCAGACCATCAAGCAGGATTTCAGAGCTCTGGGGATGGTGGTCAAGGGTCTGGGAGCCCAGGTCATCTTCTCCTCAATCCTGCCAGTGAGGGGGATGGATGAGAGGAGGAGGAGACGGACTTTCCAGGTTAACGACTGGCTGCGCCGCTGGTGTTGGCAACAGGGTTTTGGTTTCTACGACCATGGGACCCTGTTTGAAGATCGACAACTGATGGCAAGAGATGGGATCCACCTCACGAGGCGGGGCACGCGGGTCTTTGCCAACAGGTTGGCCAACCTGGTAAGGAGGGCTTTAAACTAGGAAAGATGGGGGAAGGGGAGAGTTATAGTGACAGGGTAGTTGGCAAAAGACTGCTCAAGTCAGGATGCCTCCAACAGGTGAATGCAGCCAGGGAAGTGCGCATGGGATGTGGCTATGGAGGACCCTCTTTTACCCCTCCTGGGAAACCTGCATGCTCGATCACCTCCCTGAAATGCCTGTACACCAATGCACGCAGCTTGGGGAACAAACAGGAAGAACTAGAGATGTGTGTGCGGTCGCAGGGCCATGATCTCATTGCCATTACAGAGACATGGTGGGATAGCTCGCATGACTGGAGTGCTGTCATGGATGGCTACGTACTTTTTAGGAAAGACAGGCCAGGAAAGCGAGGTGGTGGAGTTGCTCTTTATGTGAGAGAGCAACTGGAATGTATTGAGCTGTGCCTAGGGGTGGATGAAGAGAGAGTCGAGAGCTTATGGGTAAGGATCAAAGGGCAGGCTAACAGAGGTGACACTGTTGTGGGTGTTTACTACAGGCCACCTGATCAGGATGAGGAAGTGGATGAGGCCTTCTACAGACAGCTGGAAGTAGCCTCACAATCCCAGGCCCTGGTTCTCATGGGGGACTTCAACCACCCCGATATCTGCTGGAAAGACAACACAGCTAGGCACAAACAGTCCTGGAGGTTCCTGCAGAGCATTGGTGACAACTTCTTGACACAGGTGGTGGAGGAGCCAACAAGGAGAGGTGTGCTGCTGGACCTCGTACTAACAAACAAAGAAGGACTGGTGGAAGATGTGAAGGTTGGGGGCTGCCTTGGCTGCAGTGACCATGAGATGGTGGAGTTCAGGATCCTGCGAGGAGGCAGCAGGGCACCAAGTAGGATCGCAACCCTGGACTTCAGGAGAGCAAACTTTGTCCTCTTCAGGGATCTACTTGGAGGAATCCCATGGGTGAGGGCCCTGGAAGGAAGGAGTGTTCAAGAGAGTTGGTTAATATTCAAACATCACTTCCTCCAGGCTCAAGAGCGGTGCATCCCTATGAGTAGGAAGTCAAGCAAAGGAGGTAGGAGACCTGCATGGATGAGCAAGGAGCTCCTGGCAAAACTCAACCAGAAGAAGGAAGTATACAGAAAGTGGAAAGGGGGACAGGCCACTTGGGAGGAATATAGGAATGTTGTCAGAGTATGCAGGGATGCGACGAGGAAGGCTAAGGCCCGTTTGGAATTAAATCTGGCTAGAGATGTCAAGGACAACAAGAAGGGCTTCTTCAAATACATCAGCAGCAAGAGGAAGACTAGGGAAAATGTGGGCCCTTTGCTGAATGGAGTGGGTGCCCTGGTGACGAAGGATGCAGAGAAGGCAGAGTTACTGAATGCCTTCTTTGCTTCAGTCTTTACTGGTCAGGCCAGCCCTCAGGAGCCCCAGACCCTGGAGGCAAGAGAGAAAGTCTGGAGAGAGGAAGACTTTCCCTTGGTGGAGGAGGAGTGGGTTAGAGATCATTTAAGCAAACTTGACACCCACAAATCCATGGGCCCTGATGGGATGCACCCACGAGTGCTGAGGGAGCTGGCGGATGTTATTGCTAAGCCACTCTCCATCATCTTTGAAAGGTCATGGAGAACAGGAGAGGTGCCCGAGGACTGGAAGAAAGCCAATGTCACCCCAGTCTTCAAAAAGGGCAAGAAGGAGGACCCAGGGAACTACAGGCCAGTCAGCCTCACCTCCATCCCTGGAAAGGTGATGGAGCAGCTCATCCTGGAAGCCATCTCCACGCATGTGGAGGACAAGAAGGTGATCAGGAGTAGTCAGCATGGCTTCACCAAGGGGAAATCATGCCTAACCAATCTGATAGCCTTCTATGATGGAATGACTGGCTGGGTAGATGAGGGGAGAGCAGTGGATGTTGTCTACCTAGACTTCAGCAAGGCTTTTGACACTGTCTCCCATAGCATCCTCATAGACAAGCTCAGGAAGTGTGGGTTAGATGAGTGGACAGTGAGGTGGATTGAGAACTGGCTGAATGGCAGAGCTCAGAGGGTTGTGATCAGTGGCACAGAGTCTAGTTGGAGGCCTGTAGCTAGCGGTGTCCCCCAGGGGTCAGTACTGGGTCCAGTCTTGTTCAACTTCTTCATCAATGACCTGGATGAAGGCACAGAGTGCACCCTCAGCAAGTTTGCTGATGATACAAAACTGGGAGGAGTGGCCGATACGCCAGAGGGCTGTGCTGCCATTCAAAGAGACTTGGACAGGCTGGAGAGGTGGGCAGAGAGGAACCTCATGAAATTCAACAAAGGGAAGTGCAGGGTCCTGCACCTGGGGAGGAATAACCCCATGCAGCAGTACAGGTTGGGGGTTGACCTGCTGGAAAGCAGCTCTGCTGAGAAGGACCTGGGAGTGCTGGTGGACACCAAGTTAAGTATGAGGCAGCAATGTGCCCTTGTGGCCAAGAAGGCCAATGGTATCCTGGGCTGCATCAGAAAGAGTGTTGCCAGCAGGTCGAGGGAAGTGATTCTCCCCCTCTACTCAGCCCTGGTGAGGCCACATCTGGAGTACTGCGTCCAGTTCTGGGCTCCCCAGTACAAGAGGGATGTGGCACTACTGGAGCAAGTCCAGCGAAGGGCCACAAAGATGATTAGGGGACTGGAGCATCTCTCTTATGAGGAAAGACTGAGAGAGCTTGGCCTGTTTAGCTTGGAGAAGAGAAGGCTGAGAGGAGATCTTATCAATGTGTATAAGTATCTGAAAGGAGGGTGTCGAGAGGATGGAGCCAGACTCTTTTCAGTGGTGCCGAGCGACAGGACGCGAGGCAATGGGCACAAACTGAAACACAGACACTTCCATCTTAACATGAGGAAAAACTTTTTCACTGTGAGGGTGACAGAGCACTGGAACAGGTTGCCCCGAGAGGTGGTGGAGTCTCCTTCTCTGGAGATATTCAAAATGCGCCTGGATGCAATCCTGTGCAATGTGCTCTAGGTGACCCTGCTTGAGCAGGGGGGTTGGACTAGATGATCTCCAGAGGTCCCTTCCAACCTCAGTGATTCTGTGATTCTGTGATTCTGTGAGCTGCAGGTCGAGGCAGGTGTTCCTTCCCCTGTGCTCAGCACTGATGAGGCCACCTCTGGAGTGCTTTGCCCCGTTCCGGCCTTCCCAGCAGAACAAAAAGGCATGGGCCTAGTGGAGCGAGCCCAGCCACCAAAGGTGACTGATTAAGGGCTTGGGGCATGTGTCATATGGCGAGAGGCTGAGCAAGCTGGAATTGTTCAACCTGGAGAAGAGAAGGCTCGGGGCAGGGGCAGGGGCAGGGGATCTTATCAATGTGTAGAACATCTGATGGTGTTATCTGAGTTAGGAGAATTATTAACTGAGCTTGCGAATTTTTACTTCAGAAGGAATTTTAATGTTTAAGCTTTAGCTAAGAGGCAGCTTTTGGCTGAGAAAGACTGTATAAATAGAATAAGAGAGAAATACTTGGTGTGCTAGCTTTGTGGATTTACCACCTAGAACCCCATTTTGTGCAATCTGGACATAAAAAATGATATCTCGACTCTGTGTGTAGCTTGACTTGTTGCACACTGGTAACGAATTCCAGATTTGGGACAACATTTTCTGGCGACCCAGGTGGGACTAGCCTTGCCCGGCTTGACTCGCTGCGCTTGCCGGGGAGCCCAAGAGCTGCGTGGACTCCAGCGCGCACCGACCTTTTGATTGGGGACTCCGGTGGCTCGGGCTCCGCGGCTGGATGGTGAGCGACACAGTGGTGCAACGCTGGAAGAGAGATATCGATAGAGGGAACAAAGGGGAGATCGATGAGTAGGAAAATTTGTTTCTGTAGCTCTACATAAGTCGCCCCATTGAAGGACCGCAGCAGTAGCATAAATTGGCTTCTACCCATAGACGCGGAGGAAGGAGAAGCAGGAGGCTCTCTTCCTAAATAGCCAAGTGTATGAAGTCTTGGTTAAGGAATTCTGGAAAATAATTATCCCATGGGGTCGGCTTCCTTCACTGAGATACTCCCCTTGTTCTCCCTTAGGATGCATCGTGGAAAACTGGAAAAAAATTGGTGGGGATCCCCTAATGAAAATACAATTGAAACGGTATTGTAACCAATGGTGGCCCATGTATAAATTAGATTATGAGGAAAATGGCCTGAAAAAGGAACTTTGAATTATAATACTATTTTGCAGTTAATGTTGTTTTGTAGAAGGTTGGGAAAATGAGATGAAGTACCATACGTGGATTTGTTTCTCACTTTACGAAACGATTATGAGGCGAGAAAAAAAATGTAAATTGATGGATAATGACTCTAATGGTAGATATGTCTTGGCTGAAAAGAGGCAGAAGAAACGGAGACCGGAATGTTGTTCTGCATGTGACTTTGTGCACGTGCCTTTTACAACCTCAGCTTTGCTAAATTGGAAGCAATCTGTAGGGTCTTATCGAGAAAACGTATCAATTGTTAGAAACAATTATGCTTACACATAATCCAAATCGGAGCAATGTCCAGGCCTTACTAAATACTTTCTTCTCCACGGAGGAGAAACGTTTAATATTGGAAAAGGCTAGGGAGGAAAATGAACGGCAAAGTGTTGATAATAAGCCTGAAAGACACATGCCCAAACCAGAACCAGAATGGGATCCTAATAGCAGTGCTGGGAAAGCAATGATTAAACAATATCAACGATTGATCCTGTATGGAGTACAACACGGGGTAATGTACTTGCTAAGGAAGTGGAGGACTGGCAAGGTAGGAATCCTTCTGTTACTTTGTTGCAGTATGTGGATGATATACTATTGGGATCTGAGAGAAAACGAGAATGTAAAATAGCTACTATAGACCCGCTGAATTTCTTGGGATTAGCCGGATATCGGGTGTCCAGGAGAAAGCTCAGGTGGTGCAGCTTACGGTAACTTATCTAGGTTTTGAAATGTCTCAAGGAAAAAGAAAATTGGGGATGGAAAGAAAAGAAGCCATATGTAGAATTGCTCTGCCGACCTCAAAACGAGAATTGAGAGGCTTCCTAGGAATGGCCGGATGGTGCCAGCTGTGGATACCGAATTTCAGTCTGATTGCTAAACCATTGTACGATGCTATGAAGGGACCTGGAGAGGTCTTAGAATGGACCCCTGAGTGCCGTAAAAGTTTTGGCACTATAAAGACTGAATTAATGAGAGCGCCCACGTTGGGCTTGCCAAAGCTGAATAAGCCTTTCTCATTAGATGTGCATGAGCAACAACATGCAGCATTAGGAGTTCTGACACAGACCTTGGGAGAATGGAAGAGACCAGCGGCCTACTTTTCTAAACAACCAGATGATGTGAGTAAAGGATGGCCAGCATGCCTCAGAGCAGTCGGTGCAACAGTATTATTGATTGAAGAGGCACGGAAATTGCCCTTAGGACAACCCATCACCGTATAGGTACCTCATGCCGTTTTAGCAGTATTAGAACAAAAAGGACATCCCTGGCTTTCACCAAGTAGATTGATTCAATACCAAGCCACCTTCATTGAACAGGATGATGGTTCTTTAAAGGTATCTTCCGTTTTGAATCCTGCTACATTGCTCCCAACAAACCAGGAAGGAAAATTGGAACATGAGCGTTGGCAGGTTATTGAGGAAGTTTATTCCAGCCGGCCTGACCTGAAAGAGGAGCCCCTGACAAATCCTGAATGGGAACTGTTTACGGATGGAAGCAGCTTTACAGTAAGGGGAGAACGGAAGGCCGGATATGCAGTGGTGACTTTGCAAGGAGAGATATTTGAATGAAAGAGCTCCTGTACCTCTGGACACCCCGGTGCATTCATTTCGGCCAGGAGACACGGTTCTTATCTGAACATGGAAGGATGAACCTTGAAAGGAACGCTGGAAGGGACCTTATCTAGTATTGCTGACTACTTGTACTGCTGCTAAGGTTCAAGGTGTGAACTCCTGAATTCACTATACCTGAGTAAAATTTGCTCCAAAAGGGAACTGGATATCTGAGGAAGTCCATTAAAACTGAAGATTTCCAGAAGCTAACTAATGCGGTGCAGTCTGGCTGTACCAGAATCATACTTTGAACTAGACTGTAAACAAGGACTTGTTGTACTAGTGTTAATAGGATGATTATTTTGTTCAGCATCACTGTTTTGTTTATGCCGATGTACTGATTACCTGAAGTCAAAACATGGGAGTCCGAGGGAAGGTAATACCCCTTTGGTACTTGTTAATTCACTTACGAACTGAAGATACTAACCTAGTATTGAAACGAATCCAGTCATTTGGGAGAATTCACAATTCAAGTAGTATTACTGCCTGTCTCCCTTTACCTAAATCAGCTGAAAATCTGATAGACTGGGGAGTTTTAACAATAGACTTGAATGAAACTTTGGCATCAATGGTTAGCCAAACGGGAGTATTAATTATGAAATATAATAAAACAAAGGTAGTAGGTCATGGACATTGGACACCCAAACAAATGGGATATTGCCACGTAGAAGAAAGAGGGGAAAAGACTCTAACTATAAAGCCACAAGAGGGATGTGAAAATTTCCCCTGGGGTGAAACCCTCCCTTTGATATGGAAGGAATCTGTTGACAGAAGGTGGACGCATGTTCAACCCACTTCCTGGTGCATTTCATGGAATGGTACAAAGACAGGCGGAATTGACGACAAGTTGGAATTATTACGAAATGTAACTGATTCTGGGAAAGTAAATAGGATGCCCCAATGGAATTGTACCCGGATATTTGATTGCCAATCAACTGAAAAATCAATACAGGTTTTGGCTCCGGTCGCACGAGCGTTAAGGCTTGGGTGTACGTGCAGGAATCTGACTAGTAGTATAAAGAATACCTGGACGGGGAGAACTGTTGAAGATCTGATAGATGGACTCGATTGTGAGAAACTTGCCCTACCTACTATGGATCATTTAGTTTGGGTAAGCGAAGACGGAGACTGGACAACTGAACTGCGCGCAGCAGGTAAAATCAAACAAGGGACTTTGGGAATGTTAACCTTATGTCCTCTATGGAGAAAGAGACCTCTGGATGGTAACTGGTGGGGGAAATTAAAAAAACAAGATAATTCAGATCCTTCAATCCAGATTCTCCCTGACTGGTTGGCTAGCTAGCTTATTACAATCCCTAATTGTTGTAACAATAATCCTCGTTATAATATGTATCACTTTAAGTTGTGTAAAAAATTTAGCTATTCATACTTTAAGTACTGAATGGTGAGACTTGCGAAGATATGTATATATATTTCTCATGTCTCAAAGGGGGGAATTGTTATCTGAGTTAGGAGAATTATTAACTGAGCTCGCGAGTTTTTACTTTGGAAGGAATTTTAATGTTTAAGACTTAGGGCCAGATGACCTATCCTTGAAGTTGCCAAGAATGAGCAGGGGAGGAACTCCTAATCAGTGTTTGGCAACGATGTTCATCCTTCAAGTTAGGAACATCCTGGAAATATGTATATATCTAATCAGTCAGCAAAAAACAGTAACGAGCTCTACCCTAAAGTCTACTATCCTCATTATAATACTAAAAATCACACCCGCTAGGCTGAAGACCCCTAATTGTGGGGAGACCCTTCCCCACTGGGCATGCATAAGTGAGAACTGCAGTGTAAGCAATATGCAAATAATTTAACCAATCATGTAATAGGGGTGGAACAAGAGGCAGCTCTCAGGCAACTGTTACCAGGGGCCTCAGGCAGCTTTTCAAAAGGGGGTGGGAAAGGGGGGAACTGTTACCAGGATCTTCAGACAAGAGTGCACCCAAGGACACAATTCTCGCAACTGTAACTGATACATCCTAAAGGAGTACAGAGAAACCTGCAGAAACCAGCTGAAACCAAGGTTAGGAGGAAGACAGCTTTCTCAAGCAAAGAAATGAACCAAGCCAAGACCGTATATGGAAAAGGAGCTCAGAGTTCATGGAAAAGGCATCTCTTCAGCAACCACTACGGACCACCAGGGACCACCAGCGACCCCCATAGAAGCCTCCTGGAGACTCAGACCGCATGCGTAATGACTATGTAAATATGATACTTAGTTCCAGGAAATAGAATGAATATGTTTAATCATTCCAGGAAATTTAATGCATATGTATGCAACAAAGCAATATAAACTTTGGCTAATGCAACAGACAGCATGCATGTTGGGAGGAGTGTTTCCCCATGCATCTGGTGCCGTAATAAAGAGAATGCCTGCTTCTTAATGCTACATTGGTGTTAAGGAGTTTTACTCCCAATTTTGGTGACAGTTTTGGCGACCCAGGTGGGACTCTGCTTCTGAATCTCGACAGATCTGCGGGACCGCAGGACCTCCAGCCGGCACCGAGGTATTCTAAGGGAGAACCTCCGATCCCCAGACCAAAGAGCTCTGAACAAGACCCCTGGGAAGGTAAAGGCATTCCTTTCTTAAATTAAAAAAATAATAATAATTAAAAAAAAATAAGCAACCTTACAGGCTAGGGGCTAAGCAGCTGGAAAGCAGCTCAGCAGAGAAAGACCTGGGGGTCCTGGGGGAGAGCAAGTGGCCAGGAGTCATCAATGTGCCCTTGTGGCGCAGAAGGCTGCCAGCATCCCAGGCTGCATTAGGAATGTTGTCCCAAATCAGGGATTCGTTACCCGGTGTGCCACAAGTCAATCCACACGCCCAGTCGAGATGTCACCGAAATCGGGAGTAAAACTCCTTAATACTAACGTAGTATTAAGAAGCAGGCATTCTCTTCAGCCCCGCCGCTCTCTCCAGCACGGGCACGGGCATGGGCAGAGTAACCTTGGGTGCGCTCGCCGCTCGGTGGGAGCCCCGCGGGGCCGCGGCAGGCTGCGGTTCACACGCGTGAGGCGTCTGGCTGCAGTGCCGCGCCACGAGCACGTGAGGGCGCCATTGCGGGTCTCGCCTCGCTCCTGCTCCCGCTGCCCTCCCCTCGCTCTCCCCACCCCCCCGCCCCTCCCAGTCGATCTGGTCTGTAGCCGATGCATGCGCGGTGCTCGAGCGCCGGGCCGCCGCTGCGGCCGTGCTCCGTTCGCGGCCAGCGCATGCGCGGTGGCAGGGAGCAGCATGGCCGCAAGCAGGGTCGGCGTTTTCGCTCCGTGGCGGCCCGGTCCTTTAGGGCCCTGGTTCCTCCCCAGCACGGGCTGGGGCGTGCGCTCGCCCCTGCGGATGTGGCCCGGAGGAGTGGGGAGGCGGGCGGGCCCCGGAGCAGGGTTGTGGCATGGTGTCGGCGGAAGGACGGCTCCTGCTGTGGCAGGCACGCCCGAGAGTGCTGGTAAGTCACGAGGAGGTTTAAAACCACTGGACCAAGCAGATTGAAGGTCACTTTGAGTCAGGTACGATTAGTGCAGCCCCAGGTTATTTGCTTGAGAACTGTGGCTAGGCAAGCAAGAAGACGGATAGAAGAATGACGCTCCCAGGCACCTGGAGGCCTCCCCCACCCCCAGGCACAGACTGTGGGCACCAGCCAACGCGGGCACCAGTTGACTGAAAGCCCCGCTGAGCCCTGCTCCCTCCTGTACAGCTGCCCCAAAGCCATGGGCTTCCCCACTGCGGTATGTGGTGATGGGACCTCCGTTGCCTCTGACATCTCCCCAGGCACAGGGGAGCTGCACATATGCTGCACAGGGGTCTGGATGTCTCCAGCAGTGGCACAGCAGCCTGATGTTCCCTAGCCCCAAACAATCCTAAAACCACTCCCAGACCCAGTGCCCACAGCAGTGAGGTGTTCTAATAAATATGGGGGATGATCTGTGTCTCCCCTTTGACTCAGTCCCACTTTAGAGAAAAGGGAATTTACAGCACTTCTTGGTGAAGAATGTTGATGGGTGGGTGCGCAGATGACAAACAGACTTTTCTCTCTTTTCTTCTGAGCCATCTCTTAGAAGCCTCTGTGCGTGCAAGAGGACTCTGTTAATGCGGTTGGTCTCGGATAATTGTGCTGTGCACAGTGCTTAAGGGGAACGTTAACATAAAATTGCAGGCTAAGGAATAACCTAAAAAAAATACAGGGCTTGGGAAGAGCCTAAGAGAACACTGGTGGGCTGTGGGAAGCCCCAGTGATGCTACTACAGAAAACAGCATGGCTTTTAGGCACCTCCTCAGAGCAGGAGAAATGACTTACTCCAGCCCATAGGACAATGGATGCTCTTAATTCCCACCTTTAATTACCAAAAGCATTGTGATAGCAGAAGGGACTAGAAATGATGCGTAGCAGGTTATGGACTACATGTAAAGTTTCAACAAACAGCAATCCCATCTTAAAATAGAAACAGCAACCTGAGTATTTCCTTTGCCTACCTGTAATCAGTGATTACAGTTTTCTGCTCCAATCGGGTCCTGTGGAGCCTTTGTTGCTAATGGCCCTCAGTGGGACCCGGTAATGCTCTATGAACCTTTGGGGTTTACTTCTGACTTTGACTTCTTCGATGTTTTGTTCACTTTCCTCTCAGTAGCTGAGGTTCATGGACTCAGCGCCAAATACACCATGGGGCTCATTAAAATGCAAAAAGCCCTGACAAACCATGTCTCTACCTATAATTTTCTTCAAGTCTTGCATGGCTAATTGGAGAGGTTTGGGGAGCGTAGCTGAAAGATGGAGACTTCAATAATATACAGGTATTTTTGCTTTTAAAGGGTATTATTATTATTATTATTAACATTATTCAGCTACAGCATAAGTGCTAATTGCATAGCACAGAAGTTGCCAAAGAAATTTAGCAAAGCGTACCCCACTAAGTATTTGTCGATCAGCTGCTTTCATTAGTTCAGTGAAGACTCTATCATGCGTCAATTCTCCAGCACTAAGTTCGTCACAGAGGGCAAAAGGAGAGAGCAGCCCCGTTCTTGGGAAAGCCTTCTGGAGGGAGAAAGTCAAAGCATGCGCGCCATGATGAGGACGCACGCTAATACTAACGCGTAGTAGCGTCAGGCTTTTCTGCTAATTCCTGGAGACAGGTGAGCTTGTGCCGAAGCTCCCAGAATGACTTAAAAGTTTTCTGGAGTTCCAAGGTCTTCACGCAGGCTTGCTCGTAAGGGCTGTTGAAGGGCTGTGTTTCTCTGGTGCCAGTATTGCAAAATCAGCCAATTGCTTTCCCTCCTGTCCTTGACAGAATTCCTTGAGAAGGGCCCTGTAGGACAGCAGGTGGTGTGCTCTACAAGTCTTTGGGACAGAGTGGTGGACACCAGAAGAGGGCAGAAGACACCCCGCGCCAACGTGAACATGCCAGCGCAAACTGCCCAACAGGTACGGTGTCAGCAGCATGCCTTTTTTTCTTAGTAGGCTGCTTCTGCCTGGGAAGGAGGCGTGAGCTGTGCTGGCGGAAGCACAGCCCCCGCCCCTGCCGCGAGCGGGTCAGCGCAGCGGCCGCAGGCTGCGGAGGGTGCCCGGCGGTCCCTGGCGCCAGGGGAGCGCGTCTCCGCCGCGGCCTCGCGTCATAAAGGGGGCAGGGCCACGCCGCCCCCGGCAGCCGCCCGTCACAGACACTCTGCGATCTGATTGGCTGTGCCACATCAGGACCGGCCCACTCGACTGCTACGAGCCTCCTCATTGGCCGAGCTGCCCGCCATCACAATGGCCCGCAGGGCTGGGGTCACTCTGCGGCAGAGAGGGCGGCGGCGCAGCAGCTGCTCGCGCGCTCTCTGCCCGGGCGCTCGCGGACACGCTGGCGGGAGCGAGCGTGGGCTGAGCGAGCCTTCTGGATAGCTGGGCTCATTCCTTTTCCACTTGGAATTGTATGTGCCAAAAATGGAGTCACGCTCTGCAAGCTGGGGTCGGGTACCACCTGCAGGAGCTGGCCGAGAAAGGAGCTCCTCCTGTGAGTAAAGACTTCAAGAGTAAAGGTTAACTTTGTGACTCCCCGAAGGCAGCGGAAGTGGCTAGTGTTTGTTGCAAGGCTGACTTTCGATAGGTTGACAGGCTCTGGTGGATGCTGGGGAGTTTTCTGGTAATACAGAGACTTCTGCAGGTGTGCACGACACTTGAAGACTACATTGCCTAGAAAAAGACCTGATCCTGGGAGGGCTGCTGGCTTCTTTGGGGGTCTTTGTTCTTCCCTTTATTACCGTGTAATTGCAAGTCTAAGGGTAAGGGTTAAGGTTAGGATGAGGAGAAAGAACCGAATAATTGCACTGCCGGATGAGCGCCTCGAGATGGAAGGGACTCAGCAGCAGTTCCTGAAGGCCGAGTAGTAATTGTTGCCCATGAGAAAGAGCAAAGCAGAGGAATAAACTCTTCTTCCCCAACCGTGCGCTGGCCAGCCAACATGAGCGGCAGCCTTCGTGGGCCGTCTCTACTATGTGCTTGTGTTCTCCAGGGCAGCTGGTTCTTGTGGGGGCTGCTCTCCAGAACGCTGCCTCTGAAACCTGCATTCCTAAAACAAAGGCAGGCAGTCTCTTTTACGATCTGATTTCCTTGCAGTCATTGCCGATGGAATTGCTCCGCCACAAAGGATTCTTTTCCCACCCGAGAAGATTTCTGTGGCTTGGCGGCAAGGGCAAGGTGTCGGAGCTGGACTCTGCAACCTGGGCAATACGTGTTTCCTCAACTCTGTTCTACAGTGTTTGACCTACACTCCCCCTCTGGCCAATTACCTGCTTTCCGGGGAACACAGCCAGTCGTGTGAGTACTTGTGAACATGTTGCTTGCAACCTCCTGGACAGCTCTGCAGGTGAAAGAACAAGAATTGCTCTGTGAAGCAAACTCTGAGTTTTCCTATTTTCCCTGTAGGGGCTGGCTTTTAAACGCACATTCACGGCAGGCTCAGGATAGCTGGTGGAGTGCTTGCTTTCATTTAATGCCTTGCGCTCAGATGTCAAAGAAGGGTTCTTTCTTCCCTCGTGTGAATGATCAAGGGCATTGGGAAGTAAGGCACTTCATGAAAATTTGGCCCGTGGCTTTCCAGCTGGTAGGAAGAGGATAAAATTTTGGAGGAGGGCATCACAGGTTCTCAGTGTTCCTTCACAGCCGGGTTTCCCTAATGCACGACCGCTGTGAGAACTGATATGGTCACTGTTGAACCGTGAGAAGAGTAAAAGTCCCGAAGAGCACTGTGAAAGCAGTATGAGCTGGTCTGGCTACTCCTGTGCACCTCCCTGCAAAAGAGGGCTTGGCAGTAGTCCTTCAGGTGTTTCATCAGAAATTGCGTGCCAGTACAGACTGAGTGGTTAATGCTTATGCACACGGGCTGGGCTGTTGGCACCTTTGGAGAAGAGAGCGTGGAATGGAGAGCAGAGACTGCACTTACAACTTCAAGACTGCTGTTGCTTCAGGTTTTCCACAGGTACGTAGGTGTCTTTCACTAGGCTGAGGTGGTTTCTTCCTTGACTCTTGACAGGTTGCGAGCAAGGCTTCTGCATGCTGTGTACGATGGAAACCCACCTTAAGCGGGTCCTGTTCTGCTCTGCCAGTGCCGTCGAGCCTACGGCTGTCTTCAGTAACCTTAGACGTAAGTCATTTCAGGTGGCGTTCTTTGCAGAAACGTCTGAATTTTCAGAGGGTTATTTCATGGGTGCAAAGGGTTTGGAGAGTTTAATTTTTTAAGGAAGAGAGCTTTCAGAAAAGTACGCTTTCTGTCCCTTCTTATGAGATAAGCGTTGTACCCTTTGTATTTCTTAGGAATAGGGGAGCATTTCTGTTTTGGCAGACAGGAAGATGCTCATGAATTCTTACGTTACACCGTGGCCGCTATGCAGACAGCTTGTTTGAATGGAAGCTCCGAGTAAGCAGAACCACGTTAACCTTTAAGTGTTCTCTAGCACGTTTGACGCCTTCGTTTCCTACCCTACGTGAAAACCTTTGTCCAGGGTTTTCGTAGAAAAGAAAAGCTCTTTGTTCAAAGAGCTAACTCTCTGCCTCAGCTCTTCTGAGCGCTGATGATCATTTGTTTCCAGCTTGGACGCATCATCGCAAGCCACCACGGTCATTCACCAAATATTTGGAGGATTTCTAAGATCCAGAGGTACTTTTTAGAACTATTACCGTCCTTAGAACTGATCTGTGCCTTTGTGTCCATTTGTCGCAAAGAGCTTGCAGTGTGACTGAAGTAGTGGGTCTCAGTAATGTCAAGGGGCGAAGTGAGTCTCCTTCGCATTTTGTGACGTGCTTCTGTTTGGATTCCAGTAACATGCTTGAGCTGCCAAGCAGTTTCAGAGTCCTATGAGGCGTTCCTCGATATCCCTTTGGAGATAGAGGTAAGACATTTTGGAACTGTGGCCAAAGATGCGGTTGAAGGTGCCGAGCTTTTGGGGTTTGTTCTTTCTTCTTGTGGCTTCCTAAGCTCGACGGAGTTCACCTAGGAATGTATGCTGCTCACAGCAAAAACGCTTGGTGGTGGCTGGCAAGTGGATTGGACTCGGTCCTCCTCTGGAAGCCCTGTGAATGGTCTCCATGTATGCATGGGGTTTAAGCTGGAGAGAGGGCAATCAGCATATCTCCACACGCATGTTCAGCCTATGATACTTCCCAGTTTTGGACTACCTCGATACACTTCTGATCGGGATACGACGGCTCTTTTTGCTTTTGTAATTTATGAGACGGCATACCACAGATAACTTAATTGTGCGCTACCGCAGACAGGCAGCTCTTTGTATCAGAGTCCAATCATTTTCAAACAAGGTCGGTGCTCAGCATGCTCAGCTTCTGCCTCTTTCTTCATGGTGTTTGCGGCTTCGCAGTACGTCTCCCACGTGTGAACGAGGGAGGCCCTGCAGCAAAAGAGCAGTCGTGGGTCGGGATTTGCGTTTCCAGGAACTCAGTGTCCTCTTTTCTTCCTCATTCAGGCCGCCTCCTCTGTCCCCGGAGCGCTAGAAGGATTTGCGAGACCTGAGCTGCTGGATGGTGAAAATTGCTACAAATGTAGCAAGTAAGATTCTTCCTAATGCCATCTGAATAGGAGATACTGGCTGAACCTATTGCCTGTCTCAGAGCAGAAGTTATCCTTTGACTAAATTCAGAAAGACAAACGAGACAACGAGACGCAGCTTTTTGTTGTGCAGCCGATAGCCTGAAGTCACCCAAAGCCTGGAGTAGAGTGCATGCACTTCTAAGAGCGGGATCTTTGTCATTCTGTTCAACTAGTTGGAAATCTTTGATAAGAAGCGCAGACGCTAGCTCGCAGGCAAATTTTATTCCTAGTGTTGTCTTCCCTGGGGGTGGTCAGCCTTGCTAACTGTGAAGCTGCGCACCGACCTATTCCTACGGCCAGAAGTTAAAAGCCGTGTCCTCTGTGCTTGAGCAGTGAGCTCAAGCAGGAAGGAGCTGTGCACAAGGATTTGGGGTGGGAGGCCACAACAGCTTCCGGAAGTTCCTCGTGTTCCCTGTGGAGCGCACCTGTGGGCCTAGGTGACTCTCAGCTGGCTCGCTGGTAATGAATGTTAGCAAGCTCTGCTGGCTCACTAGCAGAACATCTTGCGCAGTTCTTGAATTGTAAAAACTGCAGCTAGGCATTCTGTTGACGGGTTTGGAACTCTCTGCCTTGTATTTTGACCCCGGAACTGGGGAGGAGGCTATTTCAAATAGCTCTTTCCACTTAGTAGCTATCAACAGTCTTTTTCCTGATGAGCTAAGCCAACACCTTTCAGGGTGCATCTGTCACATATCCTTTGTGATAGCAGTTGAATGTCACTGGCTACCCTGTATGTCCTGCCTTTGAGCGGGCCATGGAGCAAGTTTACAGTGAACCAGTTCATTTCCAAGGATTTCAGCTGGTTCAGTCTCTTTCCAGGTGACTGTTGGCATCTTATATTTTTGATGCTGATAACTGATCCATTTGTGAAGTTCTTTGTCGTTCCTAGTCCTGAGGACTGAGGCTCCCTTTTTCCAGCTCTCTTTCACTGTTGGCACTCCAGCAGAAAGCGGGTAGCCAGGCCATGAGTTGGAAATAGCCACTTCTGCGTACCGGGAGACATCACCCTTGTGTTGCATTCTGGAACAGTGCTCTTGTGAGAGAGTCAGGTTCCGGCTGCCTTACAAGTTGTTGGCAAGCCTTACTTTTGGGCACAGCTCAGGCATTTGTTTGGCTACCAAAAGACAACGCTCCCAACCCGTATCGAGCTGCCCTCGTACATCCTGCTACGTTCTCTGCACGAGCAAGGCTGAAATGCGGTGTGCGGCTTTAAGAAAAGAAGCACCGCCTTAGGCAAGGAAATCGCGTTCAGCTAGGATGAGCGTTGTGAGAGACATGGAAACTCGTCTGACTTTGGCGTGAGGAGGGAGGGGGAAAGATGCCTTGAAACAATTGCCTGTGCTTGCTTTGAAGGTGTGAAAAGATGGTTGCTGCGTCCAAGAGGTTTACAATACATCGCTCTTCCAACGTTCTCACCATAGCCCTGAAAAGATTTGCCGATTTCACTGGTGGAAAGATTAGCAAGGTATCTATGCAACTGCCATGCCTTCTTGGGAAGGGAGATTTCCCAAGGCAGAACACTCTTTTAAAAGTTGTTAATGTCCGTCAACTGTAACCGTAGTGACGGAAGATGTCTGGGAAAAATCAGCACAAGAAGTAGGTCTTACTCTTTTTCTTACGGTAACAGCCAAGTTCCCGTGTGACGCTAAGCGTATGCTCTGCTCTTAAAGAGCTGATTTTGCACTGAACAGTTCTCTGCAACTGAAATGATTAAATGTTGTCTCTGGGAAGACCAATTTCTGAGGAAGCAAAAAATGTCTGTCTAAACTTCCAGCCCATGTTCTTAGAAGTGTTTTTCTCGGGCTCTTTCATAAAGTGTTCCCAGTTGAGTTTTGAATCCTCTTGCTCTGTCTTCAGGATGTGAAATATCCAGAGTATTTGAACCTTCGAACATACATGTCTCAGTCAGTCGGAGAACCAGTCCTCTACGCCTTATATGCGGTCCTGGTGCACAGAGGTGCCAGCGGTCACGCAGGACACTATTTCTGCTTCACCAAGGTAAGCATCAGCTTCATTTCTTGCAGGGTAAAATCTGCGCTGGTGAAGAGAAGCTTGCCCCAGCACGTTACTGGCAACCACTGTTTTTAAGGGGAGAGGACTCGTTACATGTCTCCTTGACTAGTCTCGGTGTATCCTTTGTCTGGCAGTGTTCTGTCTGGGTTTTCCTGTGGAAAGCATGCAGCTGCTCTAAAGACCTCGTTGCCTTTATTTGCAGGCCAGTAATGGACTGTGGTATAAGATGAACGATGCCTCGGTAGCCCTTTGCGACATCAAAACCGTTCTCAGCCAGCAGGCGTATTTACTTTTTTATGTCAGGTAAGAGCAAGTATTGAGATGGGTTCAGGGTGCATTTCCTTTTCGCGCTACTGAAACTTCTCTTCTTCTCCTCTGATGTGTTTTTCTTTCTGTGCTGGGAGGAAAGGACTATTGGTAGAATTCAGTTCTGTCCAATCTGGAATTCCCCATGTCGTGTATTGTCTTTCATTGCTTGGCCTTCGCCTGCTGCACTTGCGTAACTTGTTACGTGCGTGCTCTCTGTAGCTGGCGAACGCGGAAAAGAGGAGAAATTTAGGCCAGAGGTGGTGTAAGGATGAGTTCTTGCTCTGAAAGGGACAGCCGTGGTAGAAAGACCAGTATCTGTTTTTCAGCTTGTAGTCTTGGTTACGTTTTCAGTATGGCGTATCAGCTGCTCCTAGAAAATGGTAGGATGGGATTCAGCCCAAGAGGAGGCTGAGAGCACACGTCTCAACTGAGATCGCTGTTGTTTCCCAAGGTGCTATGATGAGACACTTGGAGAACGTGCTTCTTACGCGCCCGTGCCATCTTATCCCCCTTCGTTCCTTGGTCAGCAGGGGGCTGATAATAAGCAGGCTGGATTTCTGGGACCACAGCATCCTCCTCATATGATGAAAGTAAGTGTGTGGGAGGGGGGGAGGCAAGGGGAAGAGAGGGAAGGATAAAGGCACCAAATTGAGAGCAGGATTTTTCTTTTTCTTCCTTTTTGGGGGGGGGGGCAGTAGTGTCTGCATCGTATTTTCCCTCCCACACTGCAGCTTTCTTCACAGCTCTCCTGCTGCAGCCAGAATCCTTCAAACAGTGGCTAATGCTAAATTGCGTGCAGCCCTGCTGCTTCTTTAGTTGCAGCTCAGCTTCCTGAAGCGCTGCGAGACATTGGAAGTAGAGCCTAGTCATGCTCAAATCATGAAAGAAAAGGAAAGATTGCTTGGTTTATTTTTAGTGCTGTCACTTTAGCTGAGACAGCAAAACCGGAATGGCTTATTCGTGAGCACTGGAACAATTATGCTCGGGATTTCAGGGAAAGTTTAAAGGGGAAAAATGGACGCACATACATACGTACATACGTAAAAAGAGAGAGAGAGAGAGAGAGAGAGAGAGAGAGAGAGATCTGGGACCATTTTTAGCCCGTGCTCAGCTGTTTGGATGGGCTTTCAAAAATGATGCTCATTTGCTTCCAATAGGCCGAAACCCAAAAGTAGGAATGAAAAACACTCGCTGGCCTTGCACTTAGAGTTAAAGCAGAGTGTTTTTTTTTTTTTTCTGTTCAGCTGCTGAGGCAATTTGTAGGACTACGCGGTAGGAGGGGTTTGTGTTTGGGGCTTTTCAAAGCTGTGTGTTTGCACAGAGCCACCTTAGAATCTCTTCTTTTGAAATACAGAGCTCAAGTCATTTAAAGAGAAATGGAGCCCTGAAAGAGGATCCAAAGGCCATTGGTATCACAGAAATGGGCGATCATTCTCACAAGAGGAGGTGCTGTCGCAGGCTGGAAAGAAACAAGCAAAACTGCCGTCAGCAGCAGTACTGCAATGGCAGCGGGTGCCCATCTTCCTGTAGTGACAGAAACTGCCCGGATAAGGGCAGAAGCTCCGGAAAAAGTCCTCGTTACCGATCCCGAAGCAGAGGACGAACAGAGCAAGACAGGTCACGTGAGCATTCTTGCAAAAGCAGGTGGCTCCACCTGTCGCCACTCTCCAGAGGGGAAGATGGGCATCACTTCAGCAGCCACCGAGCAGACTCGCGCTGCCGTTCAGTACCAGAGCAGCAGTCTGAAAAATATTCTCATCAAAGACGAGCACCTTCAGCTGTGTCAGTTCCTTCCGGTTTTGAGGGCTCTTCCCGGAAGACTGGAAAGCAAAGAAACAGAAAAAGAGGACATCCCCATGCAGAAGGGAGCAACAACAAAATAGAAGGGAAACGGAGAAAGATGGAGAAAGAGATTTCAGCAGTTTGCTCCTCGTTCTTCTCTGGCTGTTCCTCTTGTCCGCCCGGTTGGCTTTAAAGAGCTCTCAGTGATGCGGAGTCTGTCTGGAGAGCACATGGGTAGGTTGATCAAGTGAAGATAGGAAAGATACTGCTGAGTTGTGTTAGAACTTCAGAACGGGACTGTTAACGGTGCTGACACTTGGAATACACAGAGGTAGAAGACACCACTCTGGAATAAAGTTATTAGATGTTTATTACCTTGAAATCCCTGAACTGCAAGGGGAACCCCAGGAACCTTGTGGGCAGGCAACCGGGCTGTCCCAGGCACTGTAGAGCATTGGCCCATGGCGAGGTTCAGGGAGGTGGGGGTTTAAGGCGAATTAATAGGTTACAGTATGGGGCACTGCGCATGCGCTGCAGATAACAAGGGCAGCAATCATTCTTTAGATGTACAGATAACAAGGGAAGCAGTAATTCTTTGGGAATACACAAGTCCAGAGTGATGCCTGTGTGGTGCGCCGAAGGGTCACGACCGGCTGTTCCTCTTGGATTCTGAGCACCAAGTGTTTTGGCAGCCGGAATAATTGATCAGTCAGCATCAGCATGCTCCTGTCTCCTCGCCAATATTCTGCTGTTTACCCACTAAAGGGACCATATAGTTAGAGTCACATCTGCCCACGGTTCTTAATAAGGCTACAAGAATGATTGTTTTCATTCGCACGTGTTCCAGAACCAGCCTTGATCAATGATCTGTGTACGAGCCAGGACCTAATGTCCACTCAACCTCTGAGGGTGTACGTTTCTTAGTAAGGTAGGCATTCAGAAATTAGCACAGAGCAGCTGCAAACCATCACCTGCAGTAGACTTGATAAAATACAGTCCCATATAGGCATCGAGTGCCACATCTGTTTCTTCTGCTCTTGACTTGCCTGTTTCCTTCTGACAGAACGATTTGGATTTCTCTGTGCTCCACACTGGCAGTTGCAAGTGTAAGAAAAAAAGAAAAAGAGGAGACCCATCAAGGAGCTGGAAAGCTTCTTGGAATGCTCAGCTCCTCGTTTCCAGAAGTACACACGGGAGGAGAAGGAAGAAGCCCATCCTCCAGACAGCTCTCTAGGGGAGCAATATAGAAAGTGTGGCAGTAAACAACTCCATGGGGACGGGCAGCCTTCCCGTGCAGTGGGAAGCAAGAAATAGAGCTCCCTCCCATGCTGCGGGGAGATGGAAGGTAAGGGGGCAGGGGAGGTTTGTGGGATTCCTTTTTATTCCAGCAGAGAATAGTCTTTCAAATACTTTTGAAATGCTTGCATGAGGAAAGCTGTGCAGCATGGCCTGGCTTCCAAATATTCTGCCTTAATTAAAAAAAAGACTCAGGTTTTCCTGATGTGTTTGTTTGTTTCCAGTTTTGAATGGCTAGTAGGAAAGAAGGCAAAACTGCCACCAAATTTCATGTCCCTAAGGCCTACCATGTGCCAGGAAAGCAGGTAGCCGTGTCCTGCTCTTCTGCACAGTGCACCCGTCTTAGCACGCAACTGAAATGCAGTGGCTTTTCCTAGAAGGCTTTTGGAAGCCTCCCTCTCGAGGTTGGTTCGGTCCCGGAGTCACAGCGCATGTCAAGCTGTGGGCGTCCTCAGGTCTTTGCTTTTTAGAAAGCAAACCGCTGAGCAGTTGGGTTTGTGCTGACTGTCATGACAGGGAGTGACCCTGCTTCCTTTTGTCATTCAGATGCAGAGCTTGCGGACAGGAGCCTTGAAGACTCTGACTAACCTTACCATCAACACCAAAACTTACCATCGAACGCAACAGATAGCCATTCTCCAAACAGTCCTAACCAATCCAAGCTTGGAAAGTGTTCTCAGAACAATAAAATTGCGGTCAAAACAAAACCCGTCCTTGGTGGTGCTTCAGATTTCTGTACGGAATTTCACCATGAAAAGAAGGAAGTTTTTTTCCCCACTTCTTTTCCCTCAGGCGTCCTTTTTTAGAAGGTGCCAGTAATGCCGATGGGCGTCAGAGCTCCCGCTGGCACACAGAGCCTGGCAGTAGCCGAGGCCCAAATGGGGTGCCGTGGGAGCGCCCGGCAGGAGTGCGAGAAGCAAGTGGCTCTGCTGCTCAGGCAGGTGAAGTGTCAGCACGCCTGATCAGAAGCTGCTAGCGCTTCCCTGGGACTGGGTGGCAGAAGCGAGGCTGAAGGGAACTAATGATGTCGAGCAATTGTGTAAGGTAAAGGGAAGTCCAGGGAGGTGCAGCTGGAGAATGACAGGGCGTTTTGGGGTGCAGGACCACTCACACGCAGGTGGTCCTGACAGCACAGCCACGTGCGGCCATCGCAGCCAAGGCAGAGGTGCCAGACACACCAAACTGGGGAAGGGATGCAGCAAAGTGGGGCCCTGCGGGGACAGAGGGGCCGTGCCACGGCCTCGCGCAGGGGCATGGTGGCAGGGAGGCCGTGCCAGGGCCGGCACCGGGGCAGCGCAGCCGGGCGGCACCCTGTGCGGCCCTGGAGCAGGCAGCCCTGCCGGTGCCCACTCGCCCCGGGCGGGGGCGGGGGCAGCCCCGGCCGAGGCGCAGGAGGCAGCGGCGGTGGCGGTGGCGGTGACGGCAGGCGGGGGGCACTGCAGGCACCAGGGGGAGCAGGACCAGCCTCGGCCCGTGTGGCAATGTCACTGGGCGTGCCGCATGGCGCTCATGGCGCTCCTGCCCCTCCCGCACCCCGATTGGCTCTGTGCCCCCACCTCGCTTGCCGCTCGGAAAAGCAGTGGGAGGAACCTGGGGGCTCCCTGTTTGGGCACCGAGTGGCACGGGCGCTTCCTGAGCCCCCAGCACCTGCCCCAGCCGTGGGTGCTGCCCGCTCAGAGGAGCCACTCTCGGCACGTGGGGCACGGCTGAGCACAAAGTCAGCCAAAGGTCGGGGCAGAGACCTCTGGCACAGCCCCATGCCGTGGCACCGCCTGCTTTTGGCGTGTGCGGAGCCCAGGGGGCTCAAGTGGTGCGTTAGGGGAAGAGCGAGAGGCAGGTTGCAAGAGGGGCGGGTGGGGAGACAGATTGTCGTGAGGGGGAGCTCTGCCCCGACAGTCTCTGGGGCCACTTGGATGTGCAAAAGGCGCTGGCCAAGGAAAAGAAAAAAAAAAAAAGAAAAGAACACGGTAAAGAGAAAAAGAACATGCATAAATCTAAGTAGTGTTTCACTGCAAGTAAAATGCAAGTTTATCTCTTTCTAACAGAGGTGGAACCAATGATAGGAAATGCTGACAAAGAGAAAAGCTGGACAAGCAGTTTTTTTGTGGTTAATACTGAAGGGATGGGATGAAACAAGGAAGCCAAAATGCAGTTTAGCGGACCCTTGATATCACCAGAAACTGCTACAGAAGGAGGTGTTCTGGCATGGGTAACTAAGGTAACTCTTGATAATGGCTGTTAGTTATTTCAGCCTCCCAGAGGCAGCACTGAGGACCGAGTAACACGTTCCGTTTTGTTATCATACGTGCATATATAGAAAGGGAAAGATATAATATTTAATTTTTAGATTAATTGCCATGGCTGAAGTTGAAGAGATCAGAAAAATGTAAGC
Source organism: Apteryx mantelli (assembly GCF_036417845.1). NCBI lineage: Eukaryota > Metazoa > Chordata > Aves > Apterygiformes > Apterygidae > Apteryx > Apteryx mantelli. The sequence continues at coordinate 6,328 of NW_027118492.1, read as the reverse complement.
AAGCTGAAGTAATGAAATCAAATGGAACCAACTGAGAGCTGGAACCAACTCCATTGCCCAAAAAGGGAAAGCCCGTTCCTCCTGGTGAGGAAGGATCGCTGTTAATAGCGGTCGGAATAATAGATCACCAGCATACAATGGAAGGTCTGTACGCATTACAAAAAGTATGCTACGTACATATATTTCTGCGCGTGTGACTTTATGCATCTATGATGCATCATACTTTAAGAGCTACAAGACAGCAAACTATTACCTTAGGGGAATGGTGGTCAGGTGGCCAGAGTTACTGAAGAGACAGAGAGACAGAAGTGTCCGAATTGTAAAGTTAAGAGAGCGCTTTCAGGAAGGCTCAGTTAGCGCAACCCCAGGTTAATTACCTGGCAATGGTACTTGGGGAAACGGGAAGACAGTAGATGGAAGAAAGGTTAAAGCCTTGTGGAGTTAAGGCTCCTTCTCGTCAGTTCCAACTTAGAGCAGTTTTAGGAGGATTTAATTTCCTCCTGTAGTGTTAACATAGCTTTGCTGGTATCAGCAGACTGTGGTGGAAATTACTGGAAAGGAGTCAGGAACAGAACAAGGAACGTGAGGCTGCTTTCACTGAACTGGAAGAAGTGGCTGTAAAATCTGCTGCCCTCAAATTCCCAGGACAAGGCAAGCCTTTTTCAGTAATGCTTTCCACATCTGCTGAGTCCATGGGAGCAGCACCGTTAGAAAACAGCGGTAAGGGAAAGTGGGTGCCAGTAGCATCATCCTTACATCCCCTTTGGGGCCAGAACAAAAATTCTCCGGCTGCGAGAAAGACTGTTTAGCAGCAGTCTGGGCTGTAACTGTCTTTGAGACTTTCACCTTTGAGAGGACAGAGGCAATCCAATCTGCTCAATTCCCTCTGAAGTAGCTAATGTCAGGGAAGTGAATAGACAGCAGCATATCATCTATCCAAGTGGCACAGCGGGCACTAATCTTAACGAGCGGGGCGGGGTGGGGTGGGGGGGGTTACTGTGCAAAAGTTACAAGAAGTGGATCTTCTTGTGCGTGTCTGAATTGACAGAGCACGCTTGTGCCAAAAATGTGGACACAGGAGGCTTCTGAAAGATTAATCTCTAGCGGCTACTTAGTCTAACTTCCCTTTCACAGCAAGCCCGACTGTCGTCATAGCTTCCAAAACAGAGATTGGGGGAAGCGGTATTTGTGGCTTGCATATTCTCGTTTACCTTGCTTGTGTGTGTATTAGATCCGCTTTTGTGCTTATAAACAGCTTTGGATTCTTATGATTCTCTGCAGAGCTTTGAATTTTTGTTTTGTTTTTTTGCTTTGCTTTATACTTTTGTAGGGCAATGGATTTTACTATGCCTCCATCAACAAGCACTGGCTGACAAAGTTGTTATGTCCCAGCGGAGACTCTTAGGCAAGACGGAGGAGTTCAGCTACGCAGCCTGCCAGAAGAATGGCGCCCGGGAGGGGTTGCTAGCCTTGAGCTATAGGCGCTGGTGCATATGGCTCGTTCTGTCAGACATGAAGAGGTTTTCTTTGGCTGCAGAAATTTTAGCTTGGCTTTATACCCTATAGTGGTAATATTTTTGTATTTATAAATTGTGTTAATTCTAGGTGTTCAGAACATCGGGGAACGACTGTATGCCACCATGAAGAACTACAGGCTACCGCCCTCAGCCCTTTGTAAGTTATCACATGTCAAGAGCAGCCAGGAGACTCCAAATGCCGGTGGAAAGGTTCTCTGCCTGGTCCTGACGAGGAGCCTTTGGCCATAGGAGGGTCGGCCGCGTCCTTACCGGACTTGTGAGCAATAAGCCACAATTCACAGACCAGCAAAGGAGGGGGGGGGATAGTGACTGGTAGCCCAGTCGCTACAGCATTGCTGTTGCTAGCGAGGCCACAAGGTGGCTGCTTAATGTCATAACGGCAACTTGGGACCCCAGAATAAAAACCGCTACAGTGCTTAAAGGAGGATCTGCGTTTGCCCAGGTTAGGGAACCATCATTAAAGCTTTGGGGGGGGGGGGGAAGAGCTCCAAAACGAGACTCTTCCAGTGACCTTGGTGGTTTGATTCATTTGCAGGCTAACGTTCTGAGGGCTGGCAACTTGAAGAGGAGCAGCTCAGCCCATTTTGTTGATTTTGGTGATACTGTTTTAAGGAAGCGTGTAAGTACAGAAGGGGTCTGGAAGGATTTTCAAACAAGACGGGAAAGAGCAAGGAAGATTGGAGAATGGAAAAACTAGGTGCCATGGGTACTGAAGTTGTTAAGGGCTGAGAGAATTTGAGTTTAAGCCTCTGAAAGGAGCTAAGGCACAAGGAGTAGTAAAATACCGTGACTGAACACAAAGTTCCTCCCCAGTCTGTGCCTGTGCGCGCACCCTCACTCTTGCAGACGCAGACACCCTGGAGCTGTAGGGAAACAGGCCAGCAGACCCACAAGTGGGCTTTGGGCACAGCGGTATGCAGAGAGTTCTGCGTGTTCGGCAGGTGAGCAGGGATGGAGAATGGCAAGGGCTGTTCCGGGCTGTCTGGAACCATCCAGTTCTGCTCCCTGTCCCTCTGTCCAGCTCTTCATCCTTCTCTTTCTTTCCCCGTGGCTCGGTCTGGTGCCCCATCCCTTTGTTTAGCTACTCTTTTCTCTGCCCAGCTGCCCATCCCTCTTGTACGCTTTCCATCCCTCTGTCAATACCTACATCCCTCTGACTGGCTCCCTGTCGCTCTATCCAGCTCCTCTTCCTCTCCCTATCCCACTACCTGCTTGCTGTCCTTCTGTCCGCCTCCCCACCCTTCTGCCACTCTCATCTGTCTCTCTGTACCTCTCTTTGCCTCTCCAGCCCTCTGTCCTCCTCTCCAGCCTTCTTTTTCTATTTCCGTCCCTCTGTTCAGCCCCCCCATCCATCTATTTGCCTCCCTATCCCTCTTTTCTGCTGTTCTATCCCATCTCTCTGTCTGACTTTCCCTCCCTCTTTTTCTCTCTCCACCTTTCTGGCTGGTTCTTCATCCTTCTCTTTCTCTTCCCATTGCTCTGACCGGCTCCCTGTCCCTCTCTTCCAGTCCCCATTCCTCTCTCTGGTTCTCCCCCCTTCTCTTTTGCTGCCTGTCCCTCTGTCTGCCTCCCCTTCCCTCCTTTCCTCTCTTTATTCTTCTGTCCACCTCTGTATCTCTCTTTTCCCCTCTTCTGCTCCCCAGTCCTTTGTGCAGCCCTCCATCCATCTGTCTGGCCCTCTATCCCTCTCTGTCTATTCCTCTGTCCAGCACCCTTAACCCTGGGGCCAGGTCTCTAGTCTTCTCTTTCTTTCTCCATCCGTCTGCCAAGCTCTTTATCCCTCTTTTCTTCTGTTCTGCTCCCTGTCCCTGTGCCCAGCTGAAGGTCTGTCATTCCTTTGTGTTTTGTCTGGTGTGGCAGGTGCCAAGAGGCAGTTGGCACTCAGCAGAGATGATCAGCAACACCCAGAGGGTCCCATCAATCTGCCTGGTTTGGGTCTTGTGAGACACCTCTGCAGGGACTTTGCGTGCTCAGCAGGCAAGTGGGTTGGAGCGTGGCAAGAGCTTTTCCGGGCTGACTGGATCCGTCCGGTTCCACTCCCTGTTCCTCTGTCCAGCTCGCCATCCTTCTCTTTCTTTCCCTGTCACTCTGTCCGGTGCCAGCAGCGACCAATGGGTCCCATCAGTCTGCCTGGTTCCAGTCATGTCAGACACCTCTGCAGTGACTCTGCGTGTGGAGGGCTGTGGCTGTGCAGTGGGGGAGCAGTAATGGGCCAAAGATGCAGTGGGGGATGTAGCAGGCAGTGAAGAGGCTCCTGGGGAAGGAAGGTGTCACGGAGGCAGAGAGCAGCAGAGGCTCCAAGTACTCAGCTGTTAGGACAGGTGCTCGTGGTAGGGCGGTCTGGAGCTGCTGTTGTTGTCTGTCCTACTCGTCAGTGCGGCCTGCAGTTACTGCGTCTTGTCCGCCTGTGCGCAGACAGGGCTGCTGCGTGGTGCAGCTCGAGTTGTGGTCGCGGTGCTGGCGTCGAGCCCGCTTTTCTGTCAGGTCTGCCTTTATGCAAGCTGGTGTCTTCCCTACATCAGTCTTGCTCTGCTGCTCTTCTAGGTGCCTGTGCTCGACTCTGCTTTCTGGCACACTGTTATGTCATAGGGCTTTCCAGCAGTATCTGTCTGACTTGAGCCACTTTTGTTGTCCACTAGGCAGCCTGAGCGAGTGAAGCAAAATCCTCCTCCTGTCACTGTCCTGGCCAGAGTCAGTTTCCCATTAGCTCAGTCTCTCCAGAGTTTGGAGTTTTTGGAGGCCTTAGTTTTTATCCTGCCTTGGCTGGACAGCGCTTTCTGAGAGTGTCTGTCAGTGGCAGTTTCCCTGAGGAGTATCATCTACCGAAGGCTGGAGGCGGCCAGGTGACTGACCGAGCCTGACTGTACGTGAGGGCTGCTGTGACATCCCTGCGATGAAACGGAGCCAGAGAGGGTGAGTGAAGCAGCACAGAGGGTCAGTCGTAATTGTGGAAACAATTATGGGCCTTGGACTAGGGAGTAGTTTTAGGAGGGCTGTGCCTCTCAGTAACTGTTCTGGCCGCTTTGCAGGTGCTGAAGCATAGTCCGGCAGTCGAAGGAGTGTTGTCACAGCTGGGAGCTCTGTGGAGATCTGCAGCTGGCCATGGAGGATGAGCTCTGACTTGCAGCGTTGACACAGCTAAATCCTGGGACTGCACTGTATGTGAGCAGGGCTGGGAGGTGGAAGCTGGTTTTGCCCTAGGTGGTTACTGGTGTCATTGGCTGTGGATGTTTGCCCATAGAGCTGAGAGGACCAAAAATGTAATTGTCTGTAACACAGATGAATTAGTGCTTGCAGTGTTTCAGGTAGGTTCAGTGGAAGTGCAGCTTAGTACAGTCCAGCGGCATGATTCTTGCACATGCTCACATTTGAACGGTGGCTAAAACCAAGCCTATAAACAGCAACTGTCACGTGATTTTGGTGCATGTCTTCCTGTTTTGCTGCCATTCTAAATGAAGGGGAAACTTCTTAAACTGTGGGCAAAACCCCATGGCTTCTCTGTACTGTTCTCATGCTCATGGGTGCTTTGGTGTTTCTTGCTTAAAGCTGAGGGTTTGAAGTTTTTCACTTAAGGTTTATTGTTTAGTTTGTTGTTGAGGGTCTGTCACTCAGGGGTTATGGTGTATTACTTCATTTTGTGGGGCTCAGTCTTTATCAGTCAGAGTTTACAGTTTGCTCATTTAGCAATCAGGGCGCAGAATTTAAAATCCAACCTCATCCCTAAATTTTAAAGCTTTGGCAACCATTTGCATTCCAAGATTTGCAGTTTGTCACTTAGGGTGCAGGGTTTACAGCTTACTGATAAACAAAAAGGGCTAAATCCTTGGATAATAAACTGTAAGCCCTGAAGCCTAAGCAGCAGGCTGCAAACCCTCCTTTGAGGTTTGTAACCTTCCCCCCGTACCCAGCATTCAGCTCTGTGCGCTGAGCTGAGGTCTGGGCTTCATGCGGAGCAGGCCCATCACACCGAGACTGGCGATGCGATGGGTGAGCTGAGCACTGTGAGTGTGTCCTGCAGGGCTCTAGTCTGGGGTAGGGCAGAAGCGCAGGCAGGCGAGATCAGGCATTTTCCTCTCAACTCTCAGAGCTGGATCCTATCCCTGAAGGAAAGAGCAGAGGGGGTAGGTTATTGACTACTCAGAAACCTGCCACATCAGGGGCAGCAGCAGCTGACCCTTCCCTGACAGATGGATGAACGTTGGTGTGGTCATGACTCCTCGGGTGTCACAGGATAAGGGGAAGCATGGCAGACTCACGCCCAGGTGTTGTTTCTGTTCAGTAAAACAATAAACAGTTGCTTTATTCTTTGCACTCATGTCTGTGGTTCCTGCCATCGCTTTGCCTGAAGATGATGCCCAGGGGAGGAGGTTACACATTGTGTGTGCTGCTGGGAGCTGGTCCCCAAGTCCCTCATACTTTGGTGTCCCTGCGGTTCCCAGGGAACCCAGTGCTGTTTGCAGGGCTGTGGGGAATTTCCCTTGCATTGCCTGGACCTTGGGGTGGTGTCGGTGCCATTTCTCATCATCCTGGGGGCAGCCAGGGCCCCTCCAGGGCTGCATGAGGTCTCCAGGCTGCTTCTGGATCTGCTTTCAGCACTTCATCATGTCCCTTGTGTGTCTGGGGATGAGGCCTGTGTGCCTGGAGCTGGGAGATAGTTTCTGTGGGGATGGGGGGGAGCCTGCAGGCACCGTCCCATCAGCCACTTCGAGCCGTGTGATGTGCCTTATGGCCCCTTTTGTGTGCACCAAGCCCTTCGTTTGTATTTTGGTTAGCCCCAGAGCCCTGTGTTT